>NC_064647.1:250859894-251178644 GCF_023864345.2 Schistocerca serialis cubense | reverse complement strand
CACTCTTCGTGACAAGTGTTAATTACAGCAATTCCGCTTATTCTGTACTTACGAAACGTCACAGAAAGCGCCTTCCGGGCAACCGTAATCACGCAGCACGTTCCAGCAGTCGTCCTCATACTGACAGGCGGGGCGGGCTGCACAGCTGAGTGTCGGGCGAAATGAGAAACTTCAGCGTGCCACGTGTTAACTGAGGTACGAGCAGTGAAATACAGTCGTCTGCAAACGAATAATGACACTCCGTTCCTAAGCGCTTAGCATATGTTTCGCTTCAGAGTTAGACTCTCAGTATTCTTATACAATAATAGCTTCTTATCACATGGATGCTCTTAATGTTGATTAACTTTGGTGATCCTTCCGCAAAATAAGTCTTTGCCTGCGTCAACTCGCTGCCTTGACAACATTACCTGTTGTAAGTAAAAGCTAGTCAGTATTGCTGAAATTAATGTGTAACACAACTTTTCATCAACAGCGATACTTTTTCTATTATTCGCTGCGATATTAAGTAACAAACACTTCTCAGAAACTGCTTTAAATTAACATCTCCCAAGTTTCAGAAATGGTACAAGGCCATCTTTCTCACGATAACGGAGTGAAACTCGAGAAACCTTTGGAGGAGGGGAACTGGTGACGGTGGCAGCTGGCAGCTGTCTGCAGTGGGTTTCACGAAGCCAGCCACTGTACAGCCCGTACCAGTGTTACAGATTTTCTGTACCACTGCTTTCGTAAAGTGGTTGAAGGAACCTATACCTCTATATAACCTCTCTTGAGAGAGGAAAAGTTACTCTCTCACTTTTTTTCGTATACAGAAAATTATTAAAGATTTTGTTACAACTTGACACACCGCGAGCGAGACTCTAGAAAGTTAACAGCCTGAGCAGATGTTGATGGAACCTGGTAGGGCGCTAAAAGCATGAGCTGTTTTTATGGTTCTTAGCTCGTAGAAACGGCATGTTGGGAGTTGAAAACAATTGGTGGCGAGCCCATCGGTCAGTAAATCTTGCCAGGCAGGTCCACAGCCGTGCGAGGCAGGCAGGGCAGCCCCTCGTCGAGACAGGACTCCAGCAGAACAATGCCGAGCTACCTGCTGTGGCGCCAGCGGAAGCCTGGGCTGGAGCGACGGACTGAAGGGATGCGTCTACACAGTGGAGTCGTAAACCGGGCATTGTGTGCAGAGCCACATGTAATAAAAATTCACAAGTTTTCGTGTACGACGATACTGCAAATAGGTCTGTGACCTACTTCCATCGGCGGCCTCGGTTGTATAAGAAACACTGGCGTCTGAGAAACATTTAGAGATAGAACCTTTATGGAACCTCATACCTAGGACTAACAAGATCCGAGGCACGGTCGATTTAGATAAAGATATTGAAGAATGTATCTGTTCGCTTGTTGCCATGGGAGGAGACACTACTTCGGAAAAAGTCGTCTTCCCCTTTGGGTGAAAACTTAAAAAAGACAGTAACTGCCGGTTTCCTTTTTTTTTCAGAGATGCCGCTTTCTTAACTCTTGCCCTTGTTTGACATGAGTTGGTGCTGTCATGTTGGAGACGAGATTTGGCGCCTCTAGAGCTCTGTGATTGCCTCAAGATGGGGTGAAGGTGGTGTCGTTCGTGCACATTGCGGGAAAACAGAATTGTTTTGTAGAGAGGTGCAGAGCATTCGGGTGCGGGAATTTGGCCTGGAAGCACTTCCAATCCAAGCTCTGGCATGTGTGGCTGGTGCTTGGGACCTGCCCTGAGACTGACTTCACCTGCGAGTAGTTCAGACTTGGTGGCCTGTGGTTAAGTTCTTACTGTAGCGGCAGTGTGACATCAGACGTCTCGGACTACTCGTTTACCGAGGGCACACTTATTCGTCTCTGCTTTACCAGTTTTGACGTTTGGTATCCTTGTGCGCTCTTTTGCACAAGAGAGCCAAATTGGTCCTTGGTCGTAGCGAACGGGTGTGTCACACACTGAAATCTACCGTGATTTCAGGGCTCTTGTAAAGAGTAAATTGCGAGCCGTCTGCGTGATCACTAGACTGTGATATTCTTGCGTTGCTTTGGTGCCCGCCATCGATTGACAGGTGCCGCCTCTACCTCCCACGTCCGCCCCGCTGCAAGCTACATCCCCGCACGAAGCAAACAGGCTAACGTACTGCCGCCCCGGCATTGTCAGCGCTTACGGATCTCGATCGCTACTTGCTCTCAGCTGCACCTGTGTAGAGAAACTACAGTAGATTCGATCAATAAGATCTACATCTACATGGATACTCTGCAAATCACATTTTAGTTCCTGGCAGAGAGGATTCGAACCACCTTCACAATTCTCTATTATTCCCTTCTCGTACGAGCTCTAATTTCCCTTATTTTATCGTCGTGATCGTTTCTCCCTAAGTTTGTCGGCGTCAACAAAATATTTTCGCTTTCGGAGGACAGAGCTGGTGATTGGAATATCGTGAGAAGATTCCGTCGCAACGAAAAACGCCTTTCTTTTAATGATTTCCAGCCCAAATCCTGTATCATTTCTGTGACACTCTCTCGCATATTTCGCGATAATACAAAAGTGCTGCCTTTCAAAAATTGGTTCAAATAGCTCTGAGAACTATGGGAGCATTTCTGAGGTCATCAGTCCCCTGGAACGTAGAACTACTTAAACCTAACTAACCTAAGGACATCACACACATCCATGCCCGAGGCCAGATTCGAACCAGCGACCGTTGAGGGTCGCACGGTTCCAGACGTAGCGCCTAGAACCGCTCGGCCACCCCGGCCGGCGTGTTGCCTTTCTTTGAACTTTTGCGATGTACTCCGTCAGTCCTATCTGGTAGAGATCCCACACCGTGCAGCAGTATTCCAATAGAGGACGGACAAGCGTAGTGTAGGCAGTCTCCATAGTAGGTCTGTTACGTTTTCTAAGTGTGCTGCCAATAAAACTCAGTCTTTAGTTAACCATCTCCACAACACTTTTTGTGTGTTCCTTCCAATCTAAGTTGTTCGTAATTAGAATACCTAGGTATTTAGTTGAATTTACGGCTTTTAGATTAGACTGATGCATCGTGAAACCGAAGTTTGAGTTCCTTTTAGCACCCATGTGGAATACCTCACACTTTTCGTTATTTAGGGTCAAATGCCATTTTTCGCACCATTCAGATATCTTTTCAAAATCGTTTTGCAGTTTGTTTTGATCTTCTGATGACTTTATTAGTCGATAAACGACAGCGTCATCTGCAAACAACCAAAGACGGCTGCTGAGATTGTCTCCCAAATCGTTTATATTGATAAGGACCAACAAAGGGCCTGTAACACTACCTCGGGGAACGCCAGAAATCACTTCTAATTTTACTCGGTGACTTTCCGTTAGTTACTACGAACAGTGACCTCTCTGACAGGAAATCATAAATCCAGTCACATAACTGAGACGATATTCCATAAGCAAGCAATTTCACTACGAGCCGCTTGTGTGGTACAGTGTCAGAAGCCTCCTGCAAATCCATAAATACGGAATCAATCTGAAATTCCTTGTCAGTAGGACTCAACACTTCGTGTGAATAAAGAGCTAGTTGTGTTTCACAGGAACGATGTTTTCTAAACCCATATTGTGTGTCAATAGACCGTTTCCTTCGAGGTAATTCATACACTTCGAACACAACATAGGTTCCAAAATTCTGCTGCATATAGACGTCAACGATATGGGCCTGTAATTTAGTGGATTACTCCTACTACCTTTCTTGAATATTGGTGTGACCTGTGCAACTTTCGAGTCTTTGGGTACGGATCTTTCGTCGAGCGAACGGTTGTATATGATTGTTAAGTGCGGAGCTAATGCATCAGCATTCTCCGAAAGGAACCTAATTGGTATACAGTGTAATATTTACTTCGTCTTCTTTTGTGAATGCATTTCGGAAGGCTGTGTTTAGTAACTCCGCTTTGGCAGCACTGTCTTCGATGGTATCACCATTGCTATCGCGCAGAGAATGCATTGATTGTTTCCTGGCGCTAACATACTTCAGATACGACCAGAATCTCTTCGGATTTTCTGCCAGGTTTCGAGACAAAGTTTCGCTGTGGAAACTGTTACAGGCATCTCGCATTGAAGTCCGCGCTAAATTTCGAGCTTCTGTAAAAGATCGTCAATCTTGGGGATTTTGCGTCTGTTTAAATTTGCCATGTTTGTTTCGTTGTTTCTGCAACAGTGTTCTAACCCGTTTTGTGTACCAAGGAGGATCAGATCCGTCGTTTGTTAATTTATTTGCTATAGATCTCTCAGTTTCTACAGATACTATTTCTTTGAATTTAAGCCACATCTGGTCTACACTTATTAATTTGGAATGAGTGGAGATTGTCTCTCAGGAAGGCGTCAAGTGAATTTTTATCTGATTTTTTGAATAGGTATATTTTTCGCATATTTTTTTCGAGGATTTGTGGATTAGAATATTCAATCTCGCTACGACAACCCTGTGTTCATTAATCCCTGTATCGGTTTTGATGCTCGTTATTAACTCAGGATTATTTGTTGCTAAGAGGTCAAGTGTGTGTTTTCCCAACCGTTTACTATGCGCGTGGGCTCATGAGCTAACTGCTCGAAATAAATTAAAGTCATCACCAACTATTACCGTATGAGTCGGGTACGTGTTTGAAATCAAAGTTTTCTTTGAACCTTTCAGCAAGTGTATCATCTGAATTGGGAGGTCGGTAAAAGGACCCAATTATTATTTTATTCCGGTTGCCAACAGTGACCTCTGTCCATACTAGCTCACAGGAAGTATGTACTTCAATTTCGCGACAAGTTAAAGTACTTCTGACAGCAACAAACACGCCACCTCCAACCGTGTTTAGCCTATCCTTTCGGAACACCGTTAGGTTCATCGCAAAAATTTAGGATGAGCTTATATCCGGCTTTCAGTGCCTATAACGATTTGAGGATCAGTGCTTTCTATTAGCGCTTGGAGCTCTGGTACTTTCCCAACACAGCTACGACAATTTACAACTGTTATACCAATGAGCCTGTATCTACGTTCTTCCTGTGTTCAGCCTGCGCCCTTTGTGACTGAAGCCCTTCTTGTGTTTTCCCGAGACCCTCTAACCTAAAAACCACCCAGTCCACGCCACACATACCCTTGCTACCCGTGTAGCCGCCTCCTGCGTATAGTGGACACCTGACCTATTCAGCGGAACCCGAAACACAACCACCCTTTGGCGCAAGTCGAGGAATCTGCAGAACCGTCTGAGCCTCTGATTCAGACCCTCCACTCGGCTCTGTACCAGAGGTCCGCAATCTCTCCTGTCGACTGTGCTGCAAATGGTCAGCTGTCCTTTGATCTTGCAAGCAAGACTGGCAGCCTTTATCACTTCTGTTAGCCGCTCGAAACCAGAGAGAGTCTCTTCTGATCCAAAGTGACACACATCGTTGGTACCTACGTGAGCAACCACCTGCAGTTGGCCGCACCCTGCGCTATTCATGGGACCCGGGACGACCCTTTCCACATCTGGAATGACTCCACCCGGTATGCTCACGGAGTGCACATTGGTTTCCTTACCCTTCTTGTCAGCCGAGTCCCTAATGGGCCCCATAACGCGCCTAACGTTGGAGTGCCCAACTAACAATAATGCCACCCTCTGTGATTCTCCGGATCTTGCAGACTGAGAGGTTTCCCCCATCTGCAGCATCGTCTGACTGCGGACCTTTGGTACAGAGCCGAGTGGAGGGTCTGAATCAGAGGCTGAGACGGTTCTGCGACCGTGTGGGCTGCAGATTCCTCGACTTGCGCCATAGGGTGGCGGGGTTTCGGGTTCCGCTGCATAGGTCACGAGTCCACTACACGCAACAAGCAGCTACACGGGTAGCAGGGGTTGTGTGGCGTGGGCTGGACGGTTTTTTAGGTTAGATGGCCTTGGGCAAGTACAGAAAGGGCAACAGCCTCAACGGGTGCGGGGCAAAGTCAGGACATGCGGGGACCAAGCAGCAATCGATATTGTAATTGTAAACTGTCGATGCTGCGTTGGTAAAGTACCGGAACTTCAAGCGCTGATAGAAAGCACCGAAGCTGAAATCGTTATAGATACAGAAAGCTGGCTGAAGCCAGAGATAAATTCTGCCGAAATTTTTACAAAGGTACAGACGGTGTTCAGAAAGGATAGATTGCATGCAACCGGTGGTGGAGTGTTCGTCGCAGTTAGTAGTAGTTTATCCTGCAGTGAAGTAGAAGTGGATGGTTCCTGTGAATTATTATGGCTGGAGGTTACACTCAACAGCCGAGCTAGGTTAATAATTGGCTCCTTTTACCGACCTCCCGACTCAGCAGCATTAGTGGCAGAACAACTGAGAGAAAATTTGGAATACATTTCACATAAATTTTCTCAGCATGTTATAGTCTTAGGTGGAGATTTCAATTTACCAGATATAGACTGGGACACTCAGATGTTTAGGACGGGTGGTAGGGACAGAGCATCGAGTGACATTATACTGAGTGCACTATCCGAAAATTACCTCGAGCAATTGAACAGAGAACCGACTCGTGGAGATAACATCTTGGACCTACTGATAACAAACAGACCCGAACTTTTCGACTCTGTATGTACAGAACAGGGAGTCAGTGATCATAAGGCCATTGCAGCATCCCTGAATATGGAAGTTAGTAGGAATATAAAAAAAGGGAGGAAGGTTTATCTGTTTAGCAAGAATAATAGAAGGCAGATTTCAGACTACCTAACAGATCAAAACGAAAATTTCTGTTCCGACACAGACAATGTTGAGTGTTTATGGAAAAAGTTCAAGGCAATCGTAAAATGCGTTTTAGACAGGTACGTGCCGAGTAAAACTGTGAGGGACGGTAAAAACCCACCGTGGTACAACAACAACGTTAGGAAACTACTGCGAAAGCAAAGAGAGCTTCACTCCAAGTTTAAACGCAGCCAAAACCTCTCAGACAAACAGAAAATAAACGATGTCAAAGTTAGCATAAGGAGGGCTATGCGTGAAGCGTTCAGTGAATTCGAAAGTAAAATTCTATGTACCGACTTGACAGAAAATCCTAGGAAGTTCTGGTCTTACGTTAAATCAGTAAGTGGCTCGAAACAGCATATTCAGACACTCCGGGATGGTGATGGCGTTGAAACAGAGGATGACACGCGTAAAGCTGAAATACTAAACACCTTTTTCCAAAGCTGTTTCACAGAGGAAGACCGCACTGCAGTTCCTTCTCTAAATCCTCCCACAAACGATAAAATGGCTGACATCGAAATAAGTGTCCAAGGAATAGAAAAGCAGCTGGAATCACTCAACAGAGGAATGTCCACTGTACCTGACGGGATACCAATTCGATTGTACACAGAGCACGCGAAAGAACTTGCCCCCCTTCTAACAGCCGTGTACCGCAAGTCTCTAGAGGAGCGGAAGGTTCCAAACGATTGGAAAAGAGCACAGGTAGTCCCAGTCTTCAAGAAGGGTCGTCGAGCAGATGCGCAAAACTATAGACCTATATCTCTGACGTCGATCTGTTGTAGAATTTTAGAACATGTGTTTTGCTCAAGTATCATGTCGTTTTTGGAAACCCAGAATCTACTTTGTAGGAATCAATATGGATTCCAGAAACAGCGATCGTATGAGACCCAACTCGCTCTATTTGTTCATGAGACCCAGAAAATATTAGATACAGGCTCCCAGGTAGATGCTATTTTTCTTGACTTCCGGAAGGCGTTCGATACAGTTCCGCACTGTCGCCTGATAAACAAAGTAAGAGCCTACGGAATATCAGACCAGCTGTGTGGCTCGATTGAAGAGTTTTTAGCAAACAGAACACAGCATGTTGTTATCAATGGAGAGACGTCTACAGACGTTAAAGTATCCTCTGGCGTGCCACAGGGGAGTGTTATGGGACCATTGCTTTTCACAATATATATAAATGACCTAGTAGATAGTGTCGGAAGTTCCATGCGGCTTTTCGCGGATGATGCTGTAGTATACATATAAGTTGCAGCATTAGAAAATTGTAGCGAAATGCAGGAAGATCTGCAGCGGATAGGCACTTGGTGCAGGGAGTGGCAACTGACCCTTAACATAGACAAATGTAATGTAGTGCGAATACATAGAAAGAAGGATCCTTTATTGTATGATTATATGATGGCGGAACAAACACTGGTAGCAGTTACTTCTGTAAAATATCTGGGATTATGCGTACGGAACGATTTAAAGTGGAATGATCATATAAAATTGATTGTTGGTAAGGCGCATACCAGGTTGAGATTGATTGGGAGAGTCCTTCGAAAATGTAGTCCATCAACAAAGGAGGTGGCTTACAAAACACTCGTTCGACCTATACTTGAGTATTGCTCATCAGTGTGGGATACGTACCAGATCGGGTTGACGGAGGAGATAGAGAAGATCCAAAGAAGAGCGGCGCGTTTCGTCACAGGGTTATTTGGTAAGCTTGATAGCATTACGGAGATGTTTAACAAACTCAAGTGGCAGACTCTGCAAGAGAGGCGCTCTGCATCGCGGTGTAGCTTGCTCGCCAGGTTTCGAGAGGATGCGTTTCTGGATGAGGTATCGAATATATTGCTTCCCCCTATTTATACCTCCCGAGGAGATCACGAATGTAAAATTAGAGAGATTAGAGCGCGCACGGAGGCTTTCAGACTGTCGTTCTTCCCGCGAACCATACGCGACTGGAACAGGAAAGGGAGGTAATGACAGTCGCACGTAAAGTGCCCTCCGCCACACACCGTTGGGTGGCTTGCGGAGTATAAATGTAGATGTAGATGTAACAGGAGAGGTGACAGAATCTGTCTCAGCGACAGTGTCAACCACAGGCAGCATCTGCAACCTGTTTGTCAGACAAACCGGGGAGGCCTTAGGTGCGGCCGCCTGGGAAGTCTTTCGCCGCCTGCTTCTCCCCGGGGCGACCTCCCACTCGACCACAGGTGAGGGGTCAGCATCAGTGCGAGCAGTAACTGGGCTGGCCACCGGTGAGGACCGATCGGAGGACTCTGACGCGCTGGAGGTCCGTTGGATCCCCACGGCGGGCCCACAGCAGTTGTGCCCATCCACTGCAACCTCAAGCTGTGTAACCGAAGCCATCACAGCCTGAAGCTGAGAGAGAAGTGTCACCAACTCGGCTCGCATCCGCACACAACAATCGCAGTCCCTGTCCATACTAAAGCCCGTGGAAAACTAAACAATGCAGATAAACGGACTATCGGCACGTGCTGCGCAACTCTACTGTAGACCCTGACGAAAAGTCACCAACAGTGTCTAGTAATACGTAGATCTTCAAAAACCTAACTACCGAAGCACTCAGGATAAACTAAATAATTTGCCCCTGATTAGGAACTTGTAATGTGTCACAATAGCGGTTTACTTTCCGACGCAAACGAAAACGCGAGAACTGTGGATATTAGATATTAAATTTACACGCACAAACTCAAGAAACTAAACTATTAAGGCACACAGATGATATAATAAAAATCGCTCCTGGTTAAGAACTCGTGAAGGTTACAAAAGCAGTTACTTCCCTGTTGCTGCGTCTGTCTGCTGCTACTGATTGATGGCATTTTTAGAGCCAGAGTACTTGACTCACTCCCAGGATCCTTGTCCGGTGTAGTCTTGAGTCACCTGTAAGTTGTTTATGGTATTCATTCAGTACCTTGTTTAACATAATTTATGTCTGTTTTAAATTAAAAAATAAAAGTTGTTTGAACACTAAAATATCGCAACACAATCTACCGTTTAAACGGTCCCCACTAGTGTTGCCTTTCACTCTCACACGGTAGCGGCACCAGAGCAGTCGCCACAGTCTCTTTGAACACCGGTTCTCTAAATTTAAATCAACGAGGTTTCGGGAGGAAAAAACGTCATTCTTCCAAACATTCCCATTTAACGTCACTTACTTTCGCTCCTATGTTTTCTTACGGGCCACACCGACGTTTTGCGATCCTTGCATCGCGTCTATGGATTAGTTCAGTATTGCTGTCACGCATATTTGATGAGACCTCGTAGCGCTGGAGCAGTGTTCTAGGACTGTCCGCGCTGTAAGTCGCTCGTTTACAGACGTCTCACATCCCTTCCGATATGTGCGAGACTTCCCTCCGCCTTTGCTGCTCTTGATTTTGCGGGTTCGTCCCATTCTGTGTCGCTTCGTCTTAAAATATGTACACGATTTATAAATGTGTAACACCCCACCCGTCACTTATCTGGTTTTGGTGTGTGTTCACCCTAGGTAATTGACTAACAGATCAACACATAGTGCAAACTGCCGCAATGTCGGATAACGCAAAGAAAGTAATAAGGCCCTGTGACTCCTGATTGAACTGCGGTGGCAGTGTTGACATTAATTGGTTCAGAATTGATCCCTTTTAATTAAAAAGGGGTGCACATTGATGTTATAGTCAGCTATTGAACGCCAGATGCAAATGTTGAACATAAAATTAATTAAGAAAGTGACTTGGGATTTCAACTAGTTGATTAAAAACAGATGCAGTCGATTAGCACTGATTTATTTTAACTCGCGATCTTCAATCATCACATTACATGACTCTCCTATCAGGCAGTGGTAATAAATTGCGTTTGCGTGGAGTAAAGCGCGATAAATCAAAAGTAATTCCTATCGACTGACCCAGGCGTAATGCAAAGTGCGAGAAGAGTTCTACAATAGACGGCCCATCAAACCCTCATGGAAACTTTGCCGACATTATCCAGCAAATTAATCAGTGGCCGAAGCGGGCGCAATATCACCGAATTCAGCGTGGCCGAGCGGTGTCGTTATGCGGACGTCGGCCGACCTCGTGGTACTGCAAGGCTGCGCTCATCTATTCACTCCTTGCTATCTTGCTCAGTACATAGCTGAACCAAAACTTCCCATCTCCAAGCTCAATCGTTCCATTCGCTAAGTCCTAAACTGCAGAGATGCTCACTCTTTCTGAGGCAAGCTGAGTAAAGAACGCCACGTTCGCACTCTAGGCAAGCTGGGAACGGAAGACCTCTACAGAGACTTCTCACAGTCCGCTCTTTGCCTCGGTTTCCCCTCTAGCAAAATCACTTACGCCAATTGCAGCGCAAGTCGCGTTAATTATGCGTCGCTTCCCAGCGCCGACCAATGCCTGCTCTGGGAAGTGAACAAATTCCCACAAAATTTCCCTTCCTCTCAACTTCTGTTATTTAGCTCCTCCCAGGCCACCCATCAAGGTTAGCATCTGCACAAACACCAATTTTTCCGGAATTCTGACTCCCAGGAGAGTACTTCAAATTCCTCGGTCCTACGTTCCCATCGGAGGCCGGCGTATTTCATTTTGTCGCTCTTCACCTGATTTACTTCAGACGCTGTGGACCGTGAATTCAGCGTGAAGTTGCTACAGTCACGAACACACATATTTTGACCTCTGTTGACCGCTCCACCGTAGCTTTGCGCGGCTTTTTCGCATGTTTCACTGAAAACGGGACAACGGACATTTATCAACAGGCGTACAAGTTCTCTGTCTGCTTCCCATTACACCAGCATGGGGTCGGGGTCAACCACCCATGCTGCCACTCATCTTAAGGCGGCTGGAGGCCGCACCGTGTTTCCGCTTTCTCAGAGCTTGAGCCGCCCTAAGCTGCCTATTGTCGCTTCCCTTCGCCATTCCCCAGCCGGCCACGGTCAACTCTAAATACTTCCCTGGGGTAAACTAGCGTCCAGTAAATCGACTCGTTTCCAAAAAGTTTTCATGTCATATGAATTACTTTAAAACCATCACCCAACATTAATTATTCCAATACGTCCATATTATACCCTCTACAAGATGCATTGTGCCTTGTCAGTCATTTTGTTCAGCTCTACTGTTCGCTCAACGTGAGTTAGGTGATCTTTAATGACTTCATGTAAGGAGCATAGTTCTTCCCATCTTACAAATGTATCAAGCTTAGGTGCTCTCTTTCAGGCCATAGCTGCATCACTTTGTCAGAACAAGAACTTTTATTTCCAAACCTAAGCACAGAATTTTTCCACCTAGCTATGCACACCGTACTATGTTCCCCCCTTCACCTCCAGCAACTTTAGTCTGAAGGAACTGTGCATACCAAGGAAGGTGGCCACACTGTTCCGAAAGCCTGTTACGTGCCTCGCCCTGGGCAAGAAGGTTCACTGGAAGAATTGCATCCTTTCAACATCGTGACCACTTCAAGGTATCGAAGCGAGCTTTCCAGCACATCACACTGCCCAGACAGGCAGCAACATTGGTGTGTGACTAATACTATTAACTCTTCTATCAGCCGAGATGCTGAACAAAGTATGTTTTTCTGGGGGGAAGATACAACCAATCGCAAGTTCTTAGTAGCGACAGAGGATCTTCTAAATGCCTTATCCGAAAATTACCTTGAACGGTTAACTAGAGAGTCGACTCGTGAAGATAACATCTTAAACCTTCTGCAGACAAACAGATCATAAATTTACGACTCAGCGTAGAACTGGAGATCACTAATCACAAGGCCGTTAGAGCATCACTGAATACGGCTGTCAGTAGGAACACAAAGGAATGCAAGAAGATCTTCCTCTTTAGCAAGAGCGACAAGGGAGAGATTTTAGGTCATGACGAAAATTTCATCTCTAGCAATGTCAATGTTGAGCGTCAATGGAGAAAGTCGATGAACATGGTACAATACGAGAGCAAAATTGTGAGGGATGGAAATGATCCGCGTGGATCGACAAGCGCGTTAGAAAACTGCTACGATAGCAAAGAGCACTGTGAATTTAAATGCAGCCAATGACTCGCAGACGAAAACCAAATGAGGCCAAAATTATCACAATGAGGGTCATGCGTGAAGCATTCAACGAATACCGACTTGAGAGAAAATCCTCATAAATTCTAGTCTTATGTTAAATCAGTAAACTGGTCAAAGCCGTATTTCCAGACGCTGTGTGACCATAATGGCACAAAAAAGGCAGAAATTCTAACGTCTTTTGCCAAAACAGTTTCATAGAGGAAGATTTTAGCACTTTTCTCCCCTCTTATAACGTAGAAAATGCAATCATTGATTTTAGATTGATGCATTCTGGTCCCCAGATGTACAAATGAAGACACCCGCAGTACAGCAAGACCGTTTTGTTCACAGGGCTTCTACAACCACTCTAAGATCCTAGAACTGGCTGTGGTCTCATCAAATCGTGACGGTCTTCTTTGACCACTGACGAATGGAAAACTACTATCAGGATTAAGTTGTTAAGCAGCAGGAGGAGAGATAGTCCTTGTGGGAGTCTGGGAGGTCTACTGCAGCCATGCTTACTTTATTCTGAGAACAGGGGCCGAAATTCGCGAGCCAGAGGGCTGCAGTGGTCGCTTGCTGGAGCTCAAGAAGGACGAGGGAGCGATAGAGAGTAGTTTGGGACTGTACTTTGGCAATGTTCTCTAAATCTTCGCCTAGAATACAGGACAACGCCGAAAGCACCAACTCGCTGAAGAAGAGGCATAATTATCCGCGAACAGCCGGTGTTAGAATTCTGTACCCTAAAACTCGAGGAGGCGACAACTGCCCCCTCTTGTAACTGTCCCCATCCCCATCCCCCTGCCCGCTTTGCTGCCTCCTGTGGGCCTCCGCTATTAAGACAAAACGTATTTCGTATTGGTCCTACTTCATACGACATAAGTGAATGGTCAGCTATGATTGTTGTAAATTGAGTTACATGTTAATTTAAAAGGCGTCAATAGGTGTACACAATAATTATTTCAAATGTATGTACGTACTGACGTGTGAGTGAACAGCTTTCGCGGAAACAAATAGTTTAAACGTCCGTCACAATGACGTAGCGTGCTATGAGAGTCCCACTCTGCCTTGTTTTCACCGAAATAGACGAGACTTTCAATTTTAATTCATTTCACAGGTACTTTTGTGAAAAGTTCTACATGAACGTTAGCAAGCGTTATATCACTCGTCTTTTCAATGATTTTCGAATGCTGTTAGAAAAAGTATATCGTTCCTTTTTTTAAAAAATGGTACTTGCTTCATTTTGTCGGTTGATGAAAGTTAAGACAGCAAAATTACGTGCATATGTAAATACTGTCATTTGCCGAAAACTTGGTGCCGATGTCTTGAACCGCTCACGAAATTAACGGAATGCAACATTTAATTGTTCATCCCGTATGGCAGGCACAGCATCTGAAAATTTCGAAAGTTGTGATGAAAATGATAAGAAAAGTTTTACTAGTTAGTCACATCAGTTTATACGACCGCTGTTGGCTTTTACAACCGCGCCTTTCTTTCCGCCCACAACTGCGGGCAGTAACTCAGCCTGACCTTGACCCAGAGCGCTGACGCGGCGACGCATTCCATTTCGCATCCCGCGTGCGAGCGCCAACTCTCTCCCCGTCCGGTTTATCTTCCGGGCCCGACTTGCCCAAGGTCTCCACTGCTCCGCCGGTAACTGCAGGAACCCCCCACCACCACCTACTACTACGTACTTTCTCCAGCCGCGCTGCGAGTACGTGCGGCCCCCCGTAGCGTAGTGGGCGAGCTAGTTCCTCTCTCTAAGAGCCGGCGCCGTAGCCATTCCGTCACACGCCGTCTCGCGAGGAAGTACTTTGCACTGCGACACGGAGATCTCGACGCACGGTTAGGAGAGCAACACTTCGACATTCAGCAGTTCAGCTCGCTGGAGTTCTGTCTGGGCCACAACTCGTCAAATACTTCGGCACAGAATTATGTGGAAACGTTCGTATTGACTTGTGTTTCACTACCGTAATTGCTTCTGTAGGAAATCGTTGCCTTGGCAGCAACTTGAGCTTCAGACAGCAATCGTATCTGGATTGAGGGCCTTACACCTACCGACTTTCATCACAGCAAATCGAGAGAGAATAGACGTCTTTCAGTACATCGGTAAATCTAAAAGGAGGTAGTACTTCTGAACACACAGGATGCTGGCAGCAGTCATGGTAAGTACATTTCCTTTTCTATTCTTTAACTACGTTACCAAATGTGTGGTATATTATTTTTTGTTTGTGGATATCCTAGGAACCACTCTTACAAAATGTGCAACGACAAAAACGTTTTATATGATGTTCTTCAGCACAAACGAAAAATAGGTACACAGGGTGTCCCAGGAGGAATGATCAATATTCAGGGGTATAACAGGAACTACCGTTCGAAGGGAAAGAGGTTAGTAAACGTGGGCGGTGAAACGCACACATTACAAACTATGAGCACTTTATCTTCGCTACTATGAAACACATCTGTTTTACTCAACAAGTGTTCAAAGCTCTCAAACTACGCCTTTTAGAACCTATTTCACTAGAATTTTTTTTATTCATACCGCTTTCTTCCAAAATATGGAATGCATAGGTCTTGCAGTAGAAGAGTCGTAGCGGAGATGAAGTACTGCTCACAGCTCTTATGGTATGCATTTTAGAAAGCCATGTTTACACACTTTTTTGCTTCGAATGATCGCTCCTATCATTTTCCTGAATTCTGACCATTCCTCCTGTGATACCCTATACATGGAAGTTGATATGAAACAACAAATCAATGTGGCAAAAGAAGAAAAAAAACATACGCACACATCAAAATTCAGCCACTTGCGTAGTTTGGATTTCT
Organism: Schistocerca serialis cubense; assembly: GCF_023864345.2. Taxonomy (NCBI): domain Eukaryota; kingdom Metazoa; phylum Arthropoda; class Insecta; order Orthoptera; family Acrididae; genus Schistocerca; species Schistocerca serialis. The sequence goes on along the minus strand of NC_064647.1, from coordinate 251,163,106 downwards.
GCCACCCTGTGCGAGTCCTGAATTTCCTGCCCCCCTTTTTTTCGAAGTTCAGCAAAAACTAATTGAAACCTTTGACAATCCGTAGCTCATTTGGTTAAGACTTATAGTCAGAAGATAGGGACGTTTGAATTTATTTTACCTGCAAAATTTTTTGTGTGGTTTCTATACTTTCCTTTATGCTGTACAAATCGTTTTCGAAGATTATTTATATGATTTGTTTGTGTGAGTTGACAGTTTCAACAAAGAAAACATATACATTCACGCAATGAGAAGTAAATAACTTGCTACATCTGAACCAATTAGGAATGGGCTTTCATATCAATGAATTACGCTGTCCTAATTTAAGTTTGGGGCGTACTTTAAGTATATTAAGTCTGTAACAATTCCATATCAATACGACCATAGTACGGAGTTCCAATGCCCGTTACACTAGGTGCATCCAGTCTGCGTACGGTTGTGCATGCTCCAGTTCGTCTGCTTACCACTAGTTTAAGGTTCGACCAGCCCTCGTTGGATTCAAGAGTATTTCATAACTCAAAAGAGCTTATCTTGGCGTATAAACTTTTCGTAACGTTAGAAAAAAGTAACAGTGTAACGGTTAGTCATGGTTACCACAGCACTTGTTGGGTGAAAGATTTAATCTAAAATGAAGTCCTCCAGATTATACATTTAGACCACTTATTTTGTAGCTCTGATTGTCAAGCGCAGTTAATTACATATTAACTTAAGCGAGGCATTATCTTTTAGTGGCACTCATGTGTTGGGTTTTAGAAGTAATAGTTGAAGAAGGCTTCTGATTGAAAAAACAGACTTACCCATAGCTAGGCCTAACATCTGTGGCATAGTAGTTTTGCGGAATATCCTTGTTCAGCGATTTAAAGTGTATGTTTAAGTATTTCTAGAACCGTCGATAAAAAACTGGCCAGGTGCAATTAGGACTCGCGCACTGAGAGTTTCGTAAAAGTTTAATCATGCACGTACAGGAAGTTCATCCATCCTGGCACTCGAGAATCTCATCCATTTTTGCCTGTTACCGAATTCGGTACTGGCAGGACTCTGACCCCAGGAATTCAAAGACTTTCGAGAACGTTTTAAACTTTTGCGTCGGATAACAAATGACAGAAGAAATATTTTTTTGTGTGATACAATTACAGATAAACAGTTTTCGGAAAGTTTCCTTTGGTTTTAGTATTCAACCTTGTTTCTTGGAAAATTTCACGATCCTAGACTAACGGGAAGTTCTCTATAAGTTTTGATAAGTGAGTTTGTGAGCATCAAAATATGACATATTTGAACTATGCTTGCGGTTTCATTGACTTAGCTTACATTAATTACACCGCCAAGCGACTTAAATACCTTTGTATGTGACGCGACGTTCAGCCTGATACACGTCTATCCGTTCCTGAGAAAGAAGAGGCTATAACAGACGGACGGACAGACGGACCGCAAAATGACAATTTTGTTTTCGAGTGATGTAATTGCAATTTAACAGTTTTAGGAAAGTTTCCTCGGTTTTAGTGTGCATCATCGTTTCTTGGCAAATATCACGATTCTACACAAACCGGAAGCACCCCATAGGTTTTGATGAGGCAGTATGTGACCTTTTGATTGCATCGATGTAGAAGCTAACGTTTGTTACATCACCATGGTACCGTAGACCTTAGTATGTCCAATGACGAGGTTCTTTGAGACACATTAACGTCGTTATTTACTCGCTTCTATCAGCCAGTGTGGATTTTCGATCTAGCATCAAACCATACTGCAAAGACTGCTAAGTCCATAGTCGCTTAACCCGCAAAAACAAAATATTACGTATAAACGCTGCACCGCTTTATAGTTTTGACAGACACAATTCTGAGAAAGGTAGCCGATTTTAAAAGGTACTGCCGTGAGGCTGTTGATGGAGCAAAATGTGAAAAGAATGAAATGAATTGTGCGCAGAGGACTGACTCATCTGGTTGATTCCAACCAACTCGTAGTGACATGGTGTATCGTGTGTCGCTGAACTTTTTGTTTAATTTCTCAACTCGGTTGCAGTTCTTTTTCGTTGAGTATTTTATTCTACACATTTCAAGTTTCCTGAAATTCTTCTATAATGTTTCCAGAGACAGAACGTGAGGTCTCTCTACAATCTGGATAACTTTACACAGCGTAAGACTGGCACCGTTGCTCCAACAGTTCCCTACCATTAATCACAAATGAAAACGGTATACACATTTTCGACTACGGCGTATACTGGGGAAGAATGGAGTGAGTCTGAGCGCTGTAAGAGCCTCGCACAGACTGATGAGCACAGGTAGACGTACGGACGTACGGACCGCGCCCTGGGTGAACCGCTTTTAAACTTGGTACAGTGGGGGAGGCGTTTTTGGGACTTCTTCTATTGGGGCGCTGTTGTCACGTGACTATTTCATTAAGTTCTACAACTGTTATGTCTTTAGAGTCCTGTCCCAATTTACTTTGCATTGCCGCAGAAACCAAGTAGAATCCTCTTGAAAATACGAAGTAAGTCGACGTCGTAATACGTCAGCTGCGAACATGAAAAATTACTTGTCGCACGTCAGAAAATTCGCGACATTGTCCGCCGTAAATTAGCGTAAGACAGCAGCTCCACATGTTTATACGCTTCTGTGCAGATTTTTGGTGAGCTCACTTGGCTGATTCACATTGATTCCCGCTTAAGCCGCTCTCCGGCGTGCGGCTATGGTATTCGGCAGCAATACATTCGTTTCTCTGACCCACTCCATTCGAGTACGGAGCCAGGTGAATACGACTGTGCACTTCCAGTCCCTCCTACCTCCTTCCGCTGAGCTCCACTCCAGCTACACGATGGAGGCGGCAGAGCTGCTGTACACTACCTCTCGAATATCGCTTCTCTGGCTCCTGTGCGACAGCATTTCGTGAGAACAATGTCACCTTTGCACCAGTTATTTGCTGTTGTCGCCTTCAACCTTGTACTAGTTTTATGCAGTTCTCCATGCTACTCTGACCTGTGCAAGCCTCTTCATCTCCGAGTAACTACTGCAATCTACATTCTTCTGAATCTGCTTAGTGTATTCATCTCTTGGTCTCCCTGTACGATTCTACCCCCTGCACTTCCCTCCAATATGAAATTGATGACCCCTTGATGCCTCAGAACGTGTCCTACCAACCGATCCCTTCTTGTAGTCAAGTTGGGCCACAAATTCCTCTTCTTCCCACTTATATTCAGTACCTCCTCATTAGCTATGTGATCTACCCACCTAATCTTCAGCGTTTTTCTGTAGCACCACATTTCAAAATCTACTCTTCTCTTATTGTCAACACGATTTATCGACCATGTTTTACTTCCATACATGGCTACACTCCATAAAAATACTTTCAGAAAAGACTTCCTGACACTTAAATCTATACTCAATGTTAACAAATATCTCTTCTTCAGGAACGCTTTCCTTGCCATCGCCAGTCTGCATATTCTATCCTCTCTACTTCGACCGTCGCCAGTTATTTTGCTTCCCAAACAGGAAAACTCATCTACTACTTTAAGTGTCTTATTTCCTAGTTTAATTCCTTCAGCCTCACCAGATTTAATTCGACTACATTCCATTATCTTCGTTTTGCTTTTGTTGGTTTTCATCTTACAGCCTCTTTTAAAGACACTGTCCATTCCGTTCAGTTGCTCTTCCAGGTCCTTTGCTCTCAGACAGAATTACAATGTCATCGGAAATCATCAAAGTTTTTATCTCTTCTCCATGTACTTTAATTCCTACTTCAAATGTTTCTTCTGTTGCCTTTACTGCTCGCTCAATATACAGATTAAATAACATCAGGGATAGGCTACAAACCGGTCTCAGTCCCTTCTGAATCACTGCTTCCCTTTCGTGGCCTTCGACTCTTACTATTTATATGTGCAGAATCCTTGGAAAATGGATCTACCAACACTATTACTACTACTGCTACTATCTAAAATTCCTAGAACACGTCCATTATGCTTTAATATGGACAGTACCGACCTGTTACTGTCTTACCAGGGCGTCTCACATTTTCTTCAGTCTCTCCTGCCAGGTCTGCGTAATACGGACTTCAAACGCTTCAGAATTCTAAGGCCTTCTGTTCGCTTTACGTAACAGATGCACTCACCCAGAAAACTTCCAACGGATTCTAGTCTCTCATTTCAGTGTTCATTATTTATGTTATTCTGCATGCCCGCATATTCAGTCTGCGTTTTCTTAAGATTATCAAACGGACATCCGTTTCCCGTAAAATTTTCTTGTTCTTTCAATCAAAAATTTTATGAGCAACTTACGTTTGTGTTAAGGTTCTCCGAATAATCAATCGTACCCTGGTTGTTACCCGATAGTACCCAACGGCTTTCTGAAATCTATTGTTTGTAAGACGTTGTCTGTTACAGCTAACGATACAAGGAATTTTCTCCCTGCGGAACTTAGAGATGCATAAATTGTACCACTTTTGAGATTTTACCTAAACAGCAAGTGATAAAATGACTTCAACAACGTCTTCCTCAACTGCAAGATTTTGTTCTTGGTATATCATATAAAGAACGGAAATTATGAGAGAAAATGAACATACTGCACTTCGTTTTCTAACACCTATACGTGACACAAATTAGAAATCCGATTTCCTAATTTGTAGCAGTGTGTGCATAGATCAAAACTACCCTTTTTAACTACATCCCTGAGCTTGTACATATATAGTACTCTAAGTTTAAGGAAATGTTCCATATTTTAGTTCTTACACAACTATTTTCAGGTATTGCAATAGAAATTTTCACTTCTTTCTGCACCCCTACTCTCTTTGCATGAATTCTCATTTTGTATTTTACGAATCTGATCGTTTCCTCCTCACCCAAGTCGCCATAGCATTCCCCTGTTTTAGGAATGAGTTTCTGCGCTGGCTTCCTCAGAGTGTCTCCAGAACGCTTCCTTTTCGCAGCTGCGTCTGTAATTCTGGACTTCTCCTCCTTTGTTTCCGTCAGATTTCTTTTTTCTCGTGGGCGGCTCTACAGGTCAGCGGCTCCTCAACTAACCCTTGTTTCGCGAGGGGCTTTCATCGTTTCCCTAGGATGGGCGCCTTCAACCCACGTTCTGCCTGCCATGGCTTCTTCTGCACTAAAATTACAGGGCAGTCCGTTTCCTTCTCCAATGTCGGACGCAAGTTTACTTACAATCGACATGCTCAAACCGGATCATTTCTTCAAACGTAAGAATATGCTCTTCCAGTTCGTTTTCAGCATCTTTGGAAAACACTTTACTATCGTTTGCATTTTCGTTTTTATTTTCAAAAAAAAATGGTTCAAATGGTTCTGAGCACCATGGGACAACATCTGAGGTCATCAGTCCCCTAGAACTTAGAACTACTTAAATCTAACTAACATAAGGACATCACACACATCCATGCCCGAGGCAGGATTCGAACCTGCGTTCGCGCAGTTCCAGACTGAAGCGCCTAGAACCGCTCGGCCACCCCGGCCGGCGTTTTTATTTTCAACATGCCTCTTATTTACTCGGCCACACTGTATATGCGTGCACTTCCATTTAATCACACGATCCCCATTTAGGTATAGTGTTATAGCTAAATGCATTTTCTCTGTGCTCCACTTTCCATAACGTCTCTCTCTTGCCATACTGGTGCCTAATACAAGACTTAGAATAAAGAACGCATTATAAAATCCACTACATCGTTTCTAAACACTGTATTGCACTAATAACACCAAAATTACTTTTTGAAGTTCGCTATATGAGCAAATTTCTTAACCCTTTGGCTTCCAGTGATTTCAGCCTCAAACCAGCACATTATCCAATTTGTCTAGAAGCACGAACCACAGATGCTGGGAAAATCCCGATTCCGGCGAAAAAGCCCTCCCGTAGCATCTGGGCGCCATGCTAAAGGCTCTGCTACTTCTAAACAAATTCAATAAAGTGCCGCTTTGAGACTGAAATCACTGGAACTGAAAGATTAAATTGTACCGGTACAACATTAGAAACGTACGGCGGTACATTATAGGCAACCTGTACCGTCTCTTCATCATTTCCCTATAAACGTACTACAATGAACGGATTCGTGACTGTCTGAAAACTGAATTTTTTCTTGTACAGTTGCCCATAGATAAAACACTATCTTACCACTTACGCTATAAAAGTAATTCTCATCTCCGCGTACCACAAGAAGTTGGATGAAAACTGCAGCAATATCTGTGTCCTCAAATGATCTGTTTGTCAATAAACACAGCTCATAGTCGACAATATTGCTCGTGATGACTGGGTGTTGTGTGATGTCCTTAGGTTAGTTAGGTTTAAGTAGTTCTAAGTTCTAGGGGACTGATGACCATAGATGTTAAGTCCCATAGTGCTCAGAGCCATTTGAACCATTTGACAGTATTGCTCGAAGAAGCACATACTGTAGTTCACGCAGTACCAGAGATGCGCATTGTTCAGGAGCGGCACAAGTTAGGAGCTGTACAGTACAGGCAACTGTCCCCTACTAAAGAAGTACGTTACTATTAAGAAATTTGCTCAAGTAGGAAGCAGCAGTACAGTGCAGACTGTAGACGAAACATAGCATCGCACTGACGTCTTAGCAAGACGTGGGTACAATTTTTTTCGTGTTTCTTTGTAGCAATCTTCCACAGTTGGTAATTAAAATTTCTTCAGTGCGTACATAGAGAATCAATCTCGAGGCGAGGAAAATTTCCTGTACATGAGAGCTCGGTCACTCCCTTATTAACACTGACCTGTACCGTCGATTCCATCTGGTTGCTTTTATCATTTACCACATGTTTGGTCTTGTATGGCATTTACTGTATCTCGGCATACACGCACGTAAACGTAAGAGGCAAGTGCGGTGAATGGTGGACAGTGCAAAACTGACCTTACATTACTTGCGTCTCCGTCCAGCTGAAAAATTGAGACGGTCAAGACTATTAAAGTGATAACTGAGCAATTAGAGCCAGGTATGGGATGTTTTATAGTACGGCAGGCTGCACAGCAGCCTTGTGTTTCCTTTCCGAGTGAACAATTGAAGCCACAAGGCCGCGTCGCTGCGTCTGCCCGCGCGTGCCGCCGTGAACAAAATGCTCTTCTGGACGGGCCGATTCATTGGAGTCTACTGTCGTGGAGGGAGGGTTTGAGATTTGTCCAAGGGTCAGTACTTGCTGTGTGTGTGTGTGTGTGTGTGTGTGTGTGTGTGTGTGTGTGTGTTTGTAAAAGATGAAATGGTTCGTGTAAGTTGTAATACCTTGTTCTTTCAATTTTTTAGTCCGTTTTGGTCAACTTTCTTTTCCCCCGGTATTATTTCATCTTTTCATCACTCCTGTTTTTACTTCCTTAGCAGCCTTCACGCAATGATCTCGTATTGGCTTCGCCTTGGAATTCTTCTAAATTCGGAATTTTCATTCTGAAAATCTTTTTGCTACTTCTTCTGGTTCTGTGTTGCGCATTTCCATTTTTTTTTAACTTCCCAGCTCCAGCTTCGTTATTTCTTTTCGCAGAGCTACCTGATATTTTTTTGTCAGCCTGTTGTCATTGATCCTGTATAAGTATACAAAAGTATCAGACTTCCGTCCCCTACTGCTTATGTTAGTTTTTTTTCTGTAATGTGATACATTTCGTCGTTCCTCCTTAATTTACACGCCTCTGTGCTTCTTATGAGACCTAAAGTTTCTCATGTTTCTTCTTTTCGATATTTGTGATTTGTCTAATTTGCAATGCAGTGCAAGACATTCACTCGCTAGAGGCGTTCTGGTTTTACTCCCCATGTTGTAATGCTTTATTTTTGCGTTTCTTGATATGCACTTTTCACTATAAATATTTTGTTTCAAACTCCGTGTGGCTTTTCCATTTTACGAATCGTTTAATTTAAAGAACATGTTTCAAAGCCATTTTATTTAATTATCTGCTAGATTCTTGAACTTGTTGTCATTTTCTGTTTGAGCTATTCGCAGTACGTTATTACATGCATACTTTTAACACAGTGAGCAGTTTTATCACAGCATCTTCGTAGTCGATCCGTCATCTTTGGTTTGCTTTATCTGCAGTGTTCGTATCGTGCTCCGTCCTTGAGTGATGTGATGCCGGTGTGTCACATTGTACCATTTTCTTTGTTTCTGTACTTGTGACACAGGCGATAAATGCTTCTTTCCACAACAATAACATTTTATCGCAAATTTCTTTGCATGTCCTATGTGAAACATAGCATAAGTTAACATCAAACTGAAGAAACGATGTAAAGAAATCAGATGTAGGCACTGTATGCAAAGTAACACACACACACACACACACACACACATATCTCTGAATTGCGACAGTCGCTCTCTGATTTCCATCCTAACGGGTCAGATTTATTCCCATTTTTATGAGTCTCTTTAGCGCGCAGCATGTTCTAAGCCAGTCGTCAAAACTGAAATAAAACCTAAGCAACGTGTTCAGGACAATGCTGTTTCTACCTGTGCTCTCCAGCCATCAAGTGCCTTGCCCTTGTTGTGTAGTGCACAAGTGTCATCTCACAAAATTATCTATGTTATGGGAACACAACAGAAATTTTGGTTGCAGGTGTAATATACACGTTTGCTGCGCCTCAAATATCTCACTTCTCTTAATTACAGTAACTTATGAAAGGAAATATTGTAGCGTGCTTAAACAAGCGTGGCGCTTACCGCAGCGAACGTTGTTTTTTAATTACGGAGAAATTTTTCAACTTGGGCTCTTCGTTAATTAACACTTCTTGTCAGTTACACTAATTTTCCAGTGTTCATCCGTATCAGAAACCACAGGACACTGACGCTACGAAATTGAAACGCAGTGTCGTGCGCAGCACTAGAATGCAGTGTCTTGAAGAAAAGCTGTCTGATCAGCAGAGGGGCCTCCGTATGTGTAGGAGCACAAGTAGGGAGATTTCAGCTCCAGTCAACAAATGTACTGCTATGGTGCCCTCTACGAAGATGAAGCACAGTTTCATTAGACGGCCGTGCGTGATGCGGTAGCCAAAGCACCCGAACATGACAACACACAGTCTGAAAAATCATAAGCTGAAACAAATTACAAAGAGACTTCTTTTCCTTAAAGGACATATTTGTTCTATTTTCAACATATTCTTTATACGATTGCCCAATTTAGACTTTGTTATCATTCTCAGACCTCTATCCACTGACGTATATGTACGGGTAGGCATGCTTAAACAGATGTTGTGGTCCGTCAGACGTTCAAAACATATGCTGCGCTGGACAGATGCAGACACGACGTAAAGGCACGAGGTGGTGTGCACGGCACTCTGTAAACAGCGAGCACTGACAGCTTAAACAGCACGCCCGATTGTACGCGCACGCGAAAGATGGCGCACTCGAAAGGGACAGTGACGCCGAAACTAGGTAAACTTAACATACGTGATTTTCTGAAAAATGATTGAAAACAGTCTGAATAGTACGCAGTCAAAAATACGCCGACATAAGCTTGTTAGGCGTCACTGAAATTGGAATGTGAATCATAAAATCGTGTGGCGCGCGTGGTAGCGCAATCACACTGCGCGACATACGGAAAGGCGATTTGCGGAGTATAAATGTAGAGCAACCCATTGTTTGTCAGTGTGTAACTCAACACACACACACACACACACACACACTACCTGACAAGCAAGGGAAGCACCCAGAGAACTTTCTCGAATGTCAGTTAGACTTCCTAGACGTGCACACCGTCGGCGGCTGTGAGTTCCAAATCTCTGTGACAGGTGGCACTGCCGTCAGCGCGCACCGGTGTTGGTAGCAGGCCTGGTAGAGCAGACAAGGGGCGGAAACGACACCAGGTGTTGGGTGATGACTGGTGTGAGGCAGCGTTACCACTCTGTGACAGGGTCGCAAGGCGGCCCCTTGGTGGGTGGGTGTCCACTTGACTGGCTGGTCAGAATCGCGCAGTGACCAGGTTTGTGCGGCTTCCGCATGCGGCGGCAGCCTCGTGCAGGGTTGCACGGGAACGTGGGGCAGGCGCCCTAGCTGAGATTCCGGTAGACCACCACGAGAGCGGATCGCCGTACTCTGCAACGAGCGCACCGAAACCGCCTCACGCCTGCGCCGCCATCTGAGAACGAGTGATGGACTTCGTGCGACAGTCTGTAGTCACCCCACACGTAGCCGGACTAGGGAATTACCATCCTATTCGTGCGCTGGTCTTAGCGCCACCTCAGAAGCGGATGGCTCAGAAATACACTCCTGGAAATTGAAATAAGAACACCGTGAATTCATTGTCCCAGGAAGGGGAAACTTTATTGACACATTCCTGGGGTCAGATACATCACATGATCACACTGACAGAACCACAGGCACATAGACACAGGCAACAGAGCATGCACAATGTCGGCACTAGTACAGTGTATATCCACCTTTCGCAGCAATGCAGGCTGCTATTCTCCCATGGAGACGATCGTAGAGATGCTGGATGTAGTCCTGTGGAACGGCTTGCCATGCCATTTCCACCTGGCGCCTCAGTTGGACCAGCGTTCGTGCTGGACGTGCAGACCGCGTGAGACGACGCTTCATCCAGTCCCAAACATGCTCAATGGGGGACAGATCCGGAGATCTTGCTGGCCAGGGTAGTTGACTTACACCTTCTAGAGCACGTTGGGTGGCACGGGATACATGCGGACGTGCATTGTCCTGTTGGAACAGCAAGTTCCCTTGCCGGTCTAGGAATGGTAGAACGATGGGTTCGATGACGGTTTGGATGTACCGTGCACTATTCAGTGTCCCCTCGACGATCACCAGTGGTGTACGGCCAGTGTAGGAGATCGCGCCCCACACCATGATGCCGGGTGTTGGCCCTGTGTGCCTCGGTCGTATGCAGTCCTGATTGTGGCGCTCACCTGCACGGCGCCAAACACGCATACGACCATCAGTGGCACCAAGGCAGAACCGACTCTCATCGCTGAAGACGACACATCTCCATTCGTCCCTCCATTCACGCCTGTCGCGACACCACTGGAGGCGGGCTGCATGATGTTGGGGCGTGAGCGGAAGACGGCCTAACGGTGTGCGGGACCGTAGCCCAGCTTCATGGAGATGGTTGCGAATGGTCCTCGCCGATACCCCAGGAGCAACAGTGTCCCTAATTTGCTGGGAAGTGGCGATGCGGTCCCCTACGGCACTGTGTAAGATCCTACGGTCTTGGCGTGCATCCGTGCGTCGCTGCGGTCCGGTCCCAGGTCGACGGGCACGTCCACCTTCCGCCGACCACTGGCGACAACATCGATGTACTGTGGAGACCTCACGCCCCACGTGTTGAGCAATTCGGCGGTACGTCCACCCGGCCTCCCGCATGCCCACTATACGCCCTCGCTCAAAGTCCGTCAACTGCACATACGGTTCACGTCCACGCTGTCGCGGCATGCTACCAGTGTTAAAGACTGCGATGGAGCTCCGTATGCCACGGCAAACTGGCTGACACTGACGGCGGCGGTGCACAAATGCTGCGCAGCTAGCGCCATTCGACGGCCAACACCGCGGTTCCTGGTGTGTCCGTTGTGCCGTGCGTGTGATCATTGCTTGTACAGCCCTCTCGCAGTGTCCGGAGCAAGTATGGTGGGTCTGACACACCGGAGTCAATGTGTTCTTTTTTCCATTTCCAGGAGTGTAGTGTGCACCGATGGCGGGTTGGTCGACAGTCGTGGACATGCTGAACAGCGGTCCTTGCCGAATGGCTGCAGTGTCTTCACTGCAGAGTTGGTAGCCATGTAACGTGCTCTTGAGCATATCTGCTTTTGCTCAGGTGAATCTTTCCTCATCTGTAGTGACTCCTTAAGCTGCCTATGAGCTCTTGACCAGTGCTTCCCTTGTGATCCTCTGGCTCTGAGCACTATGGGACTTAACTTCTGAGGTCATCAGTCCCCTAGAGCTTAGAACTACTTAAACTAACCTAAGGACATCACACACATCCATGCCCGAGGCAGGATTCGAACCTGCGACCGTAGGGGTCGCGCGGTTCCAGACTGTAGCGCCTAGAACCCCTCGGGCACTCCGGCCATGTGATCCTTTGGTGATGACTATCCAGAAATTCCCTCAAAAACCGTGGCCGTTCAGCGACTTTCGTTTGGACCACAGTACATATCGGAATCCCGTGAAATGAACTTGCTGTCAGGCTGGCCAAAGAGGCTTCCGGTAAACCGACTCTTGATATCGGACGCCGGAGACTGATCTCAGATCGGTCTTACGCCGTAAAGTTTTCAGGATATGGGACACCGAATGGCGCACCTTCAGTACGCCAAATAAAATACGTCTTATCAACGAGGCAACGAACGTGTGGAGGTCATCCACGCGAGCCACTCGCAGGGACTTCGTTGTCCTTCGCAGGCTCTGCCTGCGTTGTTGGGAGACACTGCCTTAACCGGTTTTACGTTCTGTTCGTGAGGAGGTTATCATCATTCAATCTAAAGGTGGGCATGTTGCCTTCTCTCCAAGGCATCCACCCTCCCTCCATTTTAACTCTTCTACGCTCTTTCTTTGCTCTTTGTTCGCCTCGGTGTTCGTCTTTCCCCTGTCTGTTTTTCTCTAGCCTTGTCCTTTTAGGCTCGTTATTTTAGTGTGTTGCACAGTGGCTCGCTCGTCCTTTTTTTATTCTCACGATAAGCCAGCCCAGGCCATCCGCTATACTATTTTAACAGCTTCAAACGCTTTATTTTCCTTTTAGTGCACGTTTTCCCCGTTTGGTTACGTTCTTTCGCTTTTTCTTTCAGTTAGTTCTACTCCTTTTTACTTACCCCGACTCCTTTCGGGAATGGCTCTAATGCTTGACCTGTTTGCATGACGAAAAAGGGTATCATAACCATGTAGTTTGGTCCCTTTGTCTCCAAACCAACCAACGAACCCATTTAGATTCCTCCTACCCTCCAGCGTGATTCACTTTTTTTGTCAGGTGTTGTACATTAACATAAAATTTCTGTATGTGGCGTTAAGGGGAAGCCATCGGCATGTTGTATTCTCTCGCAGCTGGTTACAAAAATATATATCGTTCCGATCGCTAGCTGCTGCCACCTGTCCCTAGTGGAGCGTTGCCTTGGCGTACCGAGTGACACATCTACTGACTGCCTCTTAAGCGGCGGCGACACCCAACGTGCTGAGCGTCCAGAACAGCGGGTGCCACCCGACCGCCAGACCCCACTACGTCACAAGGACGCCCGTGATAGGCGGCAGCCGCCGGCAGGCGAGAGGGGCCTCTGCACTAAACGGCGACACTGTGGCCGGCTGCTGCTTCTGCCGAGTTGGGTACAAATATCCGTTATCAGTGTGGGCAACCGACATTCGGATTTTGTCCGGTCTTACCGAGAACAGTTAGTGGCGACCATTGGAGTCTGAAACGTCTTGTATCCAGAACAGTTAAATCGGTCCCAGAAGGAGCAGTAGAGACGGCGGGAAAACCTCCCACTGTTTCGCATTACATTCAGTTTCACTAACAGTCTCGAATACGCACAAAACAATTACATAGTCGGACAGAGACAGTAGAGTCCATGGTTCCCCTTCTCTTATAGTTTTACTTCTAGAGTTCTTTATACGGGGTCAGGCGTCACTCACAATTGATTTAATTGCTAGTAAATCATAAATTGAAACAGCACTTTTATAGTGAACACACAGTGCGCCGTGGGGCGATCACTCTGTTGTAGGAATAATTCAAAAGCCAAGATCGCTTAAATACTGTTTACTGGATAACCGGTTTCAACACAATAAAGGTGCCATCATCGGATCTGAATATAGCTTAACATTTATAAACCATTTGGATATAACTTCCGTTTTACATATCTGATGGAAAAGAAAGACCACGAGAGCAGTTGTTTTTATTTTTTGTGGCAATTATTTTATATCATCTGGTCTGCCTCATGTATCGTTATATCCAAATGGTTTATAAATTTTAATCATCATTCAGATCCGATGATGGCACCTTTAGTGTCTTGACACCGGTTATCCAGTAAACAGTATTTAAGCGATCTTGGATTTGAACTACTTCTATAGCATTTTTACATCAGGTTACTGCTATTAACATATTCACACTATCTGGTCCGGTGAGAACGGGAGATTATTCGGGAAGTAATATTTCGTGTTCCACGGTACCTACATGTGCCTATTTTTCAGCATACTTGGTTCCCTCGTCGTACAAAAATGCAAATGGCTCTGAGCACTATGGGACTTAACATCTGAGGTCATCAGTACCCTAGAACTTAAAACTACTTAAACCTAACTAACCTAAGGACATCACACACATCCATGCCCGAGGAAGGAGTCGAACCTGCGACCGTAGCGGTCACGCGGTTTCACACTGTAGGGCCTTCGTACAAACGAAGCAAGGAAATGCCACTCATTCATTCGTTGAGGTTCAGCTCTATTGCTTTTACTACGCAAAACAGCAGCGGCACCAATTCACGCAGATGCTTCTCTCGTGCAAAGACTTCTTCACGAAATTACAGATGCAAGTCTATTTACTTAATTCCGCAGTAGCCGTTGTTTGAGTACTCATCTATGGAACACAAGTAGAAAACACTAGTTGACAACGTTTCAACTGGCAGCTAGCAGCGGAGATTTCAAATTCGTATTTCTCATTTATTAGTGTTACAAGTTATAAATCTCAACCATTATTTTACTTCATTACTGTTCATTCAGCTGTACAAAAATATACATAATTACTCTACATATGCACATACATGAGAAACTAGAACGTCAGGTGCTTCAATGGTTTCTACAGCCTTCCTCAATGCTTTAGGTCAGTAACATTAAGGCCTTGTTTGTCATGCAATTTTGAGGTACTTCCAGGTAGTGGAATGTTTGCTCTGGACACAAAAGACAATGATTTTGAAAATTAAACACTAACGAACCAAAATGTTTCGAGCCATTATTTACCACCTTACATGTTGAATCAGTCAATAAGCGAGGTCACTGTTTTACCAAATTGTTATAAAATTAACGTTTCCATTAATATCCATCATTTCATGTGTCTGTCATTATTCCCCGATTCCATTCGATTGAGTAGAGCGTGGTCTATTTCCAGCGGCTACAGATGTCTAGTTCTCTGCCACAGTTCTCATTATACCACTCCTTTCATTAAGATCGTGTTCTACCAATCCAGTCGGTCGTAGTATTACTAATTACGAGTAACTTACAAAACAGAAGTACTCACTGTAAGTACCTTCATTGTTCATATTTTCTTATGTGAGATGGTCGCCTCTATACCAAAAGAAATTCCCTGTGATTCAACAGGTTACAATTCGCTAATTAGATTATTTCCATTAGATGTACTTCATTATTTTATGTTTTTGAGGCAGGAACATTACTTCGCATTGCATTTGAGGAATCTTTTTATATTTGGGCCATAAATGAACGATACTCTAAGGTTCTGTATTCAAGACTACAAACCAAAGCACATACACTTATTTCAATTATTTGTACGTTTAAGCTCCCACTTTCACGAGTATTCATTACAATATTATATATCTTATCATATTTGTGATGATGTTAATACTTAGTTTGAAACGTCCCCTTAGAAAAATTATACATGACTGTGCTTAAACTGACACACAATATTTTTGGCACAACGCAATCTGACTTTCAGTAATCCCTACAAAAGAATGGCCCTGAATAACATTAACCTATACCTTTCACAAATCACTTACCTCACAAAAATCTTCGTTACTCGAACTACTGCAATACAGCGAGCGCCACTACAGCCAGCTACATAAAAGATTCAAACTACAGAAGGCACTAACTACTGATAGGCATAGTTAGCAAATGAAAGATTTTAATAGAGAACAAACAATGTATTTACCTTAATAGTGTTGAAAACTCATAATATACATAGCAGTTCATGACATCCAGTCTTACAAATTTCAAAACTCCGCCATTTCTCTCCCCACGTCCACCACTGCGCAACGCTACGCGCTGTTCACATCCAACTGCCCAACACTACAATGGCAGACAACAATGCAAATTAGCCACAGACTGCACACAGCACAGCCAGTGATTTTCATACAGAGCGCTTCGTAACGTTGCCAATAAGAAAACATAAACAGCCTACTTACAAGTTTCAGTTAAGGTGGATAAGTTATTTGGTCTCATATGCGACAGCATCCGGCTTGCTGGTTACACACCTTAGAAAACTTCGTAAACCCATATACCTGTCCATCATTAAAGGAACGTGCCTTCCAGAAGGCAGACTTTCTCACTCCTTCGTTGTTCCCACCGTCACGACCACCCTGCAGTTAATTACTTGTTACGGCTGCAACAGCTCACTCCTATCCCGGTAAATACATTCAGCCAAATAATGCGGAGGTTGTAGTACATCCCTTCACTTACCATAAATATTATGTTCCTGCTGTTGCACAGCAATTAGTTACCAACGTATCCTAGTTACCTATAAATAACAACATCAACAAAGAAAGACTGAATTGTAGCATCTCAGATGTAATACGGGGTGTCATTCAACCCGTGTAAAAGGAGTAATATTTATGTGCTTTTATTTTACCTTACTGCATTCACTATCTTAAGATAACCAGTGGTACCCATTTGCACATCACCCAAGGAATTATTGCTACTCAGCCTTGTATCCTCCTTCCACTTCCATTAGTTACTAGAATACTCTAGGGAAAATAATTTTTAATATTCCTACAGGAATAGTCCTCGGATTTTCTTATTTGACAGGAAAAGATAATTTTGTTCGTTGGTAATTCTTACTATTTGGGAGGGACCGCTGTATGTTAACTGCCAGCACCCCATTCCATGGCCATGTTCGGGGGTCTTAATGAGGGCGACTTTAGTTCGACAAACGCACAGCCACGTCTCCTCTGCGAGGCATTGACTTCTCCACCGCTGTTCAACACTGGGATCTGCATTAAACTGTGACGGATTCCGTATCTACGATTACCGCTAGTTACAACTGTCACGATTATTCCGCGGAATTGTTCCGCTATTTTGATAGGTTATTTTGGTCTGTCCTCTTCCTCCTTTTATAACTTGGAGAACTAGCATTCGACGGTCCACCAGCCGGCGGCGTACAAGAAGAGTTTTGCTTAAACATCCCTCAAAATATTTTCTCAGTCCCTTGTTTGAGACAGTAAGGTTTAGGCTTGAAACGTTCCCCACGTCGTCGTTCCTGTACGCGCTTGCACCAATATTTCGCTACAAAGGCATTCTCAAACTGTTGATACGCTTAACGACATTCTGTGATTTCTGTTCCCTAGAGAGCGGCCTCACTTTGTACAAAACCTGTGATAAATCGTATTTTTTGTCACTCAGATCATGTTTTGGGTAACACACCTTCGAAGGAAACTTCCTGGCAGATGAAAACTGTGTGCCGGACCGAGACTCAAACTCGAGACCTTTGCTTTCGCGATCATCCTGGACGCCTTCCAAAGATTATATGAAAATGATCAGGAGCACACGTTCCTTTTCCAGATAAACACGCGGAATTTTCTGTGTTTTACGATACTCTCTTCTAGAAAAACAGAAGAAGTAATGTACTCTGACCCACATTCTAGTGGTAAGGTTTTGTGGTAATAGATTACTGCTAACACTTCGTCTAGGAGACCTTGTGCAATGGCAGGTATCATAATGGGCTCCCCCATTTTCCACTTACTCATAACAACATTCCGTTCCTTTTCTATAATACCTGTCTGAATACTAATCTACTATTGAACACACCCTTGCCACTAAACGTCTTCTATATTCGCCCTAATTTGCTCTTCGCTGTCTGTGCTGGAGTGCTTTGCTCTGTATATACTTCGCTAATGGTTTGCTGAATCACCTTTTGTAACTCTGACGCTAACTTTTCTGTCACCTCATGCTTTTTCTCTTCGAAAAACTCATCTAACTTCTTTTCGCGTTTGGCGAAAAAATCCTCTACCTGTGTTACTATTTGCTGAAATGTGGATTCTAAAGTGCTCCTTTCTAATTGTAGAATAACCAAAGCCCTCAGTTAAATGTTTTGCCGATTCAGGAGGAGGAGGAGGAAGAGACTGGTGTATAACGTCCCGTCGACAACGAGGTCATTAGAGACAAAGACGGATTAGGGAAGGATGGAGGAAAAAAATCGGCCATGCCCTTTCAAAGGGACCATTCAGGCATTTTCCTGAAGCGATTTAGGGAAATCAAGGAAAAACTAAATCAGGACGGCCGGACGCGGATTCGAACCCTCGTCCTCCCTACAATGAGTCCAGCCACCTCGCTCGCTAATCCGATTCAGTGATACGCTTAATAGTGTCTTGTAATCCTGAGATTTCTCTCCTCCTTCCAATATCACCTCATAAGAACTCATTAATGTGATTGATAACTTCGGTTTGAAAGTGCTCGGTCTGATTTTAAACCTGTTCAGTGATGCGTGCAACCTGAGTAACCAATATGTCTCGTTTTCTAGCCAAACTGTCGGTTTTGATGTGTTTTATTGTTGATTCGTCAAACTACCCATCGTAGCTGCTAGTTATTGGTGGAGCATTTGTACAATAGAATCTGGTGTCGTAGCAACAGACTCAGTAAGAGCTTCTACCACAGCAGGTGACATTACCTCAAGAGCTGAAGCAGGAAGAATATCCACATTTCCACTGGCGAATTTGCCCTCTGGTATCTGTCTCTGTACTGGGCGATTTCATCATAATAACCTCGTTTTTTTTTGCCATCATAATGTGGAAGTTAGTTTGTTAAGGCTGCTGCTGTTCGTATGAGATTTGACTCACAAACACGTCACACATGAAACTTCCTGGCTGTTTAAAACTGTGCGCTGAACTGAGACTCGAACTGGGGACCTATGCCTTCCGGGACTGCTAGTCAGGCAAGTTTCGCAGGAGATCTTCTGTGAAGATTGGAAGGTAGGAGGCGAGGTGCTGGCGGAAGAAAAACTGTGAGCGGGGGTCGTGATTCGTGCTTGGGTAGCTCAGTCGGGGGAGCAGTCGCACGGGAAGGGCAAAAGTCTCGAGTTCGAGTCTCGGTCCGGCACACAGTTTTAATCTGCCACAGAGTTTACATCAGCGCACACTCCTCCGCAGATTGAGAATTTCATTCTGAACTAACAGATCGCATTGGTGTGCAGCAACTTTGTAACTGAGGGAAAGTACTGCTTTGCAAACAAAAGCTCATCGCTACAAGAAAATTGATGCCCTCAACTAAGAATATCCGCCATCTTGTGACTTAGTTAAGATAATAGAATAATTATAAAAACTACTGCAATTTTATCTCGATAGCAATTTTTCGATACAGTGAGGGACTGAAGTAAATACGTCACACCACCACCAAATTCCGCGCTACAATTCTCTACTGAACTGATCGTAAGTGTCCTACCTTACGCGCTGTTGTAGGTGACAACGTTACTTTATGATTTTATTGATTAATCTTTACAAAACTTTGACTTCTTTATTTAATTTTACTCTTTATTTAAGATGTTTTTTCTTCATTCATCTGCATGTGTCTTCAATTCTCATGTGTGTCGTATGTTCACATGAAAAAAATGAACAGTCATGTAATACACAATTGTGAATAATATTACACATACAACATAACGAATTATTCCATAATTGCTATTGCAACATTGGTTATATGCGATGTGAGAAAAGAAGGGATTACGGAAAATCTTTGATGTTAACCGTTCCATCGGTGAGAGAGAAAACTGTAGCACTATTCTTTAATATCTCTCAACCTCAACGTCATCAAAGACTAAATATTATTCGCTGTAGAAAACAGCCAAAGTTGCGAAAATCAATTCGTTTTATTTAAGTGATGACCGGTTCCGGGTATCAGAACCAACTCTCAAATCATCCAAACAGAAAAAAAACTCTGTATTCCTAGCTCCACTGAGGCCATGTTAACACTGAACACACTTGCGTCTATGTCGTTTCACTGACAGGAGAAACATAAACTGTATATTTGTCCTGCCAACGGTCACTGAAGAACTTGACTTAGACACAAGTATGTGCAGTATTAAAATGGTTTACGTGCTGTCACGGAAAACACAATTTTTTCCTGTTTGGATGATATGAGCAGGGCTCTGATAACTTAAACTGATAATCAATAAAATGAAAAAAAGAAATAATTTTCGTAATTTTGGATGGTTGACACAAGTTTCTATCAACCTAGCATGCTGGAAATCCACGAAATATTTCTTTTATAATTAACTGGCTCCGTTGAAAATTTTACATGAATTTTAAAAATTATGAACACGCCAATCTCTGCTCACGCTGATAAATAGGACGTCGTTAAGGTGAAACAGGCAGATTCTGTAGTCGCGACCGGGTAGGCTGATTCTCCACACACACACACACACACACACACACACACACACACACACACACACACCGTCTCGTCCACCGGTGAGCTGCTGAACCAAGGCAAATAATCAAAATTTAGTCAGCGTGTTACGGTGTTGAAATAAAGAGATACAATACATCTATATCCTAAAACATTCATTATTTAAGAACACTTACATAGACATTTCGTCCCCAAATTACAGGCAAGGAAAGACAGGTGAAGTAACAAAATAACAGATCCTTTTTACTCGTGGAAACAAAAATTAATCAGCGTTATAAGAAGACTACACGAATCTGAGATGTATACATATTTATACAGTATATCATGCAAGTTCGTCGATCGTTTGACCTAATATCGATATTCACTGAAAACGGATTACACACAAGGCGAGACTGAAGAAACCGTGGTGACGTCTCGCACCTCATCCAGAAGAGGCGGGAAACGCTGGGAGAACGGCAGGGCGGGCTCTGAAAGGCAAGAGAGCATCCTACGGTTTATCCGGTGCTGGAAGCCGAATTCGTCTGTAAACAGGAGTCGACAGTCTGGCTGGAGTCCACGTAGCGAGACCGCAGAGCGGCGCAGCTCGCAGCGCCTGGAGAAGACGACTGGGTCGGTCGCCGAAAGATCGCGGAGAAAGAATAAAATGTGAGCAACTAGTTAGCCGAACACCCGAGAGCACTGCATTCAGTAAGTGCAGATGGAAGTAAAAGTGTTTTTGCGATTTGCTGTACACAAACATTGGACAAGAGTGGTTGTTGCCAAGTGACTACACTGACTAGCAACTGACGTTATACAGGTTGTCGGAAGTGAGCCAGACGCCGTAGACAGACGTGAGCTGGCAAGAAAACAGATCTGCTAGGGGTTGACTTTCATACGAATCGCAGGAAGACTTGTATGTATCACAGGGCACAGCGTAGATAGTGGGCAAAGTGGAGCAGAAGAAAAGTGGAAGCATTTGAAATGTGATGTCACACAGGCAGGTTAAAAATTAAGTAGCATATACTTAACGAAATCAAGAAGTAGGCATACTAAATAAAAAGGTGACGAGAAAAGTCTTTAGAAGACTCTTATTAAAAGGAGAGAGAGGCTACTGGGACATATACCACGCCATCAAGGAACAGTTGGTTGGCGGAAGGAAACAGAATCAGAGGCGGAAAATAGAGTGTAGAGTTACTGCGTAGAGTAGGTGCACCGAGAATTTGACGTAGTTTGGAAGATGTTCGCTGAATAAGGTGTATAGAGGTGAAAATTTCAACAAAAGATACGAATAAAACGGAGACACAAACGAAAATAATTCAAAAGACTGCCAACGTTTTCAAAGAAACTCTCCGGAACCTTGGAGTCACACTGCTGTAATATCTGGTAATTTATTGATATGGCCTCATTCAGTGCGTGGTTCATCGACCTGATTAGAGCTGACAAGAAATGAGAGGATTAAACACCGATAATATCAAAACTTGCGATGAGAATGTGACTTTTGTGTCGTCATTGACACTGTAGGGTCTTTTGCCAGGGGAAACCAGGGAGAGGATGTTGTTTGGTGGCCGGTATCCTCTTTCTACAACACAACCGCACACATGTGTTTTAGGGCTCTTCATTCACAAGAACAAGAACTTTATCTTAAAGTACGTTGTGGTACAAGCTGTTCCGTAATAGTCCACGATAGCCTCACTGCTGGTGAAGTACAAGAACCCACTATAAACACTTCCCTCTCATAATCGGTGACGTAAACTGACAGACATCAACTAAACTCATGCTCATAAATTGAGGATAATTGCGAAATGTGGTGCCACACAACGTGGTACTACACAAAACTGGTGCTAATAGCATAGGCACATAGGGAACACACACGACACACATCTGTAAGTCCACGGTATTGGTGATGAGTTGAGAAAACCGTCCCGAAACACATGTGCTACAAAACGCCACTGTTTCCTGCGCATGTACCCCGACATCAGTATGGGATATGATCACCATGCACACGTACACAGGCCGCACAACGGGTCGGCATACTCTGGATCAGGTGGTCGAGTAGCTGCTGGAGTATAGCCTCCCATTCTTGTGCCTGTCGGAGCTCCTGAAGTGTCGTAGGGATTTGAAGACGTGCAGCGATACGTCAACCGAGAGCATCCCAGACGTGGTCGATGGGGTTTAGGTCTGGAGAACAGGCAGGCACTCCATTCGCCTGATATCTTCTGTTTCAAGGGCCGTGCGTTATCATCCATCAGGAGAAAGGTGAGGCCCACTGCACCCCTGAAAAGGCGGACATACTGGTGCAAAATGACGTCCCGATACACCTCACCTGTTACAGTTCCTCTGTCAAAGACATGCAGGGCTGTACGTGCACCAATAATAATCCCACCCCACACCATCAAACCACGGCCTCCAAACAGGGCCCTTTCAAGGACATCTGGTTCCTGGTTCGCGCCAGATGAAAATCCAGCTAAGATCACTGTTCAGACTATACCTGGACTCGTGATCATAACGTGGGACCACTGTTCTAATGACCACTGTTCTGTGTTCTTGAGACCTGGCTTTACAGGCTCTCCTGTGACTAGGGGTCAGTGGAGTGCACCTTGCAGGTCCTGGATGAATAAACCATGTCTGTTCAGTCGTCTGTAGACTGTGTGTCGAGACAACTGTTCAGTGTCTGCAGTAAGGTCCCAAACAAGGCTACCTGCAGTAATCCGCGGCCGTCTGCGAGCACTGATGGTGAGATATCGGTCTTCTTGTGGTGTTGTTCACTGTGGGCGTCCCGTACTGTAGCGCCTGGACACGTTTCCTGTCTGCTGGAATCGTTGCCATAATCTTGAGCTCACACTTTGTGGCTTACGGAGGGCCCACACTACGACCTGCTGTTTTTGACCAGCCTCCAGTCGCCTTAGTATTCTACCCCTCCTAACGTAATCAATATGTGTTCTTTGATCCATTAGTCACCATTAGCACGTCTGAAAACGTCTGCACACTTACTCGCTGCACCGTACTCTGACATGGACCAACACATCTCCGCATATGTGGACTGCTGCCAGCGCCACCGTACCACGACTGCAGGTCAGATGCACCACATGGTCAAACCCGGAGGTGATTTAAACCCGCAAACCGCCCACCAGAGCGTTGTTTCGCCTTGTATCAGCATTATCCTTAATTTATGAGCATGAGTGTAGTATAGTGACTGTGACTGCGACAGACTGTGACTGGGTGACTGACTGGGTGACTGCCTCAACTCACTGACTGAATGATTGGGCCCTCCGATCCGCGGCGGCCAGATACTGGGGGTCGAGGCGGCGTTGGCGGCGCGTTGCCTGCGAGTTCGCCTTTGGCCCCTCCCCTGACAGGCGCGCTTGCTTCAGCTCCCACTATCGATCTTCTTGCAAGCTCTTTGCCGACCGATGTGCTGGCGACAGCTTATATCAGCTCAGTGACCAATTTAGCACCGGTTTCATGATGGCCCTTCATAGCTGAGACTGGTTATGGAGAAATGTAACATTTTGATCTAGACGTGAAACATGGTTGCTATGCGATACCCTTACAATTCCTGCTGCCGGAATGTGTTCGCACACTGGGTCTAACATTCTATAATCACTTTCTTTTTTCCTTAGCAGAGGACACTGCTGAGGTGTGTCGGTTCCCCACATGCTAATAAACATTGCACCGACACCGTCTCTTTTCGTTTATAGGAATGAAATAAGCTACCTAGGTTTTAAACGGTCGCCATTTGAGGAACCCGCATTAATTTTTTTGATACATTTCAGGAATCCTCGATCTGCAGAAAAATCACCAACTGCGAACGAAACGTATACTTGCTAATTCCACAACTTTTTGGTGTAGGTTGTGGTGAGCTGACAATCTCTTCTGCAACCCTTCTTAAGGCTGGAGTGATATGTGGTTTTCCTCCTTTATTTAAATCAAACGCAACACTGTCTTACGCTTGAAGCCGACAGTAAACTTCTGCCAGAAGAGAGCAGAGGGGCGTTTCTTCTGCAGAGGCGGCTCACGGTGCAGCGAGTGTCACTTAATGTCTCTCTTGTCTCGTATGAAGGTACTTCTGATCCTCGAATATAATTTTTTTATCTGTCGTTTTTTCGCGAGTGCTGACAAGGTAAGTAGCTTCGCAAGAAAAAATAATTTAGGCCTTTTAATGCTCCCATTTGCTGCGTGAATGATCGAGTGACTGGGTAGACGGTTTAGATCTTTAATGTGATTGGAGAGGGAACGAAATTAGGACTGTACAACGAGCAACGTTTATAGTTGGTTTATTGGGACACCGGAGTTTGTTCCTGTTGTGCAGTTAAAGGAAAAAAGACGTGATCTCAAAGCAAGCAGAATGGCCTGAAGAGGGCAAGGCGGGAGGCAGGCAGTGATTCTGTTGTAGATCGTGCAGCTCCGTAAGAGCTAAAAAACGGACGGTCGCCTCGAAGAAACGTTCCACTGTGCCGTCACTGTTCAAAGATCGTAATTGTTCGCTTGATATTGACTGCCGTGTAACTGCTCTGGTGGCTGCTGACACGTTTTCTGTTGGTGCCAAACAAAACCTTGAGTTCCGGGCTTTGATTCGAGGTCAGTGTTCCAGACGCCTCCAGCGCTGAATGGTCAACTGAGTTTCTTGCACCAGCAGGCAGCGCAGGCCGTCCGACCCACTGTTAGCAGTTTACGACAGTTCTCCACTGAAAGAAATCCTGCACAGACTTGTTGCACGAGAGAGAGAGAGAGAGAGAGAGAGAGAGAGAGAGAGAGAGAGAGAGAGAGAGAGAGAGAGAGAGCGGACGTAAATCATAGAAACGCACTTGACTCTGCGTAAGACAAAGTACATTACAAATTTCGTTATACTTATTGGAGTATCCGAATAACTGCCTCGACATACCTCTGTCGTTTGTTAATGTTTATTTCGTTGTTTCAAGGCGTCGGATTGCGCCACGGAGGAAATAATTTTGTCGCCCACACTTCACAAAAAATGTTGCGCAACGATGGAACTACTTACATCAGGCTTTGTCCATGTTGACTAGTCAGTTTATTTCTGTTTACTTATGACAACAGGTTTCCGACACTCGTAATTAACAACTGATGTGATCAAATGAATTATGTTTCAGTTCCTGCATCGCCAATTTTTTTCCAAGATCTTCTGTCTGTTTTGTTCTGCTTCCTGTTTGTGTCGGCCTGTTGTTTAGGTTTTGGGTGCCCTCTCTGTCGCCACCCTTCCCCCCCGGGAAGGAGTCTGCCAGTCCCTTCTGTAGGCGTCTGGCGTTACACTGAGGTGCGAGAGCGTTCTCTGAATGTTTGCGAATCGTCTGAGAAGGGCACGGGTACCAACCGAGTATTCACCGACTCTGGTCTGCGGGAGCCCCGTGTCCCGGAAGCGAGTAATAAGCAGCGGTTCACTTTATGTGTGCTACAACTGCAAGAAGTGTGTCAGGCGAAATGCATTCTGTAATTGAGACAGTCGAAAGTATACTAGCAGTAAAGCATCCCAGAAGTTTAGCACGTAAAATTATAAAATCTGAGGTGAGATAAGAGCGCAAAAAGTACGAGGACGTTCAATAAGTAATGCAACACAGTTTTTTTCTGAAAGCAGGTTCGTTTTATTCAGAATTCCAATACACCCTGTTATCCTCTTTTTTTTCCACAAAACCCTATTTTTCAGCATAACCACCTTTAAATGTGACGGCTTTACAGCACGCTACTGGGACGTCCTGTATGCCAGCATGGTACCATTCTATTAGTGAACGTCTTGTTGCATCAATAACATCATCATCATCATCCACGTAGTGCCACCCGCAGACTGCATTCTTCACTGGGCCTGTCGGAAGATTCGAAACCTGGGCTGCAGGGTGAGTGAGGGATAACACCGCCACGAAGGTTTGCGAGGTCCTCTCATGTGCGAGGACTCGTGTGAAGCATTGGATTACCACGGAGAAGGAAAAGCTCGTTCGCATTTTCTTGGCGACGAAGACGCTGAAGTCATTTCTCCAGTTTCGTTAGGGTGGCACAATGTACTTCAGTGTTGACTGTTGCACAGTGAGGGAGGTCACCAAGCAGACCGCCGCCATGACTTTATCGGCTGAGGTTGCAGCTTTGAACTTTTTCTTCGGAGGAGAGGTGGTGTAGCGTTTCGAAGCGATGAGCGCACGTTTCATCGCCTGTGACGATGTTCGACAAAAAATTGTCACGATCAGACTCAGAACGCACAAGCAGTTCCGGACAGACGGTGCTTCGTTGCTCTCCCTCTGTCTCTCCTCGGGCACGCACTGGTGGACCAGTGCAGCACTACCTGTAGAGAGCTCCTGCTGTGCAGCGTGGAGTTTGCTCATAATCAATCGATCGCACCGAGTGAGAGTGTCCGCACGTTCCAGAATCGCAGAGCCACAGCTGCGAGCGGCCGTCCGGCACGCAAGACACCGTACAGCCTTGCACGACCCCGTTGCGATGGTGACACACGCCTCGCCCAACGACTCACCAAGCTTTCGTTCACGGCCAGGTCTCGGCAGACGCTATGCAAGTGCCTGTCAGTCTCTGCAATGCTCTGGTTTCCTGCCTAAAGGAACTCAACGACAGCTCTACGCTTGGTCGCCATTTTAAAAGCTGCGTATAGCGCCGCCTCTTACCGGAACTTCATCAACCTATAAAGGCTGAATTCGGAATATTGCACAATGTCCCTTAACAAATTCCGCAGTTTTTCAACCGAAATTGACCGAGGAAAAATATGTGTCGTACTACTTACTGAACGGCCTTCGTACAGTAGGTGGCAACTATTGCAGAGGTAAAGAAAATTGACAGAGAAGTAGATACGGATAAAAGAGCTCTCATAACGAAAGTGTGTACCTCTAAGGTGATTCTGCACAGTGATTTCTCGGAAATGTGCTGCTGCCGGTTTGAATCGCGGGTTCTCGAGCAGCAGCAGCAGCAGTGCGGACCGCCAATCGCGTCCTCCCCTCAGAGCGCCGGTGGCGACAACGCACCGGCTGCCGCACCTGCCATGTCGGACAGGCATTGGTTGTAAATACATAAGACTGCAACCAGCCCCTTTTTTTTAATAGTTATTTATTATTCCATGAACCGGTTTTCGAATCTTTTCAGGTTATCTTCAGATGGTTTTCTGCAAGTTACAGGTCTATTTCTAGCATAGCGCTGGGTGCTGGCTAACGATGTATGGGTGGCCTTTTTGTTGGTCCCCAACTGTCTGCTCCCATTTCGATGGCCAGCTGCTACACCACTCCACACACTTTTATACAATCTGTACGTATGTATGTATGTACACTGTGATCGTGAAACTTTGCCACCATCCAGCATGTACACTACTGGCTACACCAAGAAGAAATACATATGATAAACGGGTATTCATTTGACAAATATATTATACTAGAACTGACATGTGATTACATTTTCACCCAGTTTGGGTGCATAGATCCTGAGAAATCAGTACCCAGAACACGTTTAGTGGTAGGAAACACAGCTGAAATCAATTTGCTACAGCGCTACCCACAAGCTAAGCCAAACCTACACTACTGGCCATTAAAATTGCTACACCACGAACATGACGTGTTACAGACGCGGAATTTAACCGACAGAAAGAAGATGCTGTGATATGCAAATTATTAGCTTTTCAGGGTATTCGCACAAGGTTGGCGTCGGTGGCGACACCTACAACGTGCTGACATGAGGAAAGTTTCCAACCGATTTCTCATACACAAACAGCAGTTGACCTGCGTTGCCTGGTGAAACGTTGTTATTATGCCTCGTGTTAGGAGGAGAAATGCGTACCATCACGTTTCCGACTTTGATAAAGGTCGGATTGTAGCCTATCGCGATTGCGGTTTATCGTATCGCGACATTGCTGCTCGAGTTGGTCGAGATCCAATGACTGTTAGCAGAATATGGAATCGGTGGCTTCAGGAGGGTAATACGGAACGCCGTGCTGGATCCCAACGGCCTCGTATCACTGGCAGTCGAGACGACAGGCATCTTATCCGCATGACTTTAACGGATCGTGCAGCCACGTCTCGATCCCTGAGTCAACAGATTGGGACGTTTGCAAGACAACAACCATCTGCACGAACAGTTCGAAGACGTTCGCAGCAGCATGGACTATCAGCTCGGAGACCGTGGCTGCGGTTACCCTTGACGCTGCATCGCAGACAGGAGCGCCTGCGATGCTTTACTCAACGACG
Organism: Schistocerca serialis cubense; assembly: GCF_023864345.2. Lineage (NCBI taxonomy): Eukaryota > Metazoa > Arthropoda > Insecta > Orthoptera > Acrididae > Schistocerca > Schistocerca serialis. The sequence continues at coordinate 251,134,696 of NC_064647.1, read as the reverse complement.
AACCTGGATGCACGAATGACAAAACGTCATATTTTCGGATGAATTCAGATTCTGTTTACAGCGTCATGATTATTGCATCCGTGTTTGGCGACATCGCAGTGAACACACGTTGGAAGCGTGTATTCGTCATCACCATACTGGCGTATCACCCGGCGTGATGATGGTATGGGGTGCCATTCGTTACACGCCTCGGTCACCTCTTGTTCGCATTGACGGTACTTTGAACGGTGGACGTTACATTTCAGATGTGTTACGACCCGTGGCTCTACCCTTCATTCGATCCCTGTGAAACCCTACATTTCAGCAGGATAATGCACGACCGCATGTTGCAAGTCGTGTACGGGCCTTTCTGGATACAGAAAATGTTCGACTGCTGCCTTGGCCAGCACATTCTCCAGATCTCTCACCAATTGAAAACGTCTGGTCAATGGTGGCCGAGCAACTGGCTCGTCACAATACGCCAGTCAGTACTCTTGATGAACTGTGGTATCGTGTTGAAGCTGCATGGTCAGCTGTACCTGTACACGCCATCCAATCTCTGTTTGACTCAATGCCCAGGTGTATCAAGGCCGTTATTACGGCCAGAGGTGGTTGTTGTGGGTTCTGATTTCTCAGGATCTATGCACCAAAATTGCGTGAAAATGTAATCACATGTCAGTTCTAGTATAATATATTTGTCCAATGAATACTGGTTTATCATCTGCATTTCTTCTTGGTGTAGCAGTTTTAATGTCCAGTAGTGTATTTCCATCGTATACACGAAGAGGTTTCCGACCAAGGAAACTACTATTTAGGAAACCCGTTCTAAATACCTTGCAGGGGTTGGACAGAAATGTGGAAACACGGTGAAAAATGGACGTTTAGACGTAAATGCAGGCGCCAGCCGGGCCGCCAGGTTGCACTGCAGTGTCTGACCACGGACGCCACGTGTGCAGAGTGTCCTAAAAAAAATAGTACTTTAAACATAGCTGCGCAACAGCAACGGTTCCACGTAATCAGATTAAGAGCAGCCGACCAGTTGCAAAGGATAAAGTAATCTTTACCTAGGTTTCAATAGATATAAATCTATCTTCTTCAGAAGACGGCAGTATTACATTAACATGAAGCGATATGTCCTTATCGTTTTTACAAACATCTGCATAGTTTCATTAGTCAAATAAAATATAGCCCTGAGAACAGGGTTTGTCAGACAAATAAAATAGGTACATGGAAGTTGGAGAGCGCATAAGCGACCAAATGTAATACTGCCGTCTTCTGAAGAAGATAGATTTATATCTATTGAAACCTAGGTAAAGATTACCTTATCCTTTGCAACTGGTCGGCTGCTCTTAATCTGAAAAAAAAAAATAGTTCAAATGGCTCTGAGCACTATGGGACTTAACATCTGTGGTCATCAGTCCCCTAGAACAGAACTACTTAAACCTAACTAACCTAAGGACAGCACACACATCCATGCCCGAGGCAGGATTCGAACCTGCGACCGTAGCGGTCGCGCGGTTCCAGACTGAAGCGCCTAGTCGGCAGCTCCTGATCGTGCGGTAGCGTTCTCGCTTCCCGCGCCCGGGTTCCCGGGTTCGATTCCCGGCGGGGTCAGGGATTTTCTCTGCCTCGTGATGATTGGGTGTTGTGTGATGTAGTTAGGTTTAAGTAGTTCTGTTCTAGGGGACTGATGACCATAGCTGTTAAGTCCCATAGTGCTCCGAGCCATTTGAAGCGCCTAGAACCGCACGGCCACACCTGCCGACTAGAGCGTCCTCAGCACGCGGCAAGTGTGAGTCGCGATCATAACGGTGTTCTGTGTCGCTGTGAGTGCAGTAGGCGGAAACTAAGTGCACACACGGCTGCGGCTCGTACGGTGCCTGCTTCCGTAACAAGGCTATTTCAAGAGGCACCGTGTCGAAAATTTACCCCGCTTACAGGGAAAGGGGAAGCACGCCAATCACTAAGTAAGAATGCGGACGAAACTGTGTGTCGGCTGATGGTGACACACTGACATCGAAAAGGATTATGACGAAAGCGGGAGGCCGACCGCCGCAAAACCGACCGCATAAGTGATTGTCGAGCCCTCTTAGCACCGAAACGACACGAAGGCAGCTGCAGACACGGGGAATTTCACGTGAGCAGGAATTCTAAAGCCGGTCCTAATTGATGCAAACGCCCGTAACAGCAAAAAGCGGAGCGGCAGCCGTAAAACCGGGAGTGTGAAGCAGTGGGAGACGCCGGTCGGTCATATGGAGCTTGTTGCTCACTACTTCCAACTTCTGGCCGAGTTTCCGTCCCGAGAGTGAAACGTGGCCGGCGTTCGGCGATGACTTGCGCAACCATATCGTGGTATTCCGTCGACGCCACGGTTACTCTGCCAGGTCGCGTTATTGTCGACTGTTACGCGACCACTCTGACTGGTGAAGTCCGTAACGTAGTACGGTATTTGTTTCCCAGCGGTGGCCCTGTGTTCCAAGGCAACAGGGTCCCTGTTCAGACGAGTAGTTTTGTCAGCAGCAGCAGCAGCAGCAGCAGCACGAATCGTCGCATCTGCCCTGATGACCGCAACCACAAGGCCAGTCCAGTGTTATTAAGCCCTTCTAGTAGGCTTTGGAGAGGAGTGTGCGCGATCCCCATCCACCTCCATTATCGTTTCCGCTGTTTTCTACGGTGTAAGGCTTCTTTGAAAACGACACAGAATCTGTATTCATCCATTCCGAGGCGATTGGATACTGTTGCGAATGCCAACGGTTTGCCTACGCCCTATTAGGCACGGTTATGTGTCGCGTTTTGGTATTTCCACATTTCAACATTTGCAGAACATCTTTCCATAACAGGGCGTAACCCCAAAGAATTAAACTAAATGACTTCTGCATAGAGAAAAGAAAGGGAGAAAACTTGATGTCTTGGAAGAACTTGAAATTTTCAGGCACACACCAAATAAAGATGACATGTTGAATGAACAAGAACAGTTGAAAAATAGAAATTTCTTTAATGCTTTTAAACCAGTGCTCTCAGTTTTATGATACTTATAATCCCGGTTCTCTCCTCCTTTTCATAAACATTATTTTACCTCTGTTAAGTTACGCTCATTATTAACACACCAGATGACCCCTGTTCCCTAGTTATGCAAGCTTTCCTTTCAAATTTTGTGTCATACAATAAACTGATGTTCTTCATTACGTATGTAATTCCAGTCGTATTTAACTCTGGTTCTACCTGTGCTGCGTAAAACGTGTCGAACTTTGTAATATTTTATTCCGTTTGAAGCTCATTTATAGATGTTACTCAATAATTTGTAAAATTAATTTTTTTAAAAGCGATATTGGCTATACGTATGATTTACTTCAGAAAATGTGTAATATACAAAGTTGTTTTGCTCACGTTACTAGTGGCCCGCTTGTGGCGCGCCCCACATTACGTTTACTTGGCAGCGTGAATACTTGCCACACAGTCGGTCTCCTCACAGCACACCGGTCTTACTTATGTTTTAATGTTTGACTTTTTGAAGAACATTATGTCTTATATTTTAATGTACGACTTGAGCAACTCAGCTCTTAAATCACTGTACATCTTTGACGATATGTTCTTCGTGTAAGTACTATTTCTTTTACACTCGTTTACATTAATGTAAAATGTTTTTAGATAAGATATTTAATCTGAGATATTTATTTTAGGTAATTAACTTACCTTCTGATGAAGTCACCCTTAGAAGTGACGAAACCTGGTCAAGGTATATAGAAAACCTATGCAAACGGTTGGCAGATTTTTACATATTTTTCAAATTTGTGAATACGGTTGCCGGCCTCATGTGGCCGCGCGGTCTAGGCGCTTCAGTCTGGAACCGCGAGACCGCTCCGGTCGCAGGTTCGAATCCTGCCTCGGGCATGCATGTGTGTGATGTCCTTAGGTTAGTTAGGTTTAAGTAGTTCTAAGTTCTAGGGGACTGATAACCTCAGAAGTTAAGTCCCATAGTGCTCAGAGCCATTTGAACCATTTTTTTCTGAATACGGTTGCTGCAAACGTCAGCCATGTTCAAAGATGTATTTCCATATTTTTGGCTTTGCACGTCGAGGCCCAGACGACGGCGGCAGGTAGTTCCTGCTACTCTGCTGTATTCTGTTCCCTGCTTCCTGCCGCCCGTCGCCCTCTCTGCCCATCTGCGACAACTACTCGTGGCCTCCGTCCCTCCACCTTTCCTTCGGTCTGCCTAGTGGTCGCCTTCACGGTCAGTAAGAGCCGTCCGTGTTCATCTGTCCGACTGACGGTACCTGGCTTGGAAGGCGCCACGGTTACCGTGTCTGGTCTGCTGTACATCTCGTGCAGTTCACAGTTTGCCAGCTCCTCTGTTCCCCAACTATCTTGTCGTGTACCGGACCACAGAGCTCCTTAAGTCTTTCCGCTCCAAAACGAGAACATTATGTAAATATTTTTTCCAAACTCTGCAAGTTTGGCTGTCACATACCCTTACGGGTGGGATCAGCGTGTTTTACAGCTCGAGTCTGACATTGCTTGAGAGAATTATCGATCTAAAAAGCCTATTCGCGCAGAAACACAATCATTTTGCTGCTAGGATTGTCGCCTTCATTTCTGCCTGACACGATGCTAACTATGCAAAACTTTTTTTGAAAAGTTTGTTACCTCACATTAATTGCCTTTCTTTATGGCAACTGCCTGTAATAATTTCTTTCAGCGATAAAGGATGACAGCCAAAACAGTTGCAGGATAAAAATTTATTAAAATTCTTGACCAAGGTTTCGGTATATATAAATATACCTTCATCAGAAGTAAAAAATCTAAAATTACATCATGCAATGGAGATTAATAAAACAATTATGCCAAAGGGGTCGTCAGTTGTTTTATGCCCGAGGCAAGATTCGAACCTGCGACCGCAGCAGGAGCACGGTTCCGGACTGAAGCGCGTAGAACCGCTCGGCCACAGCAGCCTACTCCAAGTTTGGTTGTTATATATCCTTATGGGTGGGATCAGTGTGTTTTACAGCTGGAGTTTGACATTCCTTGAGAGAATTATCGATCTAAAAAGCCTATTCACGCAGAAACACCATCACTTTGCTGCTTGGATTGTCGCCTTCATTTCTGCCTGACACGATGCTAACTATGCAAAACATTATTTGAAAAGTTTGTTACCTCAGATTAATTGCCTTTTTTTATAGGCCTGACTGTAATAATTACTTGAGCCATTACATTACTGGACGAAGGAAACGTAGCGTCGACTAACACGTCACGTGTGTAGCGGCAGCCAGCCCTCAGAAGCAGCGCGAGTCGTGACCTCACAGTGTGGACGGGAAGAGGCTTCGCGGCAAATGTTGCGACGGTTGCCGGTATAAACGTAACTAAGTTTATTCGCGACGGAAAGGCGAAAGTACGGACAGCGCAGACGGTAAAGGTGACGAAATCTGTGAGCGAAATGCTGAAAGCTGAGCTACTCGGTGGCTTGCAAATGACGACAGCAGCGACGCGAAGCTGAACGGAGGGGGGATTCGAGTGCAACGGGTGCAACTTTAGCAGTGGCAACTACTTATTTACAACTAGTACGAAATAGATAGGTGTTTCAGAGTTTTCCTGTGCTTCAAAGTAGGTCACTAGCGTTATGTCTAACCCGTTACCGGCGATGTGGAACTCGTAGGATGCGCATACCAGGCTGCACTTATGTCGATAGTTCGAGCGGAGCTGTCTGTCGCCCGGCGAATCCCTCTGGCAGTTATGCAGCGAATTCCGTGAAGTGTTTCCAGCAATTAAGGTCAAGTTGCAGTCGCAAGGGCTCAAGTCTGGCGAGTATGGTGGTTGGTACAGCACTTCCCAGCCCCAGCGATCGAACAATTCAGTCCGAACTATTGCAGTTCCAACCTCGGTATTCAGAAGCAAAGTGCGCACTCTACACAGCCCATTGACGATATGCGTAAACGTGTTGTTAGGCAGCCAGTTCTGCGATATTGTAAGCTGTTCAGGGATTTACCAATTACGTGAAAACAGAAGTGGACATCAAGGGCCGGGCGATGTGGCCTTGCGGTTCTAGGCGCTTCAGTCCGGACCCGCGCTACTGCTACGATCGCAGGTTCGAATGCTGCCTCGGGCATGGATGTGTGTAATGTCCTGAGCCATTTGAACCATTCTTGACATCAAGGGAAGCAACAAAAACTGTCCTGTTTGCCTCTGATATTAGAAAGTGCTAGAATAAACCAGTCGTTATGTCCAGGAACAAAAAAAAAGGCTACATTAAATTCTTAGGAAAAAAGAGTCGTAACTAAAGTGGCCTAAGGTATTTTCAGTCTACAAGCGGTGTGATTCACATTCCGCTGTGAATCACTGCTGCCTCAGGTGTACGGGGAATGTTGTGAAAAGTGCCGGTCGGTGTGTAGCGGCTGCGCCCCGCAGGGTACTGGCATGTGGACCAGCCTACGGCACAGCCACCTCACCTCACCTCACCTCACCTCACCTCACGTAGTGCCCTTCATCAGTACGCGCCCTACACCAGTAGTGGGTGGATGAGCTGAGGTTTTGTGCCTGGCGGCAGGCGTGCTGGGATACCCAGGCCGGAGCGTCTGCCTAGTAAGCGGGACACCGGGGTTCGAATCCAGGCCCTCCACAAATCTTCAACTTTCCCCCTAGATTTAAGCCAGCCGGAGTGGCAGAGCGGTTGTGGGCGCTACAGTCTGCAACCACGCCCGCCACGGTCGCAGGTTCGAATCCTGCCTCGGGCATGGATATGTGTGATGTCCGTAGGTTAGTTTGGTTTAAGTAGGTCTAAGTTCTAGGGGACTGATGACCTTAGAAGTTAAGTCCCATAGTGCTCAGAGCCATTTGAACCATTTTTGAACCCTAGATTTAAACCAATACTCACAAGCAGCTAATGTCAGTCATTTCTTTGTGTCTTGACGTAAATAAATGTTATCTCCCTTGTTATGTCCACGATGCAGTTTTACCTCTTTCTGACCGCTCCAAGATAAAACTAACAATGACCAACGAGAGAACCGTTTTATACGGACGATATTTACAGCAGTCCAAAGGATATAAAACTGAAGAGTTACCGTACGTTGTTGTTCTCGTTACGTAAGATTGGAATCGATAACGTCTTTCAGGATTGACGCCTTTTTCGTGACAACTTTTTACATCCTTCACGAAATGCTCCGGGATTTTGTGTCCCAGAGCCCGACATAAAAAGTTACCTCCATCGCTGAGTTCAAGAGAAGGCGTATAAAAGGGACCTCAGGTGAGCTCCTATCGAGACAAAAGCAGGATAAGGTAGACGCTGGTTGTCTATTACGTAAGTTGTGTCTTTGAATTCAATTCGTGCAAGATTCCGGAAAGAGGTATAGCTCTGCGAGCCTTTATTAGTTACGGTAACCGTAACACCATATTTAAGGTGGGATGACGAGTACGCTGTTTTTGTTCTACTGATTTTTGTTTATTTCGTACTAGTTTTCTGCTTACTGGACCATCTTCATGAAGCAATTGCTGGTTCCTAAAGATGGCCCAATAAGCTGAAAACTAGTACAAAATAAACAAAAATCAGTAGAACAAAAACTGTGAACTTGTTATTCAACCTTAAATTGAAACTGTTCTACCAAGAAGTAGCGGAAGAATCCATAAATAAGAACAATACAATAAACATTTGACTGGTGGTAAGATGAGGTGTAGGAACACACATTCTCAGTAATTCTCCTCCTGTGACAGGTAGACTGTAGTCGCCAGTAACTAACCTCCCAGCGAGGAAACAATCAGCTGGATAGTTTCAATGGCGCAGTGCAGTGCGTAATAAGGACGTGCTGGAAACTTATGAACAAATCCACGACTTTTGCCGACATGGAGACGTAGTTCCTTTCTCGGTATTTGATTTGGTTTCCTGTTCCTGTGTATCATAAAGTCGTAAATAAAAGGATCCACTTGCAAGGCTTTAACAAAAGCGGGAGCTGCAATTATTTTTATCTGAAATAGAATTTTTTGTAAATACTGATTTTCTTTTCACTTTAAATAAAATCAGATTCATCGCCTTTACTAGCTTGAATGAAAATTAAATTCACGCCAAAATGATCGTTGTTGGTTTACGGCATGCCTGATGGCGAATGTAGTTAGTGTTGACACAAAAGAGATCACATTGTGAACAGTCTCCGCATCAAGATGCAGGCTACACTCTCTAATAGTAAAATATATAACGACGCAGCGCTCGTGGCACTCGATCTTTCCGCTACGGAGCATATCGTTCCTGTCTTAACTGGATTATACAGTGTGTAACGCATTATACAGTCAAAACTGGAGAACTGAGGGGTTGGTCATTTTATAAAACAAAACCGATTATTGGCGATAGAGATACAACGTAGCCCTATCCGTATTGTGCCGCCGCCGGACACGGATGAAGGAAAACAATCTACTCCTCATATCACTTTTTTCATAGATCAAGTAATTAAAATTTCGTAGAATAAAAATTAGCATCAGTTAAGGGGCTTACAGACCTTAATTTTCGGAAGACGTTGCATTTTTATATGTAAGCTGAAAGTTATCTTTACAAATAAGGGATATCTTTACAACTAATCTGAATATGGGGGGAGGGGGGGGGGGGGGGTAAAGTATGGCCTCAATAAAACTGTGGCGCACCAGAATGCCGTACATCACAGCTGGATGAAGCATGGAGTGGAATTTTAGTAGTGAGAGTGTGAACAAAAATTCTGGCAAAAGAACATTTATTACATCGATAAATTTAATTGCACACATTAATAAATATGATGGTTGCTGTTGCCTGAAATCTATAATGTCGCATATTAATTAAACCTAGAACTTTACCTAGGAGTCCCCTCTAAAATCTATGACCCATGGAAGAGGAATGATCAAAGGATGGTTTAATGACGAACGCTTACATTCATACGCACTTGAGAGACCAACAGGAAGGAAAAGAACTAAAAACCTTCACCATAGCACACGTGGGTAGCAAGAGGGGCTGTTCCCTTGATTTTAACATGTGGAATACATGAATAAAATTTTTGTTACAGAGAACTGCCATAAAAATTAAGCATAAATAAGAATTACAAGTAGTTCAGATATTCTACAGCGGAAGTTCACCGAGGCCGTGGCACTGTAAACAATCTCATTACATCACGACCACGTTGTCCTCAGAAACAAAATCGTGCTCAAAGAAAGTTACCAAGTGAGACGAATTGCACAAAAGTCATAAAACCACGGAAATGATAAGCAATATACATGCTCTCTCGAAAGGGACACTAAACAAAATGAAGTGAATCGCAATGACCTGAACACGGCTCCACGTGTTTAACAGTTCAGCTGAACAACAGCGTACACCGTTCCCGGATCTTAACGCACCGACACTCGCGAATTCGCTGAGTCCCACAAACCAAACAAACTCTCGCGAATTAGCAAGTAAAATTTCTCACACACGGTAATAAACTATGAACGACGAAAGGAATCATTTACTTTGACTAGCCTTGAAAAACGTAGATAAAACACAACATTAACTTCTCATCGAAAATGCACACTTCCCGCCAGTAGGTGCCACCCGCCTGGCGTCCCACGGAACACTCCGCGAGCGTTCGCTCTCCAACCAAAGCCGCTCGCCGTACCCACGGAAGTGGCCAGAGGAGGCCCTACTGCGGTGCCAACCTGTACAAAAGGTTCGTCCAGGGCAAACAGAGACCTCTTTGCTACCTGGTACTTGTTTCCTACAGTTGGCTGTTCTGACGCAATGGCACACTACTACACTCCCACGGATCTACGCATTGAAATCCTTGTACACTCTCAGTCATACATTCAACTGATCGACAAGAAGAGGAAAGAATAGATACATTGAAATATGACACTTAAATGTATCAGACATGCATGTACCAGTAACCTAATGAAATGTTAAAACGAGTCATGGATAGTCTACTGTGGCCACCACAAACACACCCAGCTGCTCAATCTTTTCCCTTTTCTTCTTAACATCTGCGGTGACAGACCGTCTGCAACAACAATTGAGATTCCAGAGGCAAACAAATGAAGCTGTGTGGTACGGCAAAATCATGAAAAGGCTAATGCAGAGACCTTTCAAAGTTAAAAGAAATACTTTGTACTGTTCATTCGACGTAGATACCATAATTTTGCAAACATTTTAACCGAAATAACCTTAGGAATTATGACATAGGAGTCCATTCGCAGGATTAATACTTGACCTTGTTGTTATCATGATGCCCATTAAGGACTGTTCAGTGATGTGAATGTGTTGTGTCTGTCCTCTCAGGCATGTCCGAAAGAGCAGACACCACAGACTCACATAAATTTGATAGGCCTCGCTGGGCAATGAATCCACCTTCTTCAGTGCGGATGCACAAATACGCCCGGCCTCGCGTGGTAACCTCGGAAGAGCGAATATGGAGGAAGTGTACAGGGGCTGCTGGTAGGTGGCGCTCGGTGGTATTGGCGTGCCGAGACGGTCCGCGCAGCTGCAGTAAACACTGTGTCCCGGGTGTCGCAGTGATCAATGCACCTGCCTAACGAGCAGGAGGTCCCGGGTTCGAATCCCGGTCCGGTACTCATTTCCACCTGTGGCCGCCGATTCCGCGTAACGTCCCAACGCAGTGATTTCTCCCTTTCCATTCTTACCCTCTTCACCTTCAGTTTACGCACTAGTCAGTTAGGCACAGGCGTTCATCTTTGTCGTTTTATCAAAAGACTAGCCGGACATTCTGAAGGAATCTTCTTCTTCTTCTTCTTCTTCTTCTTCTTCTCTTCCTGCTTCTTGCGTTACGGCCTCTGTAGGACCACGGGTAGCCCCTTCGTGGACTGCATTTTCCTCTTCTTCTCCCAGAACCTCTTCATTCTTTCTCTTCTTCTCTCCCGCTCTTCTTCCGAGATCTTCAGTTTCCGTTTCTCCTGGCGGCTCCACTGGTGACATTCTAATCTTTTCCTGTATTCTCCTCTGTCATTGATCTCCGGCATATTTTTCGGTGTATATTTGTTCCTCCAATTTTCCTTTCATTCGACCTTGATCCTCAATTCCAACCAGTCCTTCCGAAGTTCAACAATCCATTTGGTGCCTGTCTTTCCCCTTGTCCTCCCTGTTGTTTCCCACACTCTCTTTGTCACTCTGTCCATACTCATCCTAACTACATGTCCAGCAAACCATGCCCTTTTGAGTCTGATTTCCCCAGATATTGTTCTCATGTTCCGGTACAATTCTTCCCTAGGTCTTCGCATCCACCTCTCTCCACCTCTTTTGGGACCTAGTATATTTCTCAGTATTTTTCTCCCTTCTTTGTCTAGTTGTTCTGCCCCATTTCCTCCTAGTGTCATCGTCTCAGCAGCATATAATAATGTATTCCTCACTGTTGCCTTGTAGTGGCTTATCTTTCCCTCTGTGGATGTATTCTTTTTATTGTACAAGTCTCTCGTCATGCAGAAGGCTGACCTCATCTTCTTTGTCCTCTCTGTTATTCCCTCCTTGCTCCTGTTCCTTCCTGTTATAAATTATCCCAGGTATGTAAATTTGTCCACCATTTGCACAGTGCCTTCCGGTGTTTCCCAGTCTGCAGTGGTATTTAATGTCTTTGTCTTGTTATAGGTGATCCCCAGTCCCTCCTTTCTGGCTACCTTACTTAAGTTGTCGAGTTGTGTGTTTGCGTCTTCTTCCGTCTCACTTACTATTGCTATGTCGTCTGCAAAGGCTAGGCACTCCACTTGAACCCTGTTGTCCTTTTTGTCCCACACATGGGTCTTTGGTATTCCCATTTCCTCATTTATTGCTCTCCGCTGCCTGATCACTTCGTCCAGCGCTATATTTAAAAACAATGGTGACAATCCATCTCCCTGTTTAACACCAGTCTTGATCTCAAATACTTCTGACAGTGCTCCTCTGAATCTCACCCTTTCTTTTGTGTCTATCAGAATTTCTTTTATGAGTTCTTGTGTAGTTCCATCAACTCCTCTGTTCTTCAGGATCCTAACTAGAGTCTGTCTGTCGATGGAGTCATATGCCTTTATGAAGTCCACGAAGGTTATTACTGTCTTTTTGTTTTTTAAATCTTTATGTTCCATCAGTTGCTTCAGGATAAATATCTGTTCTACACAACCTCTTCCCTTCCTGAATCCCGCTTGGTAGTCGCCAGCTGTACTTTCTACCTGTTCTTCGACTCTCTTGAGCAATAGTTTTGACAGCACCTTGTATCCGACCTCTAGTAGCGATATTCCTCTGTAGTTGTTTGCATCTCTCTTGTCCCCCTTCTTGTGTATTGGTACTACAATTGCATTCTGAAGGAATCTGCTAATATTTGTTCCAGCTGAAGCGCCGTAGTAGCTCCTCTTCTGGGAACAGACATCTTTCAAACCACGAGACCTGTGTGTGTGTGTGTGTGTGTGTGTGTGTGTGTAGCTCCAGTAAGGGCGCATGTGACCATCCGGTTGGACGGCGCTCTTGAGCGACCTCCAAAAAATGGTTCAAATGGCTCTGATCACTATGGGACTTAGCTTCTGAGGTCATCAGTCCCCTAGAACTTAGAACTACTGAAATCTAACTAACCTAAGGACATCACACACAACCATGCCCGAGGCAGGATTCGAACCTGCGACCGTAGCGGTCGCGCGGTTCCAGAATGTAGCGCCTAGAACCGCTCGGCAACTCCGGCCGGCGAACGACCTACACTCAACTTGGTTGTCATTCTGTGCGAATGTGAAGGCAAAATGGAAGCACGGGCTGCGCTTATCGTCCCGTCGAGAAGAAGACAATTGGAGACGGAGTGTGTTGTCGTTTGAATGATGAACGATCCCACGACCTCTCACACTGAATTTCTTTGCTTTTAAGTGTGGTAGCGTTCTCGCTTCCCACGCCCGGGTTCCCGGGTTCGATTCCCGGCGGGGTCAGGGATTTTCTCTGCCTCGTGATGGCTGGGTGTTGTGTGCTGTCCTTAGGTTAGTTAGGTTTAAGTAGTTCTAAGTTCTAGGGGACTGATGACCATAGCTGTTAAGTCCCATAGTGCTCAGAGCCATTTCTTTGCTTTTAATTTAGAAAAGAAAAGTTTTTAGTCTAATTTTGAGAGTAACTTCGTCAGGAGAGACATTATCTCGGGTCAGAGAGAGAGAGAGAGAGAGAGAGAGAGAAAAATACATAGCTAAAGATGTCATTCAGCAAAATTAGCCGCCTATTATTTCGCTATTTTCAGGTCAATGTGACCTGCCCTCAAACCTCATGGAGTTCTCCCTCCCTTCAGTGAAAACGTAACGTTATTGAGAATTCACGTAGCTCTATAGGAGAATATTGGTGCGTTCTGAAAGCGGTAAAAAGTTGTTCAGAATTGAATATCGTAAGTACACAATGAAAATTCACGTTCATGACATTTAGCAGTCGACCTGATTCACGATCTCCCTTCGCGTCTGCACAGACACCGTTACCTGTGTTTCACCGTATTGTCATTTGGTGCGTACAATACGCAACCAGCACAATATTACGAACCTATTTATAGTACTACAGGCAGAATACATAGTAGCTGAAAATCATATTCGCAGTTTACAGTCCCTCAAACACTCCTTGTTTATTTTGTAAGTTGTTGCATTTTTTGGTGTGAGGGTAGTGATGTTACCATCTACATCCAGGTGACTACTGTGCACTTCGCATTTAAGTATCAGGCAGAGCGCTCACTGAACCAGTTTTGCTGCACTATCACTCCACCGAACCACTCCCGAACAGCGCGCGGCAAAACCGAATACTCAAATCTTTCCGTGCGAGCTCATATTTTATCACCATGATCATTTGTCCCTTTGTAGGTGCGTGTGAACAAAATATCAGGGGATAGGTGTTTCATTTTGCTTAGTCTTGGAGATAGTGATGAAGTTCAAGACAAGGGGATATGCGATGTAATTCATCTCCCTTTATTGAATAACGAGACCCTGTTGTGTTCTCTGTGACGGCCACCCCGTCGACGTGACTGGGGGAAGTTCGGTGGTGGCGAACGTGGCGTGTTCTGCTAGAAATCAATGACTGCTCCCATAGGCAGTGATAGCTAAGCCCTGCAACCTCCAAGCTGTGCTAAACCACAACCCTTATGCCCCAGAACACAATTTGGAAAAACTTTCGGGTCCTATAGTCCAAAACACACACCCACACCCACCCACCCACACAGACACTCACACACGCACGCACACACACACACACACACACACACACACACACACACACACACACAGACAGAGAGAGAGAGAGAGAGAGAGAGAGAGAGAGAGAGAGGGGGGGGGGGGGGAGGAGACAATTCACATTCAACCATTAGTCAGTGGGTACTGATTCACAAAAGTAGCGTTTCCCAAAGTGAACAAGTGTTAGATTTCTGTTTATGGCGACCAGATGTGCAATGGTTATGTCTCCTCGGTTTTATGATCATTGACTTTAAATATGTAGAACAGTTAAGTCCTCAGAATGAAGAAATGAATTCTGAGTATCGGTTTTACGCAGCATCGTAGTAACGCGTGAGATAACTCCGCCCGATGTGTAACAAACAGCAATCTGCGAAACTTTTCCCGTCGACCTGCCTTGTTTTTCGCAGCTCAGTATGTGTGTGGTTTCCGATGCACCATAATACTCGTGAAGCGAGTGCGCTACATCCAACAAGATAGCGGCCGCGCAACCTGACACTATATTATGCATTAATAAGAGTGATGTATATATAGAAATAATTGCGAAAGAAGTAGATTGATTAGCGATTGTATTATTACTGAATACGCACAAACGATTTACAATTCCACTCGGGTACTCTGAGCACCAGGTACAAGAGTCAAACTCACAAGCACTCAGAGCATCACGTTCCCAGTTCACGATTTTCAAGAAATCAAAAACTATTTCATAAGTAAAGAGAGGCTGACACCTTTGATTTTACAGCACAACGAACCGAAAAGAAAATAGAATGCTCCATAATCGATTTCCATTCAGTCAGATATGAGCAGTATGCAAGTTCCCATTTTACTACGCACTTGTTAGTAAGCTTCATGTTCCACAGATAATTATTAATTTCTAATTTCTGCTACCAGCCACTTTTTTGTGTTTAATTTAACATAATACAACGCGTTTCGAACATGTTCTGTTCATCTTCAGGCGTTTATATATAAATACATGGATACACACAGAGAAATGTTACTTAAAAAGAAACAGTCTTAAACTAGATTACTCTAGAACTCTTTGTCCATTGTTTGTTACTGTAGCGGCTGGTGTGGCATTTGGGGGGGGGGAGGGGGGGGGAGTGTATGGCTAGAAATCGAAATCAGTGGTGTATTCTGCTGGTTTTCTTCCTTGTGGTTGACTATGTACGATAGCACAGCCTGTATAGGATGCAGATAGATTTGCATCAGTTATGTGTTACGAAAATGCCGGCCGGAGTGGCCGTGCGGTTATAGGCGCTACAGTCTGGAACCGCGTGACCGCTACGGTCGCAGGTTCGAATCCTGCCTCGGGCATGGATGTGTGTGGTGTCCTTAGGTTAGTTAGGTTTAAGTAGTTCTAAGTTCTAGGGGACTGATGACCACAGTAGTTAAGTCCCATAGTGCGCAGAGCCATTTGAACCATTTTGTTACGAAAATAGTGTGAAAGGCTTTCATATGAAGGTTGATCACTTACGATTTCATCGTCTTGCTGCTTCACTTGTTGTAATGACGGAGCTGTTGATTGACATTACGCTATTGCACATTGTACCACAGTTCTGCCATGCTCGTTCCGTTTCATATCGGTTTGCAACGTTCTGTCCAGATATTTTAACGACTGTGTCAAGCGAGACACTAGTAATACGGTATTCGAACATTACAGGTTTATTTTTCCTACTCATCTGCATTACGTTACATTTTTCCACATTCAGAGCTCGCTGACATTGACTACACCAACTGTAAATTTTGTCTAAGTCGTCTGGGTCACTCAACTTCGACGCCTTACTCTGCACCACAGCATCATTAGCAAGCAAATGCAGTTCGCTGCCCAACCTGTCCACCAAATCATTTATGTACATAGAGGACAACAGCGGTCGCATCACACTTCCCTGAGGAACTCCTGACATGGGAACCTCCCCATCGCACCCCCCTCAGATTTAGTTATAAGTTGGCACAGTGGATAGGCCTTGATAAACTGAACACAGATCAATTGAGAAAACAGGAAGAAGTTGTGTGGAACTGTGAAAAAATAAGCAAAATATACAAACTGAGTAGTCCATGGGCGACATAGGCAACATCATGGACAATGTGAGCTCACGGGCGCTGTGGTCCCGTGGTAGCGTGAGCAGCTGCGGAACGGGAGGTCCTTAGTTCAAGTCTTCCCTCGAGTGAGAATTTTACTTTCTTTATTTTTGAACAGTTATTATCTGTCCCTTCGTTCATTGACGTCTCTGTTCACTGCAATAAGTTTAGTGTCTGTGTTTTGCGACCGCATCGCAAAACCGTGCGATTAGTAGACGAAAGGACGTGCCTCTCCAACGGGAACCGAAAACATTTGATAGCAAGGTCATAGGGTAACCGATTCCTCCACAGGAAAACACATCTGATATATTCTATACGACACTGGTGACGGCATGTGCGTCACATGACAGGAATATATTGTCGACCCACCTAACTTGTACACTTGGCGAATGGGTAAAAAGATTCTTCTACCTTGCCCGATTTAGGTTTTCTTGTGGATGTGATAATCTCTCCCAAAAAAGTGATGAAAACATAAGAGTTTGTCACATAAACTGAAAATAAAAAATTAAACTTTTCACTCGATGGTAGATTTGAACCAAGGATCTTTCGTTCTGCAGCTGCTCACGTTACCACGAGACCACGGCGCTCCTGAGCTCACATTCTCCTTGATTTTGCTTATCTTGCACATGGACTACTAAGTTTTTATATTTTGCTTATTTTTTCATAGTTCCACACAACTTCTTCCTGTTTTCTCAATTGATCTGTGTTCAGTTTTTCAAGGCCTATCCACTGTGCCAACTTATAACTAAATCTGAGGGGGCTGCGATGGGGAGGTTCCCTTGTGAGGATACCCTTGTCTGTGATGGACATCTGGCGTCGAGGACAACTTACTCGGTTCTATTATTTAAGAAGTCTTCGCGCCACTCACATATCTGTAAACTTGTGTGCTCGTACCTTCGTTTACAGCCTGCAGTAGGGCACTGTGCCAAATGCTTTCCGGAAATCTAGAAATATATGGTTGAACTTGATAGTATGAGCTCGGTAGAACGCTTGTTACAGGTCAGGATTTCATTAATATGTACACATCTACATCTACATCTACATCTACATCTACATCCATACTCCGCAAGCCACCTGACGGTGTGTGGCGGAGGGTACCTTGAGTACCTCTATCGGTTCTCCCTTCTATTCCAGTCTCGTATTGTTTGTGGAAACACCCGGAAGTTTGGAACATTCTGCCCTACTTACTTACTCCTGTTCGTGTTGTTATCGCTGTATTTGTTGTACAGAATTAAATATAGGGTTTTTCCTCGAAATTAAGGGAGAATCGATTGTCAAAGAAACATTTAGTAATTATTTGAAAAATATCATTAACAATATCTTCTGTTGCATTCTCTCCGATGGGATATACACTAACGGAAAAAGAATCGCAACACCGAGAACGAGTTGTGCGACGTAAACGAGAGTTGGTGGGCGTGTCTCCACGGCTGAAAGACGGCGTCTGTTTAAACTTCGCGCCAGCTGCACAAGAGTGGCAGTAGCAGCGCCGCTATGGGAATTCAGATCACGTTTGCTTTAAATAATCGCTGTAATGGCCGTCAGCGTTATTTGCCTTTTAGACTTTAAGGCAACAAACACGCCATTGTCAGCACCTCACTGTGTATCTACGAGGACGTGTAATAGGACTACGAGAAGCTCGATGTTCCTTCTGGGATACTGCAGAAGGATGCAGCCACTGTACGTGACTGCCGGCAGCGTTGGTGACGCGAACGTGCGGTCCAAGGAAGGCCGGGTTCTGGGCGGGCGCGTGGCGCTAGCGGCAGGGAGGGCCGCCGTGTGCAGCTCGAGGCTGTGGCGCGTCGTGCTGCACCTGCAGCAGCAATGTGGGCAGCAGCTGGCACCTCAGTGACACAGCCGACTGCTGCAGGTCGGTTGCTGCAGGGACAGCTCCGAGCCAGACGCCCTGTAGCGTGCATCCCGCTGACTCCAAACCACCGCCATTTGCGACTTCTGCAGTGTCAAGTACAAGCTTGTTAGAGTTCTTCAAAGTATTTTCATTGGGGGGAATGCAGTCGGGAAGCCAGTGGGCATTCTAGCGAGATCCTCTCCAGGGAATGCAGAATCCGTAGTAGAAATAAGTAGATACAGGAGCAGGAGCGTAAGATCTGTGCCCTTGAGGTGTAGTTGCAACGCGCAAAGGAGGAACTAGATGGGTTGAGGAGCGTGAAGGGGGGAGGGGAATGGGAATTGGCAGTTGGCAAGAAGGCAGCTACTAGGAGGAGGTATCCAGACAGTTACACTTTGCGTATATGAAATAGATTTGAATAGTTGAGAGGAGAGGAGCCTCTTGTAGCTGTAGATGTAGGGAACATGCAGCAGTCCTCAGCAACTGAACGTGCAAATCCCACGTTAAGGATTTAGTTCAAAGACTTAATGCTGCAATTTTTACCATTCGAAAGGCATCTGAAGTGAGTGATCGTTCGACACGAAAATTAGTCTACTTTGCTTATTTTCATTCGCCTATGTCGTATGATATTTTGGGGTAACTCTTCCCATTCCAAAAGGATATGTTTGGCTCAGAAACGGGTGGCTCGGGCAATGAGCGGTGTAAGTTCACGAACCTCTTGTCGACCCCTGTTCACGAGTCTGGGTATTTTGACCTCGGCCTCTCAATATATATATATATATTCCTTACTGTCATTTCTTGTTAACAGTATTGGCTTATTCCCAAGAGTAAGCAACTTTCACTCACTCGCCAGAAATCAAAGCTGCACTTGGAGCGGTCTTCCTTAACTCTTGTGCACAAAGTTGTGCAGTATACTGCTGCACCCAGGTTCAATAAGTCACCACTCGAATTCAAAAATCTTAGCAGTAGTCAACGCGCTTTCAAATCGAAACTGAAGAGTTTCTCATGGATCACTCCTTCCATTCTGTCGAGGAGTTTCTTGAAAAATTAACCCGATTCTTGTTGTATTGATTGCGTTTAGTTAAACATATGTACTGACTCTTTTCGGGTTCCTGTACATTTTATTTTTATCTGTTATTACTTTTACGCTGTAATTTCATGTACTGACACGTTCCATTACCTCGGAGATTTGGTCCTCAGTTTTGTCCTACGGAACTTGACGTGTAAATAAATAAATAAAGGGCGGGGTGGAGGTGTGTTGAGCTTTCTGATGAAGCCTGGTTGTGCCCCGGCGGCAGTGGTGGCCAGGTGTCGGCTACGAGGCGGCCAGTTGAGGGCTCGAAGCCAACCTGTCTGCGTGCTGCACACTCTGGACCCACACCTCGAGTTATGGCCTGGGCTGCCACTTCCTATGACAGCAGGAGCACCCTGGTGTTTGCCCCACGCACTCTGGAAAATTACACGTCAGTCTGGTGATTCCACGCATTGTGCTGCCGTTCATGAACAGCAATCCACGGGGTGTTTTCCAACGGGATAACTGTCGCCCAGATACCACTGCTCTGCAGAATGTCGACATATTGCTTTGGCCTGCTCTATCACCAGATCTGTCTCCAGTCGAGCACATTTGGGGCATCATCTAGCGTCATCCAACATTAACAGTGCCTGTATGCTGACCGACCCAGTGCAACAGGTGTGGGACTCCATCCCTCAAATTAACGTCAGGTACCTGCACAACACAATGCATGCTTGCACTCAGCATTCAGGCTGCTACACCGGTTATTAACGTACCAGTATTTCATATTCGCAATGGGGTATCTAGCAATGTGATCCAGAGAAACGTATTCCTGAAATTTCATTACATTCCATTATTATTTCTTGGTGTTGCGATTTTTCTTCCGTCACTGTATTATAACACTAGTATCGTTTCGGAAAAGAACCAATTCTGTTTGTTGAATATTGAGCCGAAGGTTACTGACACATAGTATAAGCAATGGGACTGCACCCAAAACTGAACACTTTGGGACTCCCTGTGTTATTTCTGCCCACTCATTACAATTTCCTCCCTTTCCATCATCGTTGGAATTATTCAGCACAGCTGCTCACTGCCCCATGCATTAACGCGAAAAACCGCGACCGTGCCAGTATAAGCCGAAGTAAGCTCCACCGAGGCGAGCAACTCAAGTGCTCTCACCCAGTTGCTTTTCTCCGATCACGGCCCTACGAAGAAACGGTACAGAGTACAGAATTCCAGCAGAACCCTCTCAAACCAGGCCGCTGTCCCGGCCTGCAACTCAGGGAAGCTACGTGCTGCTCGAAAAGCAAAGTGACTGCGAAAGATGCAAATCGCTACTGCGAAATTACAGACATGTCATCGACAAATCTAAAGTGCTCGTGGTAGATACGCGTGAAGTACAGCAGTGACAACCGTCGCGATGTATTGAAAGCGGCAGGAGAGGAGAGGGGGCTGAGCTCCTGTCCAGTCGGCGGCGCCCTCCTCTCTGTCCACGCGGTGTGCGGCCGGACGGGCTGGAACCGCGGGGCTGCGGAACGTGCCGCTCGCCTCGCCTCGCCTCGCCTCGCTGGAGGCCTGCAGTCCCGAGGGAGGCCAACAGAGTGCCGGGCCGCCCCCGCGTTGTGTCCACAAGCTGCGGCCGCCGCAGTCTGATGGCGCAGCACTCGGGCCGGAATACGGGCCGCGGCTCGTGCGGCACGTCACACTGCGGGTCTTTACACGAGTGCCGGCGGGGAGCGACCAGTATAATAGTTTTTTACTGCGCGTTTAAATGCGCGCAACCTCTCGATAGCACACGAAAAACTTGAGACCTACAGTGGGGACCACTTCAGTTACGTACCGATTCCCCGAGGGCCCTGCACGGAGCCGAGGTGTCGCGAAGTGTGGCGGACGAGGCGAGTAGTGTGACGTCACAAGTTGGTTGCGGGGCTCGCTGGCGACGTCAGCTGGAGCGCCTGGACAGCCTGTTTGCTGACAGCCACCGACGCTGCGGTAAACTCCCTCACGTCTCGTTTTTTTCTTGGGCGGGGTTGTCACTCGAATTAAAAGTTTTAAAACACGTCCAGATTTGTTAACTGTTGAAATTATCCATTTTTTTAAAAAATCCGCTTTCGTAATTTCGGCCTTACCGCATTTTGAAATAGAACGCTGAAATTTTCGTGTTTCAGCGCAGAAAAAATTTAAAGCACTTGCTTCTTTTTCTTACGTGATTACCCTGCAATTCACACTCGTTTGGCAGAGGACGCGTAGAATAACTTTCAGGATATTTCTCTATCGTTCCACTCTCGAACACCAAAATCTTTTCCTACCAGCTCGAGTTTGTTTCATCACGGTGGCAATTCATTCCTATGTAGGTGCGTGTCAATTAAATATCTTGGCAATCGCAGGAGAAAGTAGGTGATCGACATTCGGTGAAATTATCTCGCCGCAATGGAAAACGCCTCTGTTTTACCAACCCGCGTATCATAGCCGTGGCAGCTTTCTCCTATTTCGTGATAGTACAAAACGAACTGCTCTTATTTGAACATTGTTGATTTCCTGCAGCAAGTGTATCTGCTAAGAGTCCCACGCGGTGGTCCAATGGGTCAGAAGATGACGGACAAGCGTAGTGTAGGTAGCCTCTTTAGCCAATTGGAACTCGGCGAAAATTTACTGCGTTAAGAGTTTGAATGTTATATAGCGCGCAGATTACTGGTCGCCAGAGTCAAATTTTTAACTCCGCAGCGGAGTGTGTGCTGATGCGACACCTCCTGGAGGATTGAAACTGTGGCAGGACCGAGACTCCAACTCGGGCCTTCTCCTTTTGCGGGAAAGTGCTCTGCCGACTCACCTACCCAAGTACGACTCACTACCCGTCTTCCCAGCTTCAATTCTGACAGTACCTCGTCTCCTACCTTCACAGAAGGCAAAGGTCCCAAGTTTGAGTGTCGGTCCGGCGAACAGTTTAATCTGTCAGAAAGTTTCTACTGGTCAACACTTCGCAGTGCAAACATCAGACGGTGCCGACAGATTTAACACTCTGACTGCTGACGACGACCACGTAAATCTTGACGTTCCTTCAATCTCGGCCACATTTATGGTGTTTCAGTATTTTTAAGAACAGTAGCAAATACAGCGAAAGGCTATTTACAATTTGTACAGAAACCAGATGGCAATTATAAGAGTCGAGAGGCACGAAACGAAAGCAGTGATTGAGGAGAGAGTGAGACAGGGTTGTAGCCTATCCCCGGTGTCGCTCAATCTGTATATTGTGCAAGCAGTAAAGGACTTGGATGAGCAGTTGAACGGAATGGACAGTGTCTTGAAAGGAGGGTGTAAGATGAACATCGACAATAGCAAAACGAGGATAATGGAATGTAGTCGAACTAAATCAGGCGAGGCTGAAGGAATTAGATTAGGAAATGAGACAAAGTAGTAGATGAGTTTTACTATTTTCGGAACAAAATGACTGATGATGGTAGAAGTAGAGAGGATATAAAATGCAGACTGACAATGGCAAGGAATGCGTTTCTGAAAAAGAGAAATTTGTTAACAGCGGATATGGATTTAAATGTCAGGAAGACGTTTCTGAAAGTATTTGTGTGGAGTGTAGCCATGTATGGAAGCGAAACATGGGCGATAAATAGTTTAGACAAGAAGACAATAGAGGCTTTCGAAATGTGATGCTAGAGAAGAATGCTGAAGATTAGATGGATAGATCATGTAACTAATGAAGAGGTACTGAATGGAACTGGGGAGAAGAGGAATTTGTGGATCGGTTGCTGGGACATGTTCTGACGCATCAAGGGATCACCATTTTAGTACTGGAGGTCAGCGTGGAGGGTAAATATCGTAGAGAGGAACCAAGAGATGAATACACTAAGCAGATTCAGAAGGAGGTAGGGTTGGAGTAGGTATTTAGAGATCAAACAGCTTGCACAGGATAGGGTAGCATGGAGAGCTGCTTCAAACCACTCTCTGGACTAAAGACCAGAACAACAGTTAATATTTAACTGTGATACGAACCATCTTCTGACTGTTATAGTTCTTCTACTTTCCATGCTTGCTGAGAAGTGTTACCTCGACACGAGCAAAAACATTAGAAACGATGGCAAGCTGCAGACTGTCTAGTAGATCTTAAGCTACCAGCATAAAGAAGCAAAAGGTCAGTGCGTGAAAGAACGTAAACAAATAAATCTACCGGAGGTGGCACAAAAAGTGCTGAAACATGTCTGGGTGAAAACAGAACTACTAAACGGTATCTCGCAGAAGACGGAATTCCTCTACAATGTGACATTAACCTTTTATGAAAACCTGAAACTACTTCTTCTGCATTACATATTTCCAGCTACTTTCAAAATTTAGATTTTTTTCCTTCCATTTTTAATTAATGTTAGGTTTTGTAAACAATACAACAATTTACCAATCTCAAATTTATTTACCATTCTAGCCCGCTGTTCTGCATCCAGTTACTGAACAGTCACAACCTAAAACCATAGTTTTAAATTGTTACACTTTTTTTTCAAGTAGTGTAATTCGCTGCGTGATACACTTTGAAACAAGGGTCTTTGTACGCGGCTTTTTTCCTCTCGCTGCACTCGTATTTCATGTGTTTTCTTGCAGCCTTTTCTGTTTCCCTATCACAAACAAAGCGTTTCACGGCTCAGAAAATTAAGAAAACGCAACGTCTCAACGAAAGCTTCACGAAATCAAAACCATAAATACTCAAAGTTTGACGCAGTTATCCTCGCATCATTTGAATTGTCGGTATCGTCATGGTCGCTGTCTGTGTCAACACAGCATTGTTCCAATTCCCGCAAAACCTCTTCCCCCCGTAAGGGAGCAGCAAGCAAGAAAGCCGATCGAACCCTTCGATGCACGCGAACTCGTATTAACAGCGGCGGAAATGGAGCCCCGTCAAACGGCGGGATCGGCGGGTCTGCCGGGATTTAGGCGCCCTGCCGACTGACGGGGCAGAGTGTGGGCTGCAGGCATCCCCCCTGGCCTCTGCTGCTGCTAAGAATTCGGCAGCGCCCGCCACCCGCGCAGTCCGCGCTACGCAACCTCCTCCCCGGGCCCATTACGCACAGCGCACGCGCGCCGCCTGCCCTTGTAACGCACCTCACGCACGCCTAATGGCTTCCGTTTACGCCGTAACCTCTCCCTCCCCCACGCCCACCACAACGCCCGCGCTCCGTCTGTTGAGGCCGTCATTTTCATCCTGCACAAAATTCCCGCCCGGCGTAGCGGCGACGCGGCCAGACAGCCTGTCTGATCCACACTGAGGTGGCAAACGTCACGGGGTGCCTCCTAATGTCGTGTCGGACTTCCTTCTGCCCGGCGTAGTTCGGCAGACCGGCGTGACACGGACTCAACAAGTCGGTGGAAGGCTCCTGCAAAAGTACTGAGCCACGCTGCCATAACTGCCCATCTGCTGTGCACGGTCTGACCTCTCCATTATGTCTCATAAATGGGATTCATGTCAGGCGACCTGTGTAGCTACACTACCGTCCATGAAAATTGCTACACCACGAAGATGACGTGCTACAGACGCGAAATTTAACCGACAGGAAGAAGATGCTGTGATATGCAAATGATTAGCTTTTCAGAGCATTCACACACGGTTGGCGCCGGTGGCGACACCTACAACGTGCTGACATGAGGAAAGTTTCCAACTGATTTCTCGTACACAAACAGCAGTTGACCTGCGTTGCCTGGTGAAACGTTGTTGTCATGCCTCGTGTAAGGAGGAGAAATGCGTACCATCACGTTTCCGACTTTGATAAAGGTCGGATTGTAGCCTATCGCGATTGCGATTTATCGTATTGCGACATTGCTGCTCGCGTTGGTCGAGATCCAATGACCGTTAGCAGACTGTGGAATCTGTGGGTTCACGAGGGTAATACGGAACGCCGTGCTGGATCCCAACGGCCTCGTATCACTAGCAGTCGAGATGACAGGCATCTTATCCGCATGGCTGTAACGGATCGTGCAGCCACGTCTCGATCCCTGAGTCAACAGATGGGGACGTTTGCAAGACAACAACCATCTGCACGAACAGTTCGACGACGTTTGCAGCATCATGAACTATTAGCTCGGAGACCGTGGCTGCGCTTACCCTTGACGCTGCATCACAGACAGGATCGCCTGCGATGGTGTACTCAACGAAGAACCTGGGTGCACGAATGGCAAACCGTCATTTTTTTGGATGAATCCACGTTCTGCATACAGCATCATCATCGTCGTATCCGTGCTTGGCGACATCGCGGTGAACGCACATTGGAAGCGTGTATTCGTCATCGCCATACTGGCGTATCACCCGGCGTGATGGTATGGGGTGCCATTGGTTACTCGTCTCGGTCACCTCTTGTTCGCATTGACGGCACTTTGAACAGTGGACGTTACATTTCAAATGTGTTACGATCCGTGCCTCTACCCTTCATTCAATACCTGAGAAACCCTACATTTCAGCAGGATAATGCACGACCGCATGTTGCAGGTCCTGTACGGGCCTTTGTGGATACAGAAAATGTTCGACTGCTGCCCTGGCCAGCACATTCTCCAGATCTCTCACCAGCTGAAAACGTCTGGTCAATGGTGGCCGAGCACCTGGCTCGTCACAATACGCCGGTCACTACTCTTTATGATGAACTGTCGTATCGTGATGAAGCTGCATGGGCAGCTGTACCTGTACACACCATCCAAGCTCTTTTTGACTCAATGCCCAGGCGTATCAAGGCCGCTATTAGGGCCAGAGGTGGTTGTTCTGGGTACTGATTTCTCAGAATCTATTTACCCAAATTGCGTGAAAATGAAATCACATGTCAGTTCTAGTATAATATATTTCTCCAATGAATACCCGTTTATCATCTGCATTTCTTCTTGGTGTAGCAATTTTAATGGCCAGTAGTGTACATCATTCGATTGAATTGTCCCGAAATTTAATCAAACCAATGACGAACAACTGTGGCTCGGTGACATGATGCATTGTTATCCATAAAAATTCCATCGTCGTTCCGAAAAATGAAGTCCATAACTGGCTCCAAATAGTCTCCAACTAGCCAAACAAAACCATTTCAAGTGAGTATTCGGTTTATTTGGACCAAAGGATCCAGTCCACACCGTTAAGGAGCTACCACCTGCTCGTACAACTTGTGTTCACGTCTTCGTGGGGTCTGCACCGCACTCGAACCTTACCATCAGCTCTGACCAACTGAAGTCCGGACCAGTGTGACCAGGTCACGGTGACGAGCCCAGGAGAGGCGCTGCAGGCGACGTCGTGCTGCCGGCAGAGGCACTCGCGTCTTAAGTCTGCTGCCGTAGTCTATTGACGCCATGTTTTGCAGAACTGGGCCAACAGATACGTTCGTCGTACGTCCCACATTCATTTCTGCGGTTGTTTCGCGTAGTGTTGCTTGTTTGCCAGCACTGACTAATTTATAAAAACGCCGCTGCTCTCGGCCGTTAAGTGAAGCCCGTCGGCCACTACGATGTCCGTGGTGAGAGGTAATGCCCGAAATTTTGAATTCTCGGCCCACTCTTGACGCTGTGAATCTCGGAATATTGTAATCGCTAATGATTTCCGAAATAGAATGTGCCATGCATCTAGTTCGATCCACCATTGCCCGTTGAAAGTCTGTTAGTTCTCTTCGTGCGGCTATAACCAATCGGAAACCTTTTCACATGAATCACCTGAGTGCGTATGACAGCTCCGCCAATGCGCTGCCCTTTTATACCATGTGTACGCGACACTGCTGCCATCTGTATACGTGCATACCACTACCCCATGACTGTTGCGGCCTCAGTTGTTACTGTTATTTTTCCTTTATTTGTCGTACCACTATACAATTTAGCCCTTGCACATTTTCAAGTACCTGGAAGATTCTAGAGTACACATTTCTCAAAAAATAAGCTGTAGTACATGTTCGCTCGATGAAAGATCCGCAACTCAAATCTGCAAAGTTGCTCACATCACGTCAACTCACAAGAAAGGAAATAGTATCAATCCGCTGAACAGTAGACTCATATCACTTGTAGTGGGATTTTTGAACATATACGGTGTCTCAACGTTAATTAATACCTCGAAGAAAATGATATATTGACAAACAGTCAGCATGGACTCAGAGGGTATCGTTCCTGTCAAACACAACTGGCTCCTTACTCACATTGAAACGTCCCCTTAGAACAATTATACATGACTGTGCTTAAACTGACAGACAATATTTTTTTAGCGCAACGCAGTCTGACTTTCAGTAATCTCTACAAGAGAATGGCCCTGACTAAATTAACCTACACTTCACAAATCACTTACCTCACAAAAATCTTCGTTACTCGAACTACTGCAATACAGCGAGCGCCACTACTGCCAGCTAAATAAAAGATTCAAACTACGGAAGGCACTAACTACTGATAGGCATAGTTAGCAAATGAAAGATTTTAATAGAGAACAAACAATGTATTTACCTTAATAGTCATAATATATAAAGCAGTTCATGACATCCATTCTTACAAATTTACTGTCTCTGACCAGATCATCCGCTATCAAAACTCCGCCATCTCACTCCCCACATCCACCACTGCTGGCGGCTCACCTCCAACTGCACAACGCTATGCGCTGTTAACAGCCAGCAGCCCAACACTACAATAGCGAATATTACAACAATGCCACCCAGCCACAGACTGCACACAGCACAGCCAGTGATTTTCATACAGAGTGCTACGTGGCGTTACCAATATAAAAACCTAGACAGCCTACTTACATAGCCCCCATGCTCCCTACAAAAAATTTTACAAATTGTTTTGGGCAGTGGCCAATACAGATTTGAAGAAATTTTTCATTATTACAATAACAAAAATATCAAATGCATACACTTATTAATTCAATGTTGGTCAAAAGCTCACAGTCCATAAAGACAGTCCTGATCATTCATCATAATAGTAATTACAGAATTGAAGAATATTGGTAGGTAGGTCATCACAGAGCAGACCCACTGTAGTCCTGGTAGAGAGTATGGTATTGGTGGGCCACCAGAAGTACAGACCGACTGCAGTCCTTGTAGAAATAGTGGTTATGGTGAGTCATCAAAGGTGTAGCCCCACTGTAGTCCTTGTAGAGATGGCTAGCAGCCATCCGTTACTACTGTGCAGGTGCACAATCATCATAGAAGAGTTTTGTGGACAATATAGCAAGTCCATGAACCACCACTTGTGCACTCACAAAAAAATCTTTTTGAAATGTCCTTAGAATCAGCAAAGCTGTTATCCAGTCCCTTGCTGAATTATTAACACACGTGCAAACACTATCAGTCCCTACTTCTCACATATTGTCCACATACTATGACCAACAGAAACGTGTGCAGTGAAATGTAACTTACAAGTTACTTAATTTGATGAATTGGTGTCAATTACAATTTTATAACATAAGAATACAATAAAAAAGGTGCAAAATACATCATTGAAGAACATAACAATACAGATAACATTTGTAGTAATACGGGCTTTACAAAAGAATCGAACTAACATATACATCAGTGTTACAGGAATTATGACATAAGTAAATACATGAAAGATCAGAATAACTTTTGAAACATCAACTTCACACATGAGCATTAAAACAAAACAGAATAAATAATGTCTAAACATCTTTGCAAAGAAAATAACATAGTATTTGAAAAATTCTACAACATAAATCTTATTAGCTAAACACATAAAGACAGGAAAAAGACAAATACACAATGGTACATAAACACATAGCGGAATAATACAAAAGGAAAGACAGGGTTCGTTTGCAGTGTAACATTTGGTACTGCAGTCCAACCCAAAACTTCATTCCATAGATCTTTTCTCTTATTACAACATTTGTTTCCACCAAAAAGATCCTATCCAAGCATGCTTTCTGTATTTATATGTTCACATATTTTGTACCTCATTATTTATTTTCCATTATCTTCCTTCATCATTTATTTTCAAGAAAATCCTACCTAAACCTGTTGTCCCTAAACCCTACTTTTTGTTCATATCCTCTTTCAAAATACTTTTTGGCCAAACCATTTTCTTATAGCTTCTCATCGCATTTCTTCCAATTCATCACAACTCGTTCTCTTATATAGCCTACCCCATCTTAAGCTAACTTAAATCTACCGAGCTCAGATGCTAAACTAAGGGACGAGGCAATGCAGTAGCACAAAACAATTAACACAAACAGCAATGACAAAAAATGCAAATATAGCAAAGCAAGCAGCAATATATATATATATATATATATATATATATATATATATATATATATATATATATATATATATAAAAGTTAGCATAGCAAATGCAACATTATCACTAATATGAGCCAATCTGCAGCAATAAGAAAAATAAATCAGTAGTAAATCTGGCTTAACAGAGTAATACAAACTGAAATTTAGCAGCACTATGCCTGGCAAATAGCAGCAGCAAATGCAATAACTTATACCTAAACATGACAAAGCCCAAGCAGAAAAAATATTACAGTAAAAACAACAATGCACATAAGGGAAATGTCTATTCACATCTTAATGTCTATGTAATTAAAGTGGTGCACCACAACAACTTATTGTAAAAAAAAATATTACCATGTACTTGAAAAGAAAATTATGTATGCAGTTACTGTTACTACTCCCTTCTTATTGTTCTTTTCTGTCCAAGTGCTCCTTTTTTGAAGAATGTGGATCACAAAATTATTATTTAAGAGATCTGTTGAGAGAAAGTGTTCACATTAGCAAATGCATTTTATTTTATTTTATAAAACCAATGCCGCAACACAGCTGGACACTAGATATCAAATGAAATAAGCAACTATGAAAAGCAAAGCATAAAAATATCATCAAATAGTCATGTGACATTTCATAAGTTAGTAGAAATTCTCTCAACTCTCGTAGAAAGACGCTTGTCATAATCAGATGATCAGATGTAAGTATCTTTCCAAGTAATGAGCGTGTCGTATTTGCGATGCTTTCTACAAGGGAATGTCAATAGCGAGGATAATAGCCTCTTTTTTTCTCCACCTAATGGCTTTCTTTTGTCAGACGACTACCTCTCAGCTGGGCGCCCAAAACACATTATGTCAAGGTCACTTACCTTCCTTACTTAAATATTTACGACAGCAGTTTCCGCTACAGTGGCAGTCTCATATAAAAAAATTCCACAGGTTGAGAATTTGCGTTACAAATGTGTAGAAACAAAATCCTATTGATATAACAGTGTCCAAAAAATTTTCGTCGGCATTGTAATACATTCACGCATTTACATACATTTCATAACTCTTAAAGAACGATTCTTGGTTTCCAACAACCTTTTTCACAAACTAGAGTCCCTAACCACTACTCATTATTTCTTACCTTATTACACATATACATATTCTTCGACTCTTCTTCAAAATTTCATCATAACAGATACGTAGCATAATCAAATAACTCATATAGCATTAGCTTATTGATCACAAACATACCTCAGCAGCATAATACACATTGTTGTCGTAATAACAACATCATAATGCCTCAGTCAAATCTCAAAAACGTCGTAGCTTTCTGCAATAATTTCAAAACCTAAAGAAAATTCTCTGCCATTTCAATAGTGTCATCTACTTCAAACGTACTTTAAAAATCATGATCCCATACCAAATACATCATTCAAAGCTCTCATAGCATCACAATGGTTCCGAAAAAGTATGGACAGTTCACAAAGTACAGACAAAATACAATTGCCTAAGTGTGAAGTTATCCAACTGTGTAATTGCATAAACATATGTAACTGACGTAGTAAAAAAATGTTCGTTTCTCTCAGTTAAATGATCAGACAGCTGTGCAATTTGTGTGTTAGTGAAATATGGTACCGATGTGTAAAGTTGTATAAGCAAATACCATATTAGCTAGGGCTCCTTGTGCTTGCCAAACACATGGTACACAAATTAGGCGTGTACCCCCCTGATGATTAATGTAATTACACCCTCAGGTGTTACAGATTACAGCAATGGAATGAAATGTATCACGCAAAACTTTCTTTGTAATTCAAAAATCTTGAAAAATAAATGGTTTAAGTACAAAATTAATCACTAAAATGCATGTCCTCTAGCGCTAAATGTGCATCTTGCTGTAAGATAATTCTGTGGAAGTGTCGTAATTATCGTCTTCTGTAAGCAAAGTTCTGCTGAAGTCAATGTACTTACCTCATCATAAACGAAAGTGAAATGCTTTGTGTATAGATATCGTAGTTATTACGTACATTACCGTGATCAAGAAAGTACTATACTGTAATGTATTGTTGTGCTACGAAAAAGGCTGTCACATTGTAGCTTACTACTAAAACATGTTTTACCTTCCAGAAGAATTCAGAAAAACAGATACACTGCAAAAGCAACAATGTAAATTGTGTCACACATTAGTAGCGTCATGATATAATCGTGTAGCTGTCAAAGAAACCAAATGCTAAGTCATCTTTAGTCCCACAGAAAGTACTTCAAATAAAGAATGTATTTTCAAGTGAACCAAAATGTTGCATTAAAATCTCATTAGCAGTACCTGTATGTGTTCTAAGTATGTGAGCCTTATAGTCGTTACGTAATCGTGCAACTAACAAGCAAGAATGTACAAATAACAACACTGTGTCATCTGTTCACTATAACAATTGATTGGATATTTAACTTCAAACATTATTGCATGTTAACAGATTCTAAGTCTGACAAAGCATACTAGAAATGTAAAGTGAAAAGTTTTATGGCAAAGACAAAGTTAAAAAGCAGATTATCTTTCAATAAACGGCTTTACACGTGAAATGTGGTGCAGTCCTTTACTCTTCCTACTGCGCAAAATTTCAACTTGAAAGTAATTATCATGTTGTATACATCGGTAAAGAATATTGGAATTTTTCTCAAGGTTAGCGTCTATGTTATTTTTCTCTGAGCCAGCCGGCGCACGTGGCTGCCTGTGGTGCGAGTCATTGTCTGCTATCTCTTTGTTGGCGTGCATCATTATTGGGATTAAGAGAGATAACTTCTACACTTTCACCTTGCCAAGAGGGCCCAGCCCCGTTTGAATCCCGCCAGTTCTGATAAAATTCAGGTCTGTCGTTACGATTATATCGTCTGTCGTCATGTCGGTAGTTCCTGTAGTTTCTTTCTTGTCGGTTAAGTGGTGGAGAATTTCTCCCTGAATTATCACTGCATGGTGGACCGTTGCGTCTGAAGTTATTCTGTCTCCCGTGATAATAATAGTTCTGGTTGCCATATTGTCTGTTTCTATGATTGTCTCTGTCATATTCATTACTACGGAAATGCGATCTTTCTCTGTAACCATTATTCTGCCAACGGTTGTCATACAGGTGTTGTCTGTTTTGGTCACGATTTGTGTTGTGAGAATAGCCTTGTCGTATCCAGTTATTTCTTTCATCGCGGAATTGCGACGGATGTGACCTGTAATTGTTGTGTTCCTGTTTTCGCGTTCCGCGATTGTCAGTGTCAATTTCAAATTCTTGTAAGAGTCCCTGAAAAGCTCCACTGTCGTCTTTGCAACGTCCTGCCAAAATAATATGTCGTAAATGTTCAAACAATTGGTTTAAGCAAATGCGGATGATTTCTGAGGGGCTGTATGGGTTTGACAGGTACTGATTCTTGTGCAACATGTCTTTAAAATATTTCACAAGACTGGAAAATTCATTTTGTTCGAAATGTTTCATCATTATGATGCTATGTTTTACTCGGTCTTGTGTAGCTTGAGGCCAATATGCTGAGAGGAGGGCATGATAAAATTCTCCTTCACTGTGGCTGTCGTGAGTGACCGATCGCATTCATACAGCTGGTTCATTCTCTAAGTAGCCACACATAAATTCTAATCTATGCTCTAATGACCAGTTGGGAGGAAAACAATGAGAGAATTGATGGAGCCACGCTTGTGGATGAATGCCGTTGCCAGAATTCTTAAATGTTTTGAATTTATGTGTAGTAATGAACAGCTTATAGTCAAAATCATCGTGTCGGCGAGTAGCATATCGGTCATTGTTACGTCGTGTCGGCGGTTCCATCTCAAAATTCGGTGCACCTAGCCAATTTCTTTCAGAATTTCCGAAATGCCTTGTGTTATTATTTTGTGACTTTTCCGTATTTCTAAGTCCCTCTTCCCATGTTGGAGCGCGAGTGTCCTCTGAAATATGTAATTTTTGTATTACTTGTGCCAACTTATCTTGCACTTTCCGGATTTCTCTTTTGTGTTGCGTATTAATTTGATTCTGATTTTGTTTGAATTTCTTAATTTGTTCATACACTTCTGTGTCAGTGATGGCTACAGGTCTTCTGTCATTCAGATCATCACCTACCTTTGCAGATAAGTTAGTGAACTGATCCGAAAGTTCGGCTACTTTCTCTGATAGTGTACTTATTTCCTCAGTGTGTTTTTCTGAACCAAATTTCAGAGTGTCCATTTGTGTTGAAATCGTATCTACTGTGTCCTTTAAGTTTTCCTGAGTTTTTGCAAGTTGTGTAACCGAAACGGTAGATGCAACTGAGTCAATTTTAGCTTGCAAGGTCTCATGATTTTCATGAACAATAGTTTGCAGTTCTTTTATGGCTAATTCGTGATTCTATAACGTATTTTCATGCCGCGAAAAAATAGGTTGGAAATGCTCGCAAACTTGTGTTTTTACGTCATTACAGACTTTTTGACATTTCGATTCGATTTTATGTAACTCATTAGTTAAATCTTCACGTGTTTGTTCAAGCGTATGTTCCACTGAGTCTAACTTTCCATTGTGTCTAACGTTTGAAGCTTTTGCTGTGCTTGTCTCTGATTTTGTTCCATTTGTTGCATTGATTGCAATAATAATGTATTAGTGTCTGGAATCTGTTCCTCTATCCTTTTTGGTAATGCATTTGCACCGGCAACATTCACATTTTGACAAGCAGAAAATGTGTCTTGACTTAGTTGAGAAAACGGTGAGGACGCAAAACCTGAATCTACAGTATTTGCAAGATTGTGTCCTGTCATTTCGGATTTCTGAGGCGAGCTGTTGCCGACCGATCGATCGATAATGCTTCCCTGTTCATTATTTGTTTCACTGCCTACACCATTATTTGCAGCCCGCGCCATTTCCCTATGCACAATTACCAAATTACTACTTTGAACATTAGTTAATTCATTACTCGGCGGCGCTGATAAGCTACGCTCGTCGTCACTATTATTTCTCAGTTTACTTTGGCGCCTAGTGTTACGTTTTTCCACACGCCATTATTGTCACAATATTTCACACGACAACACAGAAAAGCACAATTTGAAGAGCAAAATAAGAAAACACATTAACACAGCATTGAAAATAATATCTCGTTAATTGCAAGCGCAGCTGCGAAATACTTGGTGCAAATCTATATGCATGCCGCAACTGTTTTACTGTACAAGAATGAAAAACTACAACTGCAAAGGAAATTTTCTCTACAATTACGCGCTAGCAATGAACAAAGGCTGCACTAATTACACAAACTACAAGAAAAAAATCAGAAGATTCCAGTGAGGTATCCTCGGCTAAGGGTCGACATATGAAACGTCCCCTTTTAACAATTATACAAAACTGTGCTTAAAATGACACACAATATTTTTTTTTGCGCAACGCAATCTGACTTTCAGTAATCCCTACAAGAGAATGGCCCTGACTAAATTAACCTATACGTTTCACAAATCACTTACCTCACAAAAATCTTCGTTACTCGAACTACTGCAATACAGCGAGCGCCACTACTGCCAGCTAAATAAGATTCAAACTACGGAAGGCACTAACTACTGATAGACATAGTTAGTAAATGAAAGATTTTAATAGAGAACAAACAATGTATTTACCTTAATAGTCATAATATATAAAGCAGTTCATGACATCCATTCTTACAAATTTACTGTCTCTGACCAGATCATCCGCTATCAAAACTCCGCCATCTCACTCCCCACATCCACCACTGCTGGCGGCTCACCTCCAACTGCGCAACGCTACGCGCTGTTAACAGCCAACAGCCCAACACTACAATAGCGAATATTACAACAATGCCACCCAGCCACAGACTGCACACAGCACAGCCAGTGATTTTCATACAGAGCGCTACGTGGCGTTACCAATATAAAAACCTAGACAGCCTATTTACAACATGAAGTAATTGACAAGCGAAGTTAACTATTCCACATTCAAAAATCTCCAGTCTGAATACAAAGATATTAAACTTGGTGGCTTGACCCTTACAATCACTGATATCATTACCGTAATTAGCAACAAGAGTATTGTAAATTTATCAGCAGAAAAGTGATTGTAATTGTGATTAACGAAATTCATGGAATAAAACAAGAAGTGTCAAGACACAACCCGTGATAAAAATGTGTCCAGGTGGTGTTACACTAAAGGATCATGCTGTGACACAATCATCAAATTTTCTACTATTCTCTCACTCGTCCTTTGTTCCCACAGCAAGAAAGGACCCCATATCACAAGCTTTTCCAAGATTTAAATATAAAATTCATTCAAGTATACCTAGGGAAACTACCAAAACCCATTCATTCTCATTGCCAGCACATCCGCTGACTGCTTTTATTTAATGTTTTATTTGCAATTGATATACGTAAAATCCCTTCTAAGAAACATATCCAAATTGCAAATTCCACTCATTCCAAAATCAATTTTTTATAAATATCGTTAGTTTTAATCCTCATTCATGTTTTCTGGTACTTACAGTTCTTTTATATACCGGTATGTCTCTCACTCACTCACTTGACCTACCTATGGTTCCCCAGATTTACTCAATCACCCTACACATCAATAATTAATCAAGGAATCCGCTCAGTGACGGTACGATCTCTGAGCACTTATTTCTCGCAAACAAGCATTTAAATATTCACTTCATATTATACACATTTTTTCTTAGCTGAAAACAAAATACGAATTTACTTTACCAATACTCTAATGACAAATACACCAACATTAACGTATACATAACGTAAATATTAACAATAATAATTGCAATAAACGTCGACAACCACTTGTAACGTATTATTTCAGAACAGTGAGTGTCCACGGGGGATCTCAAGCTGTTTCCATATTCATAGATCTCCAGAGTACTTTTCACACCATTCCTCACAAGTGGCTTCTAATCACATTGCCTGCCTATGCAGGCGGAACTGGATTAGGCTGTGAGTGTGAGTGTGGCTGTCAGAAACGCCACAGTTCGTCGTCATCAATGGGAAGTCATCCAGTGAAACAAAACTCATGTCTGAGGTTCCCGGAGGAAGTGTTAGAAGCCCTCTACTGTTCTTAGATTGTAACGACGATTCTGAAGATAATTTGAGTAGCCCTCTCAGCCTATGTGCAGATGGTGTTGTCGTTTACTGTCTAATAAACTCATCACAAGATCAAAACGAAGAGCAAAATGATTCAGATAACGTGTTTTCCTGCGAGAGATACCAATAGCGCAAAACAGTTTTGAAAAAAATGTGAGATCCTTGACACAGTAACTAAAAAAAATCCGTTAAATTTGGACTGCACGAAATAAACGCAAATTTGAAGTTGTCGGTTCAGCTAAATATTTAGGGACTGCAATTACGAAAACATTAAATTGGAACCAGTGCATAGAAAACACTGTGGCCAAGGCGAATCAAATATTTTGTTCTACTGGCAAAACAGAAGATGCAACAAATCTACTGAAGGCACTGCCCAAAATAAAGTAATGGCCTTCAAGGGGAAATTTCCAAAGCAGTAACAGACGAACAACCAGTAGAATAGTAGAAGAGGTGTCACACTTTTAGCTGCTGGGCTCCAATATTTTCTATGAATACGAAGACGACGAAACTAGTGAATTAAATAAGTTTCAAGTGATATGTGACACAACACCCAGAGCAATGGGGTGACAAGGCAAGGAAGGATACAAAGCTGAAATGTTACAAAGTAATGGCTTCTCCTATTCTAGTACATGAGAGCGAATCATAAACATTAACTACGAAAATAAAATTTTGAAGGCAAGTTAAAGGATGTAAACTACTCTGTTACAAATCAGTATAAGAGAACAACTTAATATATAAACCTACTGTATAAATGGAAAAGTAGAGCAATTGCACAGAACAGGAGAAGTTAGATTAGTTAGTCAAGTAAGCAATTAGAAACGAGGAGGAAAGAAAGGTACAAGATAACTGAGAAATAGATGGCTTCAGTGAAGTCGAAACAAGCTGTAAGCCTACTCGTGAGAAAGAAGAAAAAGAAATACACACAAAACCTAACATAGCCCACGCCTTTGATACACCAAGGTTACGGATTCACACAGATAATTTACACGATAAGAAGAAGAGTAAGGGTAGAACATCACAAATTTTCGTAGTGCCACTTTCCCACAGGAAAGTATATTCACAACCCAACAAAGTTTTCTTTTAATGATGGGGACGAGTAACATAATAATTACTGTTACATGACCCACAATTAGAATCAGTCAACTTAACCAAATCATCTTTGTTCTTTTCCCTCTCACAGACTAGGCCTATTGACCTGTTCTGGCCTCAGTTACATATTTTAATTGACCGAGCTGTGCGGCAGTTTCTTTTCGGTTTTTTAAGGTAGCCCATTTTGGAAAACGTGTTCCTTCCATACGTTCCAGGTGTTCCTCCAAGGTTTTGCGTATTTTATTCTGTTTTGTCACTTACTGCGAAACTATTTAATTCTTGTATGAAGTCTGCCCTATCAATCCTGTCAAATTTAGTGCAACCTTCAACTGTTCGTAAAAATTTCATTTCAGCCATCTGAACATTCCCAAAATGTTCTCTCTTCATTACCTGGAATTCAGTGGCACACAGTAGAAATGGTACAGCGATGACTTTATACAAGTTCAATTATGTGTCGCTTCGTGTGTGTTTTAATTTTCTGCTGAATACGGAGCGATTTAAAGTGGAACCTGTCGCAAGCAAGGCAGACACCACACTGAGGTCCACTGGGAGTGTAGTCCACCCTCCAGGAAGTGTAGTTTACAAAAACAAATTTTCGACAGATACCTGAATATTGGTTTCTCGTCAGCCTGGTATTGGTACCAGGTAGGACTGATAGAGGAAACAGAGAAGATCCAAAGAAGAGCGGCGCGTTTCGCCACAGGTTCTTTTCGTAAATACGAAAGCGTCCTGCAGATACTCAGCCAAGTCCTGCAGCAGCCGCTGCAAGAGAGGCGTTCCGCAACACAGATGCGAGGGCGTGCGTTTGCGGAAGAGTCAACCAGTGTGTCTGCTCCCTCCTACGTACGAGGATGGTTTCAGAAGTCTACCAAATTTCAGTTAAAGAATGGAACTATTTGTTGCGCCTTCATGGTTGGTAAGCTTGATTATTGCAAATATCGTATAAAGAATTTCAGCAATGTACAGCGCATAGTTCATTATTGACAGCGGTCTGGATTAGTCAGTGTGTCTACTGCAACTGAAAAGGAAGAAAACAGTTTCATTTGAGGACGTTGGACAGCCGCACAAATGAAAACAGAGTTGAATGAAGTTCCCGTAGACTCTGCACCATCGCTGAAGAGCAGCTACCTTTGGATCAATGAATTTAAACGTGGCCGGACAAACACCGAAGACGAAGCGTGCTCCGGCTGTCCAGTTGATGTCACCACAAAGGAAACCATTGGCAAGATATATGGTATGGTAACGCAAGACCGCCGAATAAAAAAATTCTTGACGTTTCTGTAGGCATCTCAGCTGAGCGAGTGCATAATATCCTACGCGGAGAATTGGCTACCAAGAGGCTGTGCGCGGGGTGCGTACCGTGATTCCTCACAGTCGACCAAAAGTACGTCCAGCACAACAATTCAGCACAATGTTTGGCGACGCTTAATCGCAATCTGCAGGATTTTTTGCATCGATTTTTGACTGTTGAGGAAACCTGGGTTCATCACTACACACCAGTTCAAAAATGGTTCAAATGGCTCTGAGCACTATGGGACTTAACTTCTGAGGTCATCAGTCCCCTAGAACTTAGAACTACTTAAACCTAACTATCCTAAGGACATCACACACATCCATGCCCGAGGCAGGATTCGAACCTGCGACCGTAGTGGTCTCGCGGTTCCAGACTGTAGCGTCTAGAACCGCACGGCAACTCCGGTCGGCTTACACACCAGTGTCAAAACGACATACAAAACCATGGACAAAGGCTGGTGGAAGTGCACCAAAGAGGGCAAAGAGTATTTTGTCAGCTGGTATGGCTTCTTGGGATTCCAAAGGAAAAACCTTCATAGATTATTTGGAGAAAGGCAGAGCCGTAACTGGACCCTATTATGTTTCATTTTTGGATCGTTTGAAACCTGGGTTAGCTGAAAAAAGAAGTCCAAGCCAAGGCCAACACGCAAGAAAGTGCTCTTTTCACCAGGACAATACTCCATCCTAGACGTCAGCGACAACAGTGGCGAATGTGCGTGAAGTGGGCTCTGAACTGGTTCCTCATCCACCCAGGTGACTTCCTCCTGCTCCCTTACTCGAAACTTTGTTTTGCTGGGAAGAAATTTTCATTAAATGAGGAAGTCATAGTTGCAGTAAACGTTTATTTTGCGGAGCCTAACAGGACCCATTTTTTCCGACTGGATGAAAAACCTGGAGGACCGCTGGATAAAGTCTCCCAAAGGAGGCTGTTTCGAGTAGTAACTTCAGTTGTTTACGAAACAATCATTTTTCTCTTCCTTTTCTACCGGACCTATCAAAGCTCCCTCACATAAACGACGCGGATATGAATCAGATTCGAGCTAACACGGAGGCTAGCCGACGGCAGTTCTCCCCGAGGCCTGCCAGCCTTACGCAGCCCCCGCGAACCGCTCGTCACCGCCGGCCGGGGTTCCCGCAGCGCGTGGCGGGCAGCCGCGCTTTCTCCCCGGCGACCTCATAACGGCGAAAGCGGTGCACCGCACACTGCCTGCCCACTGCTTCCTGCGGGCCTCCGAATTGTCTGCCGAGCTGAGATGAGGCATTTGTTCTGGCGTGGCGGCCGGCGAAAGCGGCGACATCCTCAGCATCTGGCTGCGGCGCTCCGAGGTGACGACCAACAGAGGGCATGAAGCAGCATAGCCCGAGGTATGCCAACCGAGACAGATATCACGTGTAGGCGTGATATGGAATGACCACGTATGGTCCGTTGGAGGGAAACCCAGTGGTCGATTGCCGTTTATTGGTTGAATTGTAGATAAATGTAGCTCACCAGTACTACAGACCGCGTACAGAATAATTCGGTTACTCATTATTGAGTGCTGCTCGAATGTTAGAGATTACCAGCAGGTCCCATTGAAAGAAGACATCGAAGCAATTCAGAAGCGTACTGCTATATTTGTTACCGACAGGTTCGATCAACGTGTTACTGTTGGGTTGGTGCACGAGCACGTAGCGTTTATCCTTAAGTTCAAAGATTCACATACAGGCTTCTAGACAATAATATATTCAGTAGAACAAAAAACCAGTCAAAGTTAAAATATTTTACCTGTTATTCATTCGATGACTAGCTTTCGGGCCGATACACATTTTCAAATCTTCATAACTTAGCCGAAAATGGCATTTCTCGTTGTTGTTGTGGTCTTCAGTCCAGAGACTAGTTTGATGCAGCTGTCCATGCTACTCTATCTTGTGCAAGCTTCTTCATCTCCCAGTACCTACTGCAACCTACATCCTTCTGAATCTGTTTAATGTATTCATCTCTTGGTCTCCCTCTACGATTTTTACCCACCACGCTGCCCACCTATACCAAATTGGTGATCCCTCGATGCCTCAGGCTATGCCCTACCAATCGATCTCTTCTCCTAGTCAAGCTGTGCCACAAATTTCTCTTCTCCCCAATTCTATTCAGTACCTCCTCATTAGTTATGTGATCCACCCATCTAATCTTCAGGATTCTTCTGTAGCACCACATTTCGAAAGCTTCTATTCTCTTCTTATCGTCCACGTTTCACTTCCATACATGGCTACACTTCATACAAACACTTTCAGAAACGACTTCCTGACATTTAAATCTATACTCGATGTTAACAAATTTCTCTTCTTCAGAAACGCTTTCCTTGCCATTGCCAGTCTACACTTTATATCCTCTCTACTTCGACCATCATCAGTTATTTTGCTTCCCAAATAGCAAAACTCATTTACTACTTTAAGCGACTCATTTCCTAATCTAATACCTCAGCATCACCAGATTTAATTCGACTACATTCCATTATCCTCGTTTTGCTTTTGTTGACGTTCATCTTATATCCTCCTTTCGAGACACTGTCCATTCCGTTCAACTGCTCTTCCAGGTCCTTTGCTGTCTCTGACAGAATTACAATATCATCGGCGAAGCTCAAGATTTCAAAAATGTACAATGAACATTTACAGTGCGTACAGAAATGAATAAAAAATAAAAATTTTCCTCTTGGACTGGTTTTTAGTTCTATTGATTAACAGAAGTTGCTGACCAAAGCTAGTCCATATGATGGAAGTTCGTACATAATATATTATCCTTCCCATTTACAACAGCCTGCCGACACTTTTTGATTCTGCGACTGTAGAAACCACGTAGTTGCGAAACGAAGAACTCGTCGTGCCATGTTCAGAGCACATTTTCATCCGGAAAGGAAGTTCCTCGATGGCTGTTCGATAGTGAAAGGGAAAGGTAAAATTCTGATGACGGAAGATCGGGTGGGTAAGATGAGTGTTTAGCAGAATGTGTGCGGGCTCTGTCGTGGACTAGCATCACTTCACCGTTGTTCTCGGACTGCGTCTGCAGGACATCTCAGTTGTTGACAATAAAGGTCAGCAGTGGCGGTTACACTTCGAGGAAGCAATTCGTAGTACACCACACAGCCGCTGTCCCACCAGATGCAGAACGTTATCTTCTGTGGACGCGCCCAGGTCTTTGTACGGGCAGTTATTACTTTGTTTGCGCTTAGCCTTTCCTAGCGAAAAGACACCATTTCTCGTCACCACTAACAGTACAGGATGTGCCGTTGTTCACGAGCCAGTTCATGACGAGTAAACAGAGATGGACGTATGGCCACTCCCTGATTTTTTTTTTTTTTTTTATTTTGGCTTGAAGCATGCGGTACTGATACACCCGTTTTTTCTACCTTTTCCATTGCGTAAAAATGTCGCACGATCGTGGAATGATCAGTTCACCACATCTGCCGGTCCTCGAGTACACTCATGTGGATCGTTGTGGTTTAACGAGTTTAAACAATTCTGAACAAATCCCAAAGCTGTTCCTGAATGTGGAGGGTCATCCTTAAAACGAGAAAACAATTTTCTTGTCGTTGCTCTGTCCAACGGCGTTATCTCCACACACGGCTCACAAACTTCTGGCTGCCTCCGCTGCTGTCATCCCTCTATCGATCTCAGGCAGAAGAATATGGGGGAAATGTGCCGATTTCTCCGCTCGGTGCACCATATTCTAGCGTACACAGCTACACTTATTATCCTTAAATGACGAAATAACAACATGTAAGCTCAAATAGCAGCAGTGAACTACAGAATAACAGATGACAACCGATAAATAAACCCATAGCAACCGGAATACCAACATGCAAAAGAAAAACTTTAAGAACTGACGCACGATCGTAATATTAAGGAAATACTCGGCGAACTCGAGCGCGAATGCTCGGAGAGAAGCTGTAGTTCTACACGCGAAACACTACTCAGAAATTTTAGAGAACTGGCGCCTGCAGCTGACTGCAGACTGATTCTACTGCCGCCAGAGATGAGAGAAATCAGTACTCGTACGTATGCATACAGACGGTCTGAGGACATTGGATACTTTTTTTCCTTTTTTAATTTCGTCCGTCTCCGTTGCGGTCATATAAGATTCGGCTGTAGTGGTTACAACTTTCGGGCTGTCTCGGCCATTCTCAAACCACACACCTCTCTCGTGTCAGTCAGCTGCAACGGGCACGCCGACTGAGATCAGCGACGGTAGGGACTACTTGTTGCCCGGTGCGCATTCGAGCTGTGCGAGCTTTCTAGCACCCCATTATATGAATGATCACACTTAATAGCAAGGCGTGTGGTACGGGAATGGGCGTGTCAGCGCGAAACCGCCAGCCACTACAGCTGAATTTTATTTCAATACATCTGAGATGAACGAAATGAAAAAGGAATTATCTAATTTGCTCAGCAGTGAACAGTTGCGAACCTACCATCCCGTGGCAGCATGCCGCGAGTAAGCAGCTATAGATGTTCGTTTTTCCCTAACTCCATTTACGAGTGGAGCGGGAGAGGGCATGACTGGCAATGGAACAGGGTACCCTCTGCCACGCACCATATGGTGCCATGTGGAAGATGTATCTGTACATGCAGCAGCACACAAACATGGGTGAAAAACTCTACAAATGTCACTACAGAGAATATGCGATTTAGTTAACCCCTCTTATCACGATAATACATTAAAGATCCCTCGGAAAAAAAATCTAGCAAGTCTAGCAGGTCTCGTCTGACACGTGAATAGTAGAAATAGCGACCCGCAAAACTAACGTCCAGAACATTCGATTGTGTTTATTGTAGGATCTTAGAACATATTCCGAGCTCCCTCGAACAGAATGACCACCTTCATGCCAATCAGCACGGATTTTTATAAAATCGAACTTGCCAAATCCGACTCTCGCTTTTCGCAAATAACATCCTGAAAGCCACGGATCAAGGTACTAAGGTAGATGCCGTATTTCTTGACTCTCGAGAAACATTTGACTCAACATTATACACTGACGGAGAAAACTGCAACACTAAAAAATAAGTTACTTAGAGTAATGAAATTTCGGGACTACCTCTGTACAGGTAACAAGAGTAAGTGATCAACATTGCAAGATCACAGTTTACTGTAAGCACGAGATAAGACACTGAAAATGAGAGCTGCCGGCACATTAGTAACTGGTGTCACCGCCCGAATGTTGAATACGAGCTTGCGAACGTATATGCATTGTGCTGTACAGAGGCCGGATGTCATTGTGGGATGGGCTTCCACGCCTGTTGCACTCGGTCGGTCAACCGGCACCGTTGATGCTTG
Organism: Schistocerca serialis cubense; assembly: GCF_023864345.2. Classification (NCBI taxonomy): domain Eukaryota; kingdom Metazoa; phylum Arthropoda; class Insecta; order Orthoptera; family Acrididae; genus Schistocerca; species Schistocerca serialis. The sequence goes on along the minus strand of NC_064647.1, from coordinate 251,090,660 downwards.
TTCTGGACGACCTGGAGTTGTTGTCCTACGGTGTCCCACGTGTGCCCGCTTGGAGACAGATCTGATGATCGAGCAGGCCAAGGAAACATGGCGACACTTTGTGGAGCATGTCGGGTTACAGCACCAGCACGTGGGCGGGTGTTATCCTGTTAGAAAAACACCCCACGGAATCCTGGCAGCACAACAGGTCGAGTCACCAGTCTGAGGTACAAGTTTGCAGTCAGAGTGCGTGGGATAACCACGACGGTGGCCCAGCTCTCGTACGAAGTCACCCCCCAGACCGTAACTCCACGTGTAGGTCCAACATGTCCAGCACACAGGTTGCCTGCACGCCCTCAGCTGGTCTCCCTCTGACCGACACACGGCCGTCCTGCCACCGAGGCAGAACCAGCTGTCACCATAAAACACGACAGACCGACTCCCTGCCCTCCACTCAGCTCTCGCTTGACACCACTGAAGTCGCAAATGGCGGTAGTTTGGGGTCAGTGGGACGCACGCTACATGGCGTCTGGCTCGGAGCTCTCCTGGAAATACCCGAACTGTAGCAGTTTGCTGCGTCACTGTGGTCCCGCCCGCTGCTCAGATTTCTGTAGCAGGTGCGCCACAGCCATAAGCTGAACACGGTGGTCTTCCGCCACGGTAGTGGCACGTGGCCGGCCTGACTCCAGTCTTCTCCTCACCATCGCTGCCAGCAGCCACATTCCTGCCGAGTCTTTCTGAGGCATCGCAGAAGAAACGTCCAGCCCCATTACACGACCTCGTTCAGAGTGATGTGCTGGTAAAAGCATTCTTGACTAACATCAACTCACCACGTCCAGTCTTAAAAGATAAATAACGGTCACGACCTGTACAGCGTGTTTTTGAAGCAAATCTGATTTGCATCATCCTTGTGGGGCTACTGGCGCCACTCTTACGCGGCTGGTGCGAAGTCTGAACACACGTCATCTTTCACGTGTAGAAACACGTCTGTCAACTTTTCCTTATGCCGCACGACACCTTCTTGGTACTGCGATTCTGGTTCGGTCAGTTCATGTTCCATGTATCAGTGATGCGAAACGAGTCGTTTTACATTCGCATCGAAAATTAATCTTAAAATATGGCTACATGCTGAACATTTCCAAGTTTCATCTTAAAAAACAGGTTTACAGATGTGAGTTAGTAATTTCTTCCCGCCACCTCTTACTTACTTACTTGCTTACTTCATCACTTACCCAGTGATGTAACGCGACTGACGACCACCGGAGTAAAATCTGACAAGAAACAAAAATTTTTTCTTTGACACGCCTCCTATTCCTCAGAAGAATTTTTTACCACAGTAAAGCAAATTCTTCTGAGGAATAGGAGGCGAGTAAAAGAGAAAATTTTTCAGTTTCTTGTCAGATTTTCCTTCGGTGATCGTCAGTAATGTTACATCACTGGGTAAGTGATCAAAAATTATTGTAGTAGCATTGTGCAACCCTTTTTGTGGCAAAGACAAGCTTAATGTGGAGTAATGAACGTCGTTTTTTTTCTTCTTGTATTTTATTATGTATCTCATTGTTCCTTTTGAACCGCAGTGCATTATTTAGAGCAATTTTCACGAGGGAGTAAATATATTGTGAAGCAGTAGTCAGAATGCCAAACTCCTTGAACAGGTGTCTACGAGATGACCGTGGGTTTGCACCAAACATGGTTCTTACAGCACGTTCTTGAGGAATGAAGGCTTTCTTCCTTAAAGATCTTACTGATTTGTCTCCCCCCAAGTGTAGAGCGACAATATGAAATGAGGGTAAGGAATAAAAGGGGAAGCCGCCTGGTAGAATTTTGCACAGAGCATATCTTGATCATAGCTAGCACTTGGTTCAAGAATCATGAATGAAGGTTGTATACATGGAAGAGGCCTGGAGATACTCGAAGGTTTCAGCTAATTATATAATGGTAAGACAGAGATTTTGGAACCAGGTTTTAAATTGTAAGACATTTCCAGGGGCAGATGTGGACTCTGACCACAATCTATTGGTTATGATCTGTAGATTAAAACTGAAGAAACTGCAAAAAGGTGGGAATTTAAGGAGATGGGACCGGGATAAACTGACTAAACCAGAGGTTGTACAGAGTTTCAGGGAGAGCATAAGGGAACAATTGACAGGAATGGGGGAAAGAAATACAGTAGAAGAAGAATGGGAAGCTTTGAGGGATGATGTAGTGAAGGCAGCAGAGGATCAAGTAGGTAAAAAGACGAGGGCTAGCAGAAATCCTTGGGTAGCAGAAGAGATACTGAATTTAATTGATGAAAGGAGAAAATACAAAAATGCGGTAAATGAAGCAGGCAAAAAGGAATACAAACGTCTCAAAAGTGATATCGACAGGAAGTGCAAAATGGCTAAGCAGGGATGGCTAGAGGACAAATGTAAGGATGTAGAGGCGTATATCACTAGGGGTAAGATAGATACTGCTTACAGGAAAAGACTTTTGGAGAAAAGAGAACCACTTGCAGGAATATCAAGAGCTCAAATGGAAACCCAGTTCTAAGCAAAGAAGATAAAGCAGAAAATTGGAAGCAATATATAGAGGGTCTATACAAGGGCGATGTTCTTCAGGACAATATTGTGAAAATGGAAGAGGAGGTAGATGAATATGAAATGGGAGACATGATACTGCGTGAAGAGTTTGACAGAGCACTGAAAGACCTGAGTCGAAACACGGCTCCGGGAGTAGACAACATTCCTTTAGAACTACTGACAGCCTTGGGAGAGCAAGATGTATGAGACAGGCGAAATACCCTCAGAGTTCAAGAAGAATATAATAAAAATGTTGGAACACGTGAGGCAATACTGGCCCTACGACTTATCTTAGAAAATAGATTAAGGAAAGGCAAACCTACGTTTCTAGCATTTGTAGATTTAGAGGAAGATTTTGACAATTTCGACCGGAATACTCTCTTTCAAATTCTGAAGGTGGCAGGGGTAAAATACAGGCAGCGAAAGGCTATTTACAATTTGTACAGAAACCAGACGGCAGTTATAAGAGTCGAGGGGCATGAAAGGGAAGCAGTGGTTGGGAAGGGAGTGAGACAGGGTTGTAGCCTATCCGATGTTATTCTATCTGGCTCCAGGAACACTCTTCTGAGTTTAAACACTTCCGCTGGCCACCAAACCGTCCAGATGAACGTTACTGAGCATATCTGCGATGCATTGCAACGTGTTGTTCAGAAGAGATCTCCACAGCCCTGCAGTATTCGCGGTGTGAGTTCCCTCCAGCACTACTTCAGACATTAGTCGAGTCCATGTCACGTCGTGTCGCGGCACTTCTGCGTGCTCGCGGGGCCCTACACGGTATTTGTACCAGTTTCCTCTGCTCTTCAGTGCAGTTTGTGTACTGACATGCAGCTCATGTGCGACGCTACGAAAGCGCTGCACTGGCAGCGTTCACGTCTCGTGGCCAGTCACGTTCACCTAGCCTAGAGGGCCACGCGGATCGGCAGCTGCCACGTCATCAGCCGCAGTTTGTCGCCTTTGTCACAGCAGAGCAGCCGCCAAGTCAGAAAAAAAAGTCCGCGTTATAAATTAGCCAACTAGTTAATATTCATTAAGCGAGGAGCGGAGCTGCTCGCCGGAAACTTGTGACGGAATAACGTGAGCCCAGTTAAGGAACGCCTCAAGTTCTGCCGTGTTCCCCTCTACTCGCTCTTTTTTATATTTTATTTTCCTTTTCCCCAACAAAGTGTCACCTTATTCATCAGACTGCCACTAACAACTTGCTGCAGCTTTGTAATAAAACTTGTTTAACGAGAACCGAATTTTTTTCACCTCGCATACAAGTTCGCCATGCGCCCAGGCCCTGTTTGAAAAGTCGTGCGCCGAACGAAAGAGAGTGAAGTGAAAAATTCTGTTTCTGTGAGGCGAGTCGACACCCGCGGGAAAAGTTTGTGTCCTTCCACGGCTTCCGCTGTTACCTCGCGGCCACTTCTGACGTCACCAGATTCGAAACAGCCTTCTTAGTAGTGTTTCATGTGACGGGTGCCAATTATCATAACTCTACAGGATGGGTTCTTCCAGAAGTCAGAAGATATAGGGTGTTTCCATCAAACATCTAGGGGTAATTGATCAGTTATACCCCTGAGAGGTGGCAGGGCGTAGGCATTCCGCAGCTCGTGTATGCTTTGTGTGTAGCCTATACACTGAGGTAACGAAAGACACGGCATAGCGATACGCACGTAATCAGAGGGCCGTAGCATCTGGCACAGAAGGTATAAAAGGGCAGTGCGTTGGCGGAGCTGTCTCGTTCGTGCAGTGGTGGATTCTTAGCTTTACTCCTGGAGCCGATGGACAGAGACACTCCACGTTAATGTCCACTAATGAGTGTCCATATGCTTCCGGCGGATAGCGGGCGACTGCCACACGCCTGCGCAGTATTGCGTGACGACACGCAGAAGTCATTTGTAGACGGCCTGGGCCTCGCCAGTGTCCTGCTAGTGAACCCGGAAGCACAGTGATCGCGCCGCTCCAAACGTGTATAAATTGTCATACACAGCTATCTGTACTGGTCGACTGATTGCAGTTGCGAATTTTCTGGTCATAAGACACTAACTTTTCGTTGTTTTCCAGTGCATAATTTTACACTCCTGAACATTTAAAGTAAGTTGCCAATCGTTGCACCACTTTGAAATCTTATTAAGATCTGGTCGAATATTCCTGCACCTTCCGTCAAATGGTACTTCATTTACACAGCTCCGTGATCTGCTGTTAAAAACTGTGCCTTTCTAAAACTGGTCAGTCTCCTGTGTCAGTGGACAGCACAATTGAAAAGAGAACCAAAGACGCTTCTGAGAAGCAGAGCTACATAATTGTTAAACAGTATTTAACGACAAACTTGTGCCATTTCTTGTGAGCGCACTTGTGCATGAATGCTGGCTTATTTATTTATGAACAAACTTTTATTTATAAATGATATAAGCATGACCAAATGTTTATAACATTTATTTAAATGTTGTAATAATTTAGTCCACGAAATGGTCAAGTAGAGTCAAATGATGTTTGTAGAATGTATGAACCATGTATTTTTGGTGGGGACGGACTTCAGCCAACGGAAAAGCGGGCAGTAGCAATTGCAGACTGGGACTTTTCTAGTGAAGAGCTCAAGTGTGCGATTTCGGACAAGTTATGTCGACTGCTGGAATAAGGCAGACCGGCCTGTGGTAACGCGCGTCATTCAGTCGTAAAGCTGGTTCACTCTCGGTGGTGAACGGCCTCTACAATTTCCAGAGGTCTGAATGTGCTTCAAGTACGACTAACTTTTTTCCGCTTGTGTTACGAAACGGAAGATAGTCAGAGTATGAGTTATTATTCTGTGTACCACGTGTGGCAATTTGTGAACCGTCATGTTAAACTCTGAACTCTTTTAAGGTGAAGAATATTTCATGTATTGTGATCACGAAATGAATTTAGTTGCCCCATGTCTTTGATGACTATTTAGTTTGGGGTTTTGCTACCATTCTCGTAACGCTCTGAACGTAACTAAATTGCATATGATAAGGGTATTTTCTGTCTGAATGAATATCTTAGGACAATTTCTCGTTTATTTGAGATGTCGCTTCTTGAATAAACATTATTCAACATAATTCTTTGTTGTCTACATCAATTACAGACGTTAGAATAGCTGCCTTGTTGTTAAATTTTTCGTTTGAATTTATTTTGTATTTATGTGTGTTTTAATAACTCGCAATTCTAGTCAGTGTATAGACTATTTGACTGCAGGTTATTATTTGCAGCGGATATGCTGCGGGGCGTGAAAACAGACGTGCGCGGCTCCACGCTGTGTTTACATCGAGCTAATCTCTTTAAACAGAGCCCTGAATATCCCAGGTACCTACAGTACGAATAACCGCACCTAAACACGCAAATGATTTGAATTGCTCGTGTGGGATGCTGTTTAGAAGAGCACGCACTCGTCAGCAACCGTCGCAATCACCGAACAAGCCGCACCACCTCTTTCAACGGAAGCGGGGAAGTTGCATTTCGGATGATCGATGTTTGCTTAATACACGTTGATTTACATGGGAAAGTGTATATAGCGGCTGGAAAAAAAACGCAGGTTATTCCAGTATCCAGGAAGGATCATAGGCAGATGCATACGACGTCAGTCAGTTATAACATTTTGCACTCTCACGTACTGTGACGGTTTTGGAGAACGAAAAAGTCAATAACGATTCCGCAAACTCAGCTCCCTCTGTTCTTCCACGAAACCTACAGTATCGGGTAACATTTGCGACTGGACTTGAATTAAGACTTCCTTGCAAACAGTATTCATCACATTGCTCTTACTAGAAACAAATCGACAAATGTAAATTGCGAGCTAAAATTCCAAAGATGTTCGTGATCACATGCCGTTCCTCTTCGTCGAAATGTCTTGGCTCAAACTCGTCTACGGGTTGAACAGCACGTGTCGCATTACACGCCCTAATTAAACACTTGTGACCATTTGGTTAAATTGTCTGGCTGATGGCAAGTTTGCGAAATTGTACGAAACATACAAAGTTAATATGACATAGAAAAACAGCAATAATAATATCGGAGCTAAATTAACTTCTTCTTCTTCAGTAGCGCTACAGCCCTTGGTGAGCCTTGGCTTCTTCAACAATCTTCCTCCACTCTTCTCGGTTATTTGCTTCTCCTTTCCACCCCCGGACTCCCACATTGGTGATATCCATTATTACCTCGTCGATTCATCTTCTTCTAGGTCTCCCTTTTCGCCTAACTGAACGGATCATACCTTTCATCATTTTCTTTGGGATTCTGTCCTCTGCCATTCTCTCCTAGTGTCGTAGCCATCGTATTCACTGTGATTTCACAAATTTTACTATGTCCCTGCCTTGTATTAACTCTTGTAATTCGGCATTGTAGCATATTCTCCAGCCTTCTTCCTCCCTTATTGGCCCATAGATTTTGCGTAGTAATTTCCGCTCAATGCCTCTTAGTGCATTTTTATCGTCTTCTGTCAACGTCCATACCTCTGAGCCATATGTGATACCTGGGCAGACTAGGGAATTATATATTAGCAGTTTAGTTTCTCTTGTAACAAGGCTATTTTTGAAAAGCTGCATATTTGCAAAATAAGCTCTGTTTCCTGCTTGTATTCTTTCCCTTATAGCCTTTCAAATACTGTTATCATTTGTTATTAGGGCCCCCAAGTAGTTAAAAGAGGACACTCCATTGGAGCATTTCCCATTGATGTTTAGGTTTTTAGGGGTTCTTCTGGCCTCAGATTGTGACATTACCATATATTTTGTTTTGTTTTCGTTTACTATGAGGCCAATTTTTAAGGCTTCTGTTTCCATTGCCCGGTATGTCCTAGGACTGTATTGGTATTCCTTCCTACTATAGCAATGTCATCAGCGTATGCACATATCTGGCTAGTTTTCATAAATATGGTGCCTCTTCTGTTGATTTTATTTACTACACTATGCAGGGCTACATTGAATAGGACAGTGGAGAGACTATCCCCTTGCTTCACACCTTTATTAAAGTCAAAGCTTTCACTTGTTCTGCTAAGGACCTTTACTTTTGCTCTTGTCTCTGTCATTGTCATTCTCATTAGTCTTATTAATTTAGCACGTATACCAAATTCTTTCAGTACTCTGTATAGTTCTTGCCGATTTATGCTATCAAAGGCTTGTTTGAAATCGATGAATAGGAAATGCAGATCTATATCATATTCATAGAACTTTTCCATCATTTGTCTTATCATAAATATTTGATCAGTTGTTCCTCTGCCTGGTCGAAAGCCACACTGATATTCCCCTAGTATGCCTTCTGCACACTTCTGTATCCTTTTGTTTAATATACTTGTGAAGATCTTATAAGCTGTACTAAGGAGTGTTACACCTCTCTAGTTTTCACATGCTGTTCTATCCCCTTTCTTATAAATAGGGACTATTATTCCAATTTTCCAATTATCTGGCATAGTTTCTGTTTCCCATATATCTGATATTAATGTGTGCAGTTCCTTTATTACAGCCTCATCACCAGTTTTTATTAATTTATCAACTATGCTGTCTTCCCCAGGGGCTAGATTGTTTTTTGACTTGTGCGCAGCCTGGGAGACCTCTGGTAGTGTTGGTTTTCTTGCCTCATTGGTTTCATTGTCTACTTCCAGCTCCAGTCTTCCCTCATATGCGGCTGTCTCTTCATGTTCTAGGCTGGTGCTTAGTGTATCTTTGAAATACTCTGCCCATCTTCCCACCGTCTGGGAGCTAAATTAACGACCCATTAATGATGTAGGCCACACAGTTGCGATTTGGTTAGAATAATGTTTATTCAGAAAGCAAACTAATAGCGAAAGTGAAACTTCCTGGCAGATTAAAACTGTGTGCCCGACCGAGACTCGAACTCGGGACCTTTGCCTTTCGCGGGCAAGTGCTCTACCATCTGAGCTACCGAAGCACGACTCACGCCCGGTACTCACAGCTTTACTTCTGCCAGTAAAGCTGTGAGTACCGGGCGTGAGTCGTGCTTCGGTAGCTCAGATGGTAGAGCACTTGCCCGCGAAAGGCAAAGGTCCAGAGTTCGAGTCTCGGTCGGGCACACAGTTTTAATCTGCCAGGAAGTTTCATATCAGCGCACATTCCGCTGCAGAGTGAAAATCTCATTCTAATAGCGACAGTGGTCGTATTTACAGCTACTGTTGCCCTCGAGCGCTTATCCATTTGACACCGATCATTCACAATCTCATCGCGAAATAAAACTCCAATACTCCACTTCGTTATCTACGCGAAAAGTTAGAGAGTTCACACCAGGCGCGCGGCTGCTCACTGCTCAGAGACTAAGTCCCGCGGTATCATACACTCTCCCTCTGTCGCTCTGTCGCTCTGTCGCTCTGCCCGTCTCCAGCCGTGCCTCCCGCGTGCCGAACATGGTCGCTCAACTGACTAGGGCAGTTCCCTTACCTGAAGCCGTCCATCTCATTGGCTACAGCTAATTCTACATTACTTTTTAACGTATTTAAATAATCAAAGCTTGACCACTTTCACGTTAAATGCTTTTACATAAAACCTGTGGTGTCACCGCCAGACACCACACTTGCTAGGTGGTAGCTTAAATCGGCCGCGGTCCATTTAGTACATGTCGGACCCGCGTGTCGCCAGTGTGTGATCGCAGACCGAGCGCCACCACAAGGCAGGTCTCGAGATACGGAATAGCACTCGCCCCAGTTGTACGACGACTTTGCTAGCGACTACACTGACGAAGCCTTTCTCTCATTTGCCGACAGTCAGTTAGAATAGCCTTCAGCTAAGTTCATGGCTACGACCTAGCAAGGCGCCATTAACCATTTTAAGATAGAGTCTCACTTGTATCATCAAGAAATGTCTCATCAAGAACGATGTATACAACAAGGATTAAAAGTTAAGTATTCCCAAAGCAACGTACTTTTCTTTATATCATTTATGAAGTATCCTGTTTCAGACCTCTATCTAGCCTAAGTGAGATTACGCGTGCCTTTCGGCTACTTCAGTGTGGCGTAGCTGTCTTGTTACGCCACAAAAAAACCAATACAGTTTCCTTCTTAGCTTTGAATGTCAGGCCAGTAGCCTTGCACCAATGTGCTTTCTGAAAAACAAATAAAGAACAAAAGTAACTATTATGCACTAAACCTTACAACAAATGTTCTGTTACCTAATGATTCAATAAGGTGCAATGCTGTCATCGTTCAACGTGTTTTATGTTTTGGAAATGACGACCTGATGTTTAACTGAAAATACTGATAATTTAAATTTACTATATCTTTTGAACAACTAAATTTACATAGTTGATATTTACAACATTTGTCATGTTAATGGTGCGCTTTTATAACAAAACTTGTTAATTTCACTTCAACAGTAAATCCTAAACTATTAAAGATTGATCAATATTAAAGTTTTATTGGGATCACCACAAAAATTTAAGAAAGATAGTAGATTGAATTTACTGTAGCTTCATTCCCTGAATTACTACAGAATTAAATAGTTTTCGTAAATGTTCCCCTTTATGGCCGATCTCAGGTCCGCCATATTTGCTTCGCCTCCCTGGTCACAAACAGCTCCTACGGGGTTTCGCTATGATGAACATTCTCGTCTGTCTCACTCGCACGCTACAGAGCTTAGGCCTCATTCAGCACAACAGACGCCTGTGGACTTTCCCCATATCGTGGCTAATCTGCGCTCTTTGTGGCAAGCGGTCCTGGACGACAGGATTCGTTTCACAATTCCTGGAAGGCTCTCTCTTCCGACCATATACTTAAATGAGAGCGAAATGCTCGTTAACTCACAAAATATAATTTCAGGAGTACTCCAAGGAAGCGTGACAGGGCCGTTGCTATTTACTATGTAAATAAATGGTCTAGTAGGATGCGTCGGAAACTCCATAATGCTGTAAAAAGCCGACGTGTTGTCTGGTTCTGTGTGGGTTTTGGTTTTCTAGGGGTGGACGTGGAAGTGACCCACAAAACAATCGTCCGATCTCGTTTATGTCCCTCTGTTGTAGAACCATAGAACATGTTCTGAGCTCGACGTAATAAGGTGTCTCACACGAAATCATTTCCTCCTTCCTCAGGTTACCCCCCATTCAGAGGCTGTTGCACACAGGGACTGTTGCACGTGTCCACCAGTGTTTTATAAATTTAAAAAATGTTTTCAAAAATTAAAAAAGTTTTTCCCACCTGAAGTAATTTAAATGTTTTAATAATAATAACGGACTCACAAGGAGTGAACAGGCAAATTTTATTACTTGGTGATAAATATGAAATAAGTTGGACGACAATGTATTAATTTTACTTATGTTCCACTTCATGTAATTAAATTTGAAGTGGTTTTCTTCCATTGAGTTTTATATGTAGTTCACATAGATGGCGCCATGTCATCAGCCGATGGGTTCTCCACACAGCCCGCCTTCCGCAAACATTAGTATTCAATGAACTGTGGACAAAGCCCGACGAACAGGCATTACATGCATTGACCAAAAATGATAGTGGTATGTAATGTATAAACCATATGAGTAGATGCAGTAAGCGTTTCTGCCGGTAGCACCCCATATTTTCTTAACCAAAGCGCTACTATAGGGTGTATCAAAATTTTTGACTGAGTTGAGAATTTTTGATGGACAGAAAGCGGCACTTTATGTAGGATGGAGAGCTGTCGACATATGCGGGGAAGTTCCCGTGTCTTCCGGCGAACCCCGCTGGCTGCCGTCCTCGTTGTCGGTGTTTTAGTTTAATCACCCGACACATAACGTTATTAGCGACACTAGTTACGGGCAAACCAGTAAACTGTTCATTAAATAACTGCAGAGGTATGACTATGTGTGGGGTACTCGTGTGGAGAACATGATGTTGTGATAAGTTTTGCGTAATAAAAAGAGGTATAAAAGACATAATAAGTGAATAATTAAAACTGATACAGGTATGCGGCTTTCGGGGACGATAGCAATTGTGCAGTGTTCTTATCTGAACATCGTTTCTTGAAATCGCATGAACGATTTAGAAGTTATTAATGCAGAGGTACACTACTGGCCATTGCTACACCAAGAAGAAATGGAGATGATAAACGGGTATTCATTGGACAAATATATTATACTGGAACTGACATGTGATTACGTTTTCACGCAATTTGGGTGCATAGATCCTGAGAAATCAGTACCCAGAACAACCACCTCTGGCCGTTACAACGGCCTTGATACGTCTGGGCATTGAGTCAAACAGATGGCGTGTACAGGTACAGCTGCCCATGCAGCTTTAACACGATACCACCGTTCATCAACAGTAGTGACTGGCGTATTGTGACGAGCCAGTTGCTCGGCCACCATTGACCAGACGTTTTCAATTGGTGAGAGATCTGGAGAATGTGCTGACCAGGGCAGCAGTCGAACAGTTTCTGTATCCAGGACCTGCAACATGCGGTCGTGCATTATCCTGCTGAAATGTAGGGTTTCGCAGAGATCGAATGAAGGGTAGAGCGACGTGTCGTAACACATATGAAATGTATCGTCCACCGTTCAAAGTGCCGTCAATGCGAACAAGAGGTAACCGAGACGTGTAACCAATGGGACACCATACCATCACGCCGGGTGATACGCCACTATGGCGATGACGAATACACGCTTCCAATGTGCTTCACCGCGATGTCGCTAAACACGGATGCGACCATCACGATGCTGTAAACAGAACCTGCATTCATCCGAAAAAATGACGTTTCGCGATTCGTGCACCCAGGTTAGTCGTTGAGTACACCATCGCAGGCGCTCCTGCCTGTGATGGAGCGTCAAGGGTAACCGCAGCCACGGTCTCCGAGATGATAGTCCATGCTGCTGTAAACGTCGTCGAACTGTTCGTGCAGTTGGTTGTTGTCTTACAAACGTCCCCATTTGTTGACTCAGGGATCGAGACGTGGCTGCACGATCCGTACACCCATGCAGATAAGATGCCTGTCATCTCGAGTGCTAGTGATACGAGGCCGTTGGGATCCAGCACGGCGTTCCGTATTACCCTCCTGAACCCACTGATTCCATATTCTGCTAACAGTCATTGGACCTCGACCAACGCCAGCAGCAGTGTCGCGATACGATAAACCGCAATCGCGGTAGGCTACAATCCGCCCTTTATCAAAGTCGGAAACGTGATGATACGCATTTGTCCTCCTTACACGAGGCATCACAACAACGTTTCACCAGGCAACGCCGGTCAACTGCTGTTTGTGTATGAGAAATCGGTTGGAAACTTTCCTCGTGTCAGCACGTTGTATGTGTCGCCACCGTCGCCAGCCTTGTGTGAATGCTGTGTAAAGATAATCATGTGCATATCACAGCATCTTCTTCCTATCGATTAAATTTCGAGTCTGTAGGACGGTATCTTTGTGGTGTAGCAGTATTAATGGCCAGTAGTGTATATAGTGAAAATGTTTAGTCACTGTAGGATGTTAATTTCTGTACTTGTAAAAATATTGGAAATACTGTTGCTTGCGTGGATGCACCCTGTTTTTCTGGGATCGCTAATGTATTCAGATTTGCTGTAATACTTGACTGTAAATTATCACAGAATCTCAAAGGGTTGTAAAGAGCCGTCTTCCAGCTTGTGTGACGCTCCGTCATTTTTTGGAGCCTTGTGTCCTGGACAGAGGCCACGCGAGCGGCAGCCGTCCAGATGGCCAGCTCAGTCTGGGGTTCGCCACAGCCTGCCTCCAGCCACGGTGCGCGACCCGCCCACACAGCCCGACCTGCCGTTGCGCGCCCTCAACCCTCGACCCTCAAACCTCAGCCCTCCAACAGTTTCTCTTCCCCTCACACCATCTCCAGGCAGCCACAGCGTTCGTCTACATATGCGTAACGTTATGTGACATTAGATTTTTCATAATCACGTGAAAAAGTTTGCGACATGCAGAACACAGCACGATGCTCTGGCTGGAGAATCGTCCACAGACAGTGCAGTAATGTCTGGCGTGTCCCAGGGGAGGAGAGTGGGAGCATTTCTGTTCATCTCACGTGTTTGTGTCTTAGCGGTTAGTATTCCGTTCAATCTCACTGTGGTCCCTGATGATGTCATTATCTATATGCAATTTCTGCCTGGTAAAGATTCTACTAATTTCCAGTTACATCTCGCCGCAACTTACTGCAGAGAAAAAAAACCTGTGATTTTCTTATATAATATTGTAACTTCTGTAAGTACTTGCATTTTATACTGCAGTCTCTGCTGAACTAGATTACTTTACTAAAAGTAATAATAGTAATTATAATGATAATACAGTATGTCCATACAGTCAGTAACACTGTTATCCTAAATTTACTGTGTTCATTTACCTCTAACTATAATCCTGCCTTCGTCAAACACTTATTTAGTTTTAAAGATATGGAAATTGTTTTACCCTTTTGTCTCTAGGCACGGACTCTTATTAATATTACAATCTTAATTTATCTGAACTTTTTTTATCTACAATCATAACGTCCACTATTTCTCAATCTTTCATTTTGTCCATAGTCTTTGAAGAAGTATGGTCTCCATTTATATAATAACGCAACTTCTGTAAGCTCACACTGTTATTTCACTCTAAACGCGGGGTTACTCGCACAGTGCTGGAAGACAGCACTTGCATCAGAATGGCGGTAACTGACTCCCACGGTAGCCGACCGCTGTGGCCGAGCGGTTCTAGGCGCTTCAGTCTGGAACCGTGCGGCTGCTACGGTCGCAGGTTCGAATCCTGCCTCGGGCGTGGATGTGTGTGATGTCCTTAGGTTAGTTAGGTTTATTAAGTAGTTCTAAGTTCTAAGGGACTGATGACCTCAGTTGTTAAGTCCCATAGTGCTCGGAGCCATTTGAACCATTTGTTTGAGTGCCGCGGTACGGCCTCGTGCAGAGAGGCTCAGTGCAGCTTGTAACCCGCCACGGCTTACAGTCGTCTGCGTGGGCGGTTGGCCAGTGGTTTCCCGGAGCTGGAACAACGGGCACTGCAGGAGCGACCGCTGCTCGGCGTCGGCCATGTTGGAACTCCTGGTTGGGCGCGAATTCTCAGAACGAGGGTTCGGACTGGTATGGCTACGCCACCTCGAGGCTTCAATTTCAATTTGAAATAACGGCCAGGAAACTTTCCTGGACTTCACCGCCTTGAGCGTTTTCAATATTAATTAGACTTGGAATATAAAAAAAAATATATACATCGCATCCCTCAAATTGCAGATAAGAAGACCTAGGGCACGGGAAAATTAATTCAGTACCCTAAAAAGGGCAGTTCAGTTCGGCCATTTATTAATTAATCACCTGACTGGTTTCAGTTTAATATCGAATTACTGGAATTGTATCAGGACTCCGAATTAAAGAATTAATTCTATTTCTCTTCCCCTTCCACTGTGGTAGCAACTGCTGTACGCGGCCGCTGTGGTCCGGTTCACGCGCGATGTCAGTGCAGTTGCTCACCAAGGTCCGGTGTGGGCTGCGACTGTCGAATAACAGCGAAACTTGTCAGGTATCGTAATGCGTTACTGCGCAACCGAGCTATGCTACAAAACATTAGTTTCAGTTTTGGCCACCAGTTGCAAATTTGGCGCTGTACTCTGTACCACGGTATGACATCCACGCTGTCATTGGTGAAGCCGTAACGTGAGTGAGCAGTATGGCTAGGGAGAGGAGAAAAGGTGAAACTGTTTTATGTGCGCGGCTGCGACTACAGCGCTGCACTGAGAGGCTATCGCCGACTGTGAGCTCTGGGGAGAGGATGTCATTAAAAGGTTGAAAGAAAATGATAACGAAATGCAAAAACACGGGCGAGGTTGGCGTGGTACCTGGAAGAGAAAAGCTTCCTTTGTCGGTGGAAAGTATCGACGAGGTTGCTGTTGCTGTAACTGACCATGAAGCACGTGGCCCGGCTATTTCTGGTACTCGTGCAGAGAACACTCTATATGGTCAGAAGGACGGAAGCTTTTGCGGTATATTTTACACTGATGCGTGCAGCAAGTGAAACCTCGTGATCCCTAGCAACATTCCGATTTTGTTCTCCGGTTTTGTCCACTGGTCGAAGCTGATGGCACGTGGCCAGGCAATAGTTTATGGAGCGACGAGGCACATTTTACACTACAGGATGCAGTGAATACGCAGAACTGCCGAATTTGGGACACTGTTCAACCGAGTTTTGCGCACGAAGAGCCAATGCACTCGCCGTGTGTGACTGCGCGGTATTGATTCGAGAGCACCTCTACTCTCGGTCCGTTCTTCTATGTGTTATGTCTAGAGGTTTCTCACACGTATGGCCTGCAAGATTACCTAATCTGAACCCAAGTGACTTTTGTCTCTGGCGATATCTAAAGAGAACGCGTTTACCAGGGACACGCTCGGTTCCTTCCTGATCTGAGGGCCAGTACACAGGAACACTTTGGTCGGATTCCACCGGAACTGCTGCGAGCAACTCTCTATCGCGACCTTTTACAGAGGCTGCATCTCTCGCCGTCTCTGCTGCTCATAGTGAGCAAATCGTGTAAGCGGCCGTTAATAACAAAATCAACACTACCCCTTTCTGTCTTGTTTGACCTTTTCTGCCCACGTCGCGTTCCTAATGCATTATATATGGAAACATTTCTGTACGTCTTCCTTGCATTCACAGCGCCAAATTTTCAAGTGATGGTCAAAATTAGGACTAATTTTTTAATTAACGCATTAGCATATCGGACAAGTTTCGCTGTCATACGATAATTACAGCCCACACTGGACCTCCGTAAGCAATTGCAATTTAATTACAACCAGCCGGTATAAATCAGTCCGTTCCAGGGTAACCGCGGTGTATCTACCGTGAGCTGTGTAATGACATACAGTGCGTGGAAAGTTTGGAAAATACAACGTTACGCTATATTATACTTTGCAGAGTATTTAAACTTAAAGAACATTAGAAGCGAACCATCTAAAACACTTATAAAACGCAGCAATTCGATAGGCTCCACTCAAACGGTGAACAAACAGCAACGCTACAGCACTTCCGCATAAAATTCCGTAGTGCGCTACGACACGTAAAATACACTTCAATATACGACTCTCCAGTGTCATTTTCCCATTGTTTTAAAGAAGTCAGCTTTTTGTGGAGGGTCGTTTCACACATTTTCTGTGTTATCAGGTGCAACAAGTGAAAGTGATATCGTTCAAACTTTGTCTCTCCGTCCATATAATCACTTTGTTTCATCCCTCGAATTGGTTCTTCGTTATTTACGCAAGATTAGTACTGTAGCCCAGCACACCACATCTAGAGTGGCTGAAACTTCATCCTCCTTCTGTTGCCTTTGCTTCGACGGAACGCTTGTTGCAGCGGTGGACACGTGGTCAGAATGCCGCTTTGCCAACACCGAGCCGATTGAATACGCAACAGTATTTCTCGTCCGAATTTAATGCTGAATTGAGTAATTGACGGCGATTATGAGCCTGATATGCTCTTAAGATGCCGTAATCCAGTCAGTGCCACAATAAGTGACACATACACACTAACAAGAGGGTACGTGAAACCCACAACCTTTGGATATAGAACGCAATCGGATTCTCTGTTGCTGAATCCCGAAGAGTTGCACGGGAGCACAAAGAGAAATTTAAACAGACCGTCCATCAGTTCCACCGACTACACGGTCCTACATGCAGACCTGCCAGGGTTAAATTCCGCAAGAGATTCGTTACTACTGAGCCAAATGAGCCATCGAAGCCCTGCCTCGTCCCAGCGGCAGCACGTCAGTGTGGAAGACTTGGAGGACACTGAACCTCGCCAGCACGCGTGTAGCGCCAGACAAGACAAATCTGATGACGTGGGGCCTCTTCTCCAACGCAACATCTGTGGCTTGAGAGGAAAGAAGCACTGGACGTGCCTCGACGTTGGGCTGGAAAACTTCGAAAGAAACTTTCCGGACAAGAAGGAGGAACGTAAGACAAGGTTTGAACATTACAAGGGAAAATATCAGAGACAGTCTACATGCAGACGGTAATAAGATTTTTGCTCTGGGATATATGGCGCAATAGTTAAAGACCTGTAAACCCTCCGACTCTTCAAAGAATCGAACTCTCATGTGTAAAACACGTTCAAACGTCAGGTTACTCTACTAATGAGTCTATGTGTTAAGTATTTGACCTTAGGCATGTAAGCGAGAGAATGTTTAGAAGACATTTGAAATTATGCTTTAAGTCTGTGGGAAGTCGCTAAGTGCCCTCAATCTCAAACACTGCATGAATGAAGTCCGGGTACACGCGAACTGTCACTTACGCTACCTCAAGAGAAACACACACATTCCACTTGTAACACTTAAACTTTTAACAAAAGATTATACGTCTTGATGAACCGATTATGAGTGCATTTTAAATTCGATCAACATTGAAAATCACTTTTTTGTTGTAGTTAGGTATTCAGCTTGCTACTGGTGAAGGGTTCCCGCATACTCGTTTAGTAATACGGAAGTCGTACTGCTGTTTGTGAGGAGGGATGTGTGCCGGCTGCGCAGGCTCAGTTACAGGTGAAGTAGCAGACAAGTTCAGCCGGAATTTCCACGAAAGACCTGACGGTGTTCAGACAGAACAGGCCAAACACAGCTGTGGGTGGGTTGTTTGTTGCTGTTGTAAGCAGTTTATCTTGCAGCGAAACTGCAGTACATTGTCGTACTTGCCCGCATCTCGTGGTCGTGCGGTAGCGTTCTCGCTTCCCACGCCCGGGTTCCCGGGTTCGATTCCCGGCGGGGTCAGGGATTTTCTCTGCCTCGTGATGGCTAGATGTTGTGTGATGTCCTTAGGTTAGTTAGGTTTAAGTAGTTCTAAGTTCTAGGGGACTGATGACCATAGATGTTAAGTCCCATAGTGCTCAGAGCCATTTTGAACCATTGTCGTACTTCCCGTGATGGAGTATCGGTAGAGATAATTCTTGGCAACCTGAATAAAATATTAATTCGATTCTTTTACCGACCTCGCAACTCATATGATACAACTGCTGAAAGGTTCAAAAACAAACTTTACTCGTACAGTTACAGTTACCAATGTAACTACGATATGTCGGGGAAAATCCACGTTTAAATCCGGAGATACCAGCGAAACATCATCCAAAATTGTGCTGAACGCATTCTCTGAATATTATTTCGAGCAGTTATTTTATGAGCCAACTCGAATGGTAAACGGTCGTGAAAACGCACTTGATGAACAGCTGATGAAAGAATTTCAGGTAACGTTTTAGGAGCAGTAACGTACAATTCAAATGTCAACAAGAGACTTCTCGGAAATCAGGGAGAGATCAAACAGACGAGTGTGCTGCGAACACCTCACTCCGTCGCATTCCGTCCTCTTCACATTTCGCTGCTTCTTCAGCTTCACGGCAACGACTCCCAGAATTCGTTACAGTTCTCCGAACGTTACCTACGGAAAGTGCGAAGAGATGCAGCATATCTACGCAAAATTTTGTTTACGGATCAAGCATCGTTTACAAACCATGGGCGAGTCAACCTTTCCATCGACAGTTGAAAATCCACACTGACTCTCAGAAGTGGATAAAAACAACGGTCTTGACCTTGTGCATTTTTCAAGACCCACACCATTGGTCTTTGTTTTATTCATGGGAACCTAAATACAGCCAAATATTTCGAGGCGCTGGGATATTCAGCTGCCGCAGCTACTGGAAGACATGGGGTAGGCCGTGTGGTCCCTCCAGTTGCGCGCCTGTAAAGACAGACATTCCTAAGAGAACGCTTGGAGAGCATTGGAACGGTCGTTGAGGAAAATCAAAATGGTCGGCAGACCACCAAACTTAATACTTCTCTACTTTTACGTGTGGCGAAAATTAAAACAAGAGGTCTATTATGACGAATTCCCAAGGCACGGAATGCCTTATAACATGGTCCTGTGCAGCCGTCAACTCCAGATGAAATTCAACGTGCACTATTGTTTCTCCAGAACCACTTTGTAGCGTGTTATCTTGATACTACTGAAATGTGAAACACCGCCTGTAATTTTTCCATAGTTTTTCTGCACGAATCAACGCTCTATTGTTTTTGATCGCATGTCACTATATGTAGGGTTCATCGACGACAAAGTTTTCTCACATCTAACTGTTGATGTAAAATGTTTTGGATTTGACTCGTACCAATGCTAAATGTCTGCCGAATAAATTCATAAAATGCCTGTCGACCTTGTCCAAGCGTTGCTCGAAGGGCGGTAATATTTTCATCAGTAACAACAGTTCCTGGCCGCCTTCGCGAAACTCGTCACAAAAAAATCTACTTTCAATTCCCAGTACGGATTATAAATTCTCACTTTACATGGGGTTTCTTCGCCAAATGCATTTCTAAACGGACCTTCACATTGTAGAGGCGTTAAAGGTGATTTAACAGTGTAAAAAACATTGCCCGAAAAAGTGAGACCTGAGTTTCTCCTGGCGTATACAACTTTCAAATAACTTCCGTGAATTCCACCAGGATGAATGCCCGGAAGTTATTTGAAAATTTCCCGAAAATATTCTGTAGTCGAGTTCATTTTTCTATGCACAGAAAATCATTAAATGAAAATAATTAACAAACTATTGCAGCACATCGAACAAACTACGCGGCAATCAGTTCGCAAAACATCAGAAAAAGTCTATTTAATAGAGTCGATAACATTTACAGCAACATCGCTTTTAACGACGTATTGGCTATAACAACGAAATCTAACGATCCTGTCTCTATCCTATGTAAACGGTACGTTTAAAAATCGCATAGTACTTATTGCGACCTATCGTATAACACGACATACTTTTTAGTACATTTTCGGAGAAATGCCTAGGCTGTAACTTCCACTGTTCATTTTTGTTTGCTGTGCGTTCACGGTTTACTAATAGCAGTGTAACGCTTATTTTCAAACTCGTATTTCTGCAAATTTTTGGTTTTAAACCAGGCGCTTTTGACTTCCCGCCAAATTCAAAATGCATACGCACATCTTACATGCGAAAAATATGAAAAGATAACTGATTAACTCGAGTAGGACAACATAGTGTAGTATGCATTCATTTATTTCATTTTAAAGAAAAAGCAAGAGGTTGAACAACGAAACAACACTGTCTTTGCTGAGATTGCAGAAAACTAGAAAGTAAATTTCAGTACGTGTTATTTTTTCAAAGTAAGGAAGTGGAATAATAAAGTATTCTCTACTGAGGTTTTGTGGTTGTGTGTGTTAGATATTTTCACTGTGTTTGGCACAGTACATCACATTTGTACAGCATTTTAAAGAGAAACGTAGGTGGAAGTGTAGGACTAGGTGCAATTTAGGTGTGGAATCCTATTTTTTCGTTTTGCAGCTGTTGATTAATTTTTGCTGCACGGTACCCCGAACGACGTTGTGTTGTTCATGACTGATATGCAGTGCAGTACTTACAGTAAGTTTTAAGCATTCTCAGCTTTTATCTCATTCATTTCCGAGACCGTGTTCGACGTTAATAAACAATTTACATTGCTGCTACTTCTTTTTACGTTTTGCCGGGACTTTATTACTGTACGTGCTGAAAAAAAAGTAAAAAATATTTCCCTTCAATATCTCTCCACAAATACAGTATCGTAAATACTGTAGGTACACCGCATTTTTGCTACTTTTTGAACTGTTAACTCTATGGCAGCACAGTATTTGAAAATACGAAACTTTTAGCAAAAAGCAGAGCAAATACTCGGTTTATGCGACCATCGGCTGTAACGAACATAAACCGTTGGTCCTTTCGACTGTATGAACTAATTTCATTTGTTTTTAAAACCGTTGCATTCTAAAAAAATTCAGTCACTCTTGCGTGAATTGACTGATTCCAATTGTGACCAACCGAGCGGGGTGGCGCAGTGGTTGGCACACAGGACTCGCATCCGGGAGGACGACGGTACAAAACCGCGTCCGGCCATCCTGATTTTGGCTTTCCGTGATTTCCCTAAATCGCTCCAGGCAAATGCCGGGATGGTTCCTTTGAAAGGGCACGGCCGACTTCCTTCCCCGTCCTTCCATAATCCGATGAGACCGGTGACCTCGCTGTTTAGTCTCTTCCCCCAAACAACCCAACCCAACCACTCCAAATGTGACTCACTGATATAGTGTCACAGAGCACAATTTTGGGTCTTGTCGCTGGAGAGAGAACATCAATAGACAAAGGAATGCGTCAGTATCTCTAGCATACAGCACTTCCACGGTTCACGCACCTGTTCTTCCCCTGTGTGTGTGTGTGTGTGTGTGTGTGTGTGTGTGTAGGTGCCTTTTTTGGTGGAGTCACAATATTTGCATGATTCGGGGACTTGGGTCGTCTTATAAGGACTCAGGATTTCATTTTTATATACTTCTTTTACTCTGAATTGAACACTAATTGACTCGAGGGAATTTTCTGTGTTAGCCAACCTAAAAATCGGGAACCCCAACCCAGTACAGACCGCTGCAGGGCTGGAATTTTGCTGGCGTGCCGACTCGAGGAGAGTGTTCCGTTATTTCACTTAAAATTTTGGGAGCCTCATAAACTCGGTTTTCCAGCGCGCGAGCACCTCGCCGTGTGCCTACAAGTCCGACTGGGACGTTGCGGGAGAGCAGATTGTATTACCGCTCGCCCACAGAGGAATGTCCCCGCAATGAAATTTAAGTCACGCACGAGAGGACGACAAAGGCTGGCCTTTGTCCTTGTCTGCGCGCATACGCACACACACACACACACACACACACACACACACACACACACACACACTCGTACACACGGCTACTTGAAATGGAGCGTGCAGGAGCGCCTCCGCAACATTAAGCTGGGAATTTCTTTGGGGCGCTCTTTGGAGGCGCGTTGACGATCCCTTCGCAGTCGAGCGACACTTCCGGCGAATAATTTTGGTAAGAAAGGAAAGAGAAGCAGCGGTGTGTACGCAAAACGACTTATTGCAGTGTAATGAAAAAAAATCATGAAATGCAGCTACCCTGTCTTTCTCAGCATTTATTTGAACGTGAACGAGACGAGGCTGTAGAGTGCAAGAGGTCGGCCTGTCGTTAATTTTCAGCTCAATTTTTAGCATTTTTTGCGTTGTCACAGTCAGTCTGACAGGTTTTACTCGGATCGACCGTTACGGAGTGTGGGCTTGCCTAGATTCGACTAGATACCGGCTGGTTACGGCCACCGACAGTGAGCAGATCCTAGAAGACGATTAACCACGTCAGAAAGAAAAGGAAATAATTCTATATTTACAAAAGAATTTAATGTTGGTTCCGCAGATCCCAAGTGAGATGTTTATATGGTTAGGGAAAAAGTTAAAGACAAATATGGTTCAAATGGCTCTGAGCACTATGGAACTTCTGATGTCATCAGTTCCCTAGAACTTAGAACTACTTAAACCTAACTAACCTAAGGACATAACACACATCGATGCCCGAGGCAGATTCGAACCTGCGACCGTAGCGTAAAGACAAATACATTTTTTTTCTTTTTTTTCATATAAGCATTGATTAAGACGTTTAGCATATACGTTTTAAGTTAAAACTACTGAGGAGCACAAGTTAATTGCAAATCGATTGTAGTCAAGAGTCGAAAAAGACATAAGAAGTTTCCACGGTTTCGTAACATAGACCATAGACTCATATTAGAGAAAGAGGCTGTGCTGAAATTAAGTACTAGAAAACATCACACAAACCTGGTTCTTTGGACAACCAAACTGCCATGCAGAAAACATCTTCAAATGCCTGATTGCTGTACAAATGAGTCAATGTGTTAAATATTTCATGTTAAGCACGTGAACGAGAAAACGTTTAGACTAAGTTGGAAACTACGCTCGAAGTTTGTTGGATGTCAGCAAGCCCTCTCGTCCTCGGATACTGCATTGCTGCCTGCAGTCGAGGTGATTTGCCCGCCACAGCAGGGTGCAACTGAGTCGGAGGACTGTCTGCTTACACCAAAAAGAAGACGAAAATGACCATCAAGTCCGAGCTCCGAAATGCATACCTCGAGACCTGCGAGCATTTATTTATATCTCGGTGTTACGAGACGGGTCAACCAAACGAGTGCTGTGCGGACGCCTCACTCCGTCGCAGTCCAGCCTCTTCACATTTCGCTGCATCTACAGATTCACGGAAATGCTACTCAAAATTCGTTACAGTTGTCCGAATGTTGTCTGTGGAAAGTACAAAGTAATGGGATACGCCTAAACAAAATTTTGTTTAAGGAAAGAGCATCTTTTACAAAACATGCGCAGATCAATGTTCGCAGTACGCAGTAATCGTCAGCAGAAAATGCGTGCCGATTTAAAGAAGTTGAGAAGAACAACGCTCTTGGTCTGTCAAGTTTTGGTGCGTGTTTGGCCCCGTTTTATTGATAGGAATCTAAATGCAGTCAGGCATCTCGAGTTTCCAAGATGTTCCGTTGCCGACACTCTTAAGGAAACGTTTGGACATCATTGTAACGGCTGTCCAGGAGACGCAAAATGGTCTGCACACTCACCAGACTTAACACTTCCATACTTTTAGCTATAGCGGTGCAGTGCAGTTTCTGAAAAGCTATCCTTACTTCTGCATGCCAGCGTTTTATTTTGTATGTACTCCTACCGTGATCAACTATTTTGCCTCCCAAGTAGCAAAAGTTGTCTGCATATACACTACTGGCCATTAAAATTGCTCCACCAAGAAGAAATGTAGATGAAAAACGGTATTCATTGGACGAATATATTATACTAGAACTGACATGTGATCACATTTTCACGCAATTTGGGTACATAGATCCTGAGAAAACAGTACCCAGGACAACCACCTCTGGCAGTAATAACGGCCTTGATACGTCTGGGCATTGAGTCAAACAGAGCTTGGATGGCGTGTACAGGTACAGCTGCCCATGCAGCTTCAACACGATACCACAGTTCATCAAGAGTAGTGACTGTCGTATTGTGACGAGCCGGTTGCTCGCCCACCATTGACCAGACATTTTGAATTGCTGAGAGATCTGGAGAATGTGCTGGCCAGGGCAGCAGTCGAACATTTTCTGTATACGGAAGAGCCCGTACAGGACCTGCAACACGCGGTCGTGCATTATCCTGCTGAAATGTAAGGTCTCGTAGGGATCGAATGAAGGGTAGAGCGACGGGTCGTAACACATCTGATATGTAACGTCCACTGTTCAAAGTTCCGTCAATGCGAACAAGAGGTAACCGAGACGTGTAACCAATGGCACCCCATACCATCACGCCGGGTGATACGCCAATATAGCGATGACGAATACACGCTTCCAATATTCGTTCACCGCGATGTCAGCAAACACGGATGCGACCATCATGATGCTGTAAACAGAACCTTGATTCATCCGAAAAAATGACTTTTGTCATTCGTGCCCCCAGATTCGTTGTTGAGTACACCATCGCAGGCGCTCCTGTCTGTGATGCAACGTCAAGGGTATCCGCAGCCACGGTCTCCGAGCTGATAGTCCATGATGCTGCAAACGTCGTCCAACTGTTCGTGCAGATGGTTGTTGTCTTGCAAACGTCCCCACTTGTTGACTCAGGGATCGAGACGTGGCTGCTCGGTCCGTTACAGCGATGCGGATAAGATGCCTGTCATCTCGACTACTAGTGATACGAGGTCGTTGGGATCCAGCAAGGCGTTCCGTATTACCCTCCTAAACCCACTGATTCCATATTCTACTAACAGTCATTGTATCTCGACCAACGCGAACAGCAATGTCACGATACGATAAACCGCAATCGCGATAGGTTACAATCCGACCATTATCAAAGTCGGAAATGTGATGGTACGCATTTCTCCTCCTTACACGAGGCATCACAACAACATTTCACCATGCAACGCCGGTCAACTGCTGTTTGTGTATGAGAAGTGGGTTGGAAACTTTCATGATTTCAGCACGTTGTGGGTGTCGCCACCGGCACCAACCTTGTGTGTATGCTCTGAAGAGGTAACCATTTTCATATCACAGCATCTACTACCTGTCGGTTAAATTTCGCGTCTGCAGCACGTCATCTTCGTGGTGTAGCAATTTTAATGGCCAGTAGTGTACATTACACGTTCACACATTATGCTATCCTGTTCGAACGACGATTACCGAAACGTGTGATTGTGCTAAAGGTCTGCTGGCAAAAAATAAATCAGTCGAGTGAGTGGAGTCCATTAGCGACACAAACACTGTACCGTTTGAGAGTCACACTGCAAAGCCGGCCTGCGCAGCCCACGCCTCGCTCTGCCGCTGACGATCTGCACTCTGCCTGGCCATTAGGCGCCGACTGGCCACACTGCGGCCGCGGTCATCACAGTTTAAAACGCTGCCGGGCCACCGCGCTGAGTGGCCACGGAGTAAATCGGATCTGCCACCCGAGCTCTGGGCTTTAGTCGCACTCTGCACCGCCGTTCCGTTAAAAAACAAAGCGCGCGGTGCCACCTGAGTGAGACGCATCGGGCAAACACGTTCATTTCCATCTCCGATGAGGATTCCGTCCTGTTTTCTCACCGTGCTGATGGCTACTCCGTCAACAGCGCCAACAAATTCGGTCAGCAGTCAGCAACGCCGGTCGGCTGACGCGACAGCAGACGCCGGGCACAGCGCTGACTGATTTACCTGCCGCACTCCGCCAGACGCACACCGGCTATAGTATCCACCCAGAGCTGTGCGGAGAATGAAGTGAGACGAGCGTGTGGGGCTATCGCCCGCGGGACCCCGCGTGCGACGATTGACCCATCTGGTGCGAGTCTTCCCGCTTGACGCCACTTCGGCGGCTCTCTCGTCTTTCTGACGGACTTTAGATGAAATGAAGTGAGACCTGGTAGTCGAGGAAGGCAGGATTCGGTTACGATTGTGGACGGGGCCGTAATCAATTACTATTGGTTGGCTTTTTTTAATGACACACAATTTATTTAAAGTCAACAACAAATTAATATAATGGCAATAATTTAAGAAATGTTTCACGGCTGAAAGCCTTAATGGGCATAAATTAAGCATTGTTTAAACTTGTTGTAACTTCAAATTACATTTATTACAATATAAAAGACAATTGACCAAAGATCTTAAAGCTGACTGCTAAAATGCAATTACCAAATTAGGATTTTAAGACAAGTAACAACAATCACGGCTGATGGCCCTAATAGCAATAAATTAAGAATTTTATCACAGCTGAAGGCCTTACTGGCATTAAATTAAGAACTGTTTCACGGCTGAAGGTCTTAAACGCCAAGAATGGCAATTATTAAAAAACTTAACAAACATACCGTCAAACTGCAATGCAATAGCAAAAGTTAATTTAAAAGACAGGCAACTGAACACCAAACAGGTGAGACAAATGATAATAAACTTGGTAGCACAACCGTTTAACTTGCTGTAACGCCAAGAGTGGCAATTATATTTTTAAAAAATTAGAACATACAATAAAACACCAAATATAATAACAAGGTTAACTCAAAAGAACAAGCAACTGATCCCCAACCAGGTGAGACCAACTATGGTACCTTGGTATTACAATAATAAAATAATAACACAATAATAAAACACAAGGGCCACTCACAGACGGAGCTCCAGGAATCGACCTCTGAGTAGACCAGGCCAAAAACAGTTTTGCGAGGAATGAGAAAGGCAGCCAAGAGTTGCATTCACATCACAAGATGGAAACTCAGAGTAGTGGCAGTCTAAGGAATGACTAATGATAATGTGCTGAAGCTACCTAACGCCCGATAACCAATGCAACGATGGAACAACACGTCAAGGCTGTAACCGGTGGTCAGCACTGCTTCCTCAGAATGCTGTGTTTAGAGCGTCCGAAAGGAGGAAGGGACTAATACTACTAGAGTAGAAGAAACACTAACCCACCTAAAAATCAAGGAAACTGTCAAAACTAAACGGCTTGCAGGACAGCAGCGGCAAGGCGAGGAAACGTACACTGCCGTCACATACACTAACCTCCAGGACAGGTCAAGGGGCGTTAGCGGCCACCAGGCAGGGAAAATACCGCTGGTTGAACTTAACAAATTGTAACTCATAGATTGCAGCAATTAGT
This sequence comes from Schistocerca serialis cubense, assembly GCF_023864345.2. Taxonomy (NCBI): domain Eukaryota; kingdom Metazoa; phylum Arthropoda; class Insecta; order Orthoptera; family Acrididae; genus Schistocerca; species Schistocerca serialis. Next base: position 251,063,214 of record NC_064647.1, on the reverse strand, counting down.
AAGATGAGGTCGAGGAAAGATAATCAGATCCGCCTTCCCCAAGCACTCCACTCGCTGCTCTTCGTCTCGGTGACACTGCGACCAGCAACAGGAACTCAAGTCACTGGAGAATCGCGAGATCTCACAATTGTGGAGGTTTCACTACTCGGATTAAAATCCACTGCACTCCTGGCTCCTCCTGCGTCCCCAGGTGAACTGCTCGCTCACACGATCCGGAAGAACAACGACGTCATGCCAAAGATAGGGCCACAGTTACTACATATCGATAACGCCGCTGCTGCCACTAGCGGACAGGCAACGCTTGCGAAACCGAGTGGCGCCAGTGAACACAGGAAGACGACAAACAACCGCAACCGTGTCAACTAAACGATACAGTCTGGTCTCCAACAGAGGGCGGAAACCTACAACAGCACCAACGCGAGCCGCAGCACGACTCATGAAGAGCACCAGTCTTCGAGTAAAGAATGTCTGCCACCCAGATGGGAAGCGAACCCGCGACCTGGCGACTTAGCAGTGGTGCTAAATAACTAGACTAAAAACTCAAAAGCATTGGCTGCACGAATTTTTGAAAGAGTTTCTCAGAGACGAAAGCAACATCACGTGCGCTCAGTTATCGTAACGTGCACGGTGTTTCACATTTTCTGTTATAGGGGGCTCCAGGTTGTAGAGGGGTCTGAGTAGATCAAGTTTTGATCAGAATGTTTAAGAGTTAATACAAACAAATGTGCTTGAGTGATTGGATGATTCGTTTTGTTTCCTTTCGAATTATTGTCTAATAATTGCACGGCGTCGCACCTAATTTAGTTCCTTCTTGAGTGGATGAGTTAAACATCCGAACGGAAACCATCGTAGAACGGAAACGGTACCTTTCCGGACACGAGTTGCTTTTCAAAATATTATGCACTCACTAAACTCCACAAATTCTAGGAGTTTTTAACGAGAATTTCCGAACACCCTGAATTGGTAAAAATAGCCCTACCATTTCTCTGCCTATTATTTGCTATATACATCAGTAACTCGCGAAAAGTTTCACCCAGTAATGTCAGTTTTTCAGAACAAGTGCGAAAAACTCCCTTTATGAATGAATGCGAAATTTGCTTTAGACACTGTTCAACTAACCGAGGACACCAGGAGGTCCCGAAGAAGATCGCAGTATCGAGGTCGAAACCGCGGCTGTGTAAGAAGAAGCCAAAGAGGAACATGACGGGTCAGATCAGATCAGAACGAGTTCTTCCTTATCAGTCGGCTTAATTTTCGGCGTCTTTCTGCAACACATCTCAAACCCTTCGATTCTCTCGTGTTCGGGTTTACGCACAGTCCGTGATTCACCTTCGTAGTGTGCTGTACTGCAGACGTATGTTCTCAGCAATTTCTTCCTCACATGAAGTCCTATGTTTTGTCCAGGCAGACGTATTCCAGCGAGCAGTGGCGCCTCTGACTGAACTGCTCCCCTCCCGCCCTCCCCTCTTCGCCACCCACCCGCCGCTCTGCCGCCTCGGCAGCAGAGTTTCTGCGCTTCGTCTGCTGCGGTACCTCCAGCCTCCAGTTTCCGTGTCGGAACTGTCGGTAATCTCATTTCGGCAGGGGACTCTGGGATAGGTAGTCAGCAGGCGTGGACGGCGCGCCGGCTCATTCCGCGGCGCCGACCGCCCGCTGCTGACTGCTGACTGCTGACACGCCACGCCCCCGCAGCTGCAGATGGCCGACGAAGGTTAATTGCCGGCGCTCCGCCGTTCGTGACCCGCGTCCGCGATGTCCCCCGCCACACAGTAGCCTCGCGGCGTACGAGCAGTCAGCGACACACACACACACACCCACACACACATACACACACACACACACACACACACACACACACACACACAAACCACGGTTCCTGGCACCGCCCCACAGCAGCTCCCTACACTGTGCAACGCGAGTCACCCTACACAAGTAGGCCGCCAGTGTCTTCTGACCTAACGGCAGCCACAGCAACGTAATACCGTCAAGACTGTCACAGTTGGAGCAGAGCCATCTATTGGCGTAACTTCTCTCCACGTTATCTGATCGAAAGCATCTGGACACTGCTGGTAGTGCGGAATTGTCCTCTAGATGTCGCGTCAGACGAACTCGCCAGTACAAAAGCAGGCTTGGAGTGTCGTCAGCAGAAGTGGTCACTCCGGAGAAACCGCGACTTGGAACGTACACACCCATCAGGAATATCTGAATCCTTCTGAAGCTACCGAAGTCCACTGTTGATGTTATTTTGCCAGTCACCTTTTCCTTCCCGAAGTTCCGAATAGGAATCTTTTGCCGTATCGTGACAATTTTGCAGTTACAGACCACGTGTCTTGTGGATACTCATTCTGTGTCTTTAAGGCAGTGGTTCCCATTGCCTTCTGAATCCTTATTGCCGGTTCTCCACCTTTAGGGACACTTCCCCACTCCGAGGGCAACAGTGCGCTCTGAACCTCTGCCCGCTCCGCCGCCCTCTTCGAGACGGCTGTTGGCTGAACGAGGGTGACTTCTTATGCCGGAAGTCTTCGGCAGCCGCTGTTTTACTACGGTGTCAGATTCGTGAGCAGCATGTAGTTCGCTCTTGCGCCGCATAAGAATATTTTAGTGCTTAGCGGCACTTTACATGCTGTGTGCATGACTAATAACGCAGAAAACTATGCTAATGTGCAACACGGTCGACGAAGATGGAAATGAGCGTATGGCACCGTCGGCCGGGACGCCGCATTCGGGGAAGTTCGACCGCCGAGTGCGAGTCTTATTTCAGTGGATGCCGCACTGGGCGACTTGCGCGTCGGGTATGAGGATGAAATGATGATGAGGACAGCACAATACCCCGTCCTCCAGCGGAGAAAATTCCAACCCGGCCGAGAATCAAACCAGGGCCATCTTACATGGAAGGCGAGCACGTTATCACCCAGCTAAGCAGGCGGGCAGCACAGTCGATATGCTGCCGTTACAAACAAACCTCTCGCCCGACGCACACACACACACACACACACACACACACACACACACACACACACACACACACAAACACACTCCAAATACGTTTTCCCCTGCTCCTGCGACTCATAAAATCACACCAAACATTCAGAGTTAGCGCTACACTGGACTCAAGCAACACGATGAACAAGTGGGCAGCGACGGTAATTAAGCATTTTGCGATGTGCTCTGAGATAAGTTTTCCTAAATTTCATTCTATATAGGAGAGCTTGCACTACCAGTTGAGATTTAAGTGAAAAAACTGTACCGGGTGATCAAAAAGTCAGTATAAATTTGGAAACTTAATAAACCATGCAATAATGTAGATAGAGAGGCAAAAATTGACACACGTGCTTGGAATGACATGGGGTTTTATTAAAACCAAAAAAAAACTTCACAAAATGTTCGACAGATGGCGCTGGACGGCAACACGTCAGTGACTCCGCATGACAATCGTGTATAAAAGGAGCTGTAATGAGAGAGAGAATCGGCAGGTGCCCGGACTCGCACACGCTGCGTGGACTACGGAGGTCACCGCCCTCAGTGTCTCGTGTGTGCCGCCGTGTTTAGTGTTCAGTGTTCACCGTCGCACTCCATCGTTCACCTGTGCCATCGACATCTTCAGTGTTTGTGCGTCGTGTCAACAGTTTGTAGTGTGGATTGTCATCGAGTGTGAACGGCTTCATGTTTTTTATATTCCTGTGTCTACTGTTTTTTCCCCGCCGTTCTGTTCCAACTCATGTGCCTTCTCTGTTTTTACCATTGTACTATGTTGGGCTGAAGAGCGGCGTATTGTGCTGCTGCCAGCCTACCTGTTTTTATACGGGTATCCGAATCACAATAAAGAAAAAAAAGAGAGAGAGAGAGAGAGAGAGAGAGAGAATCAGATGCTCCAGCAGTCGCAGCATGTTGACGTTACCTGAAAACGCGCTTTTAGTGAAGCTGTGTTATCGGAATGGGGAATGTGCTAGTTCAGCGTTACGATGCTATCGCCATAGGAAGGGGATTACAACGGGTAAAGGTCCGTTGACAAATGCAGCTGTGGCGAGAATGATTTCGAGGTTCGAAGCCGCGGGTTGTTTAGACTATAGACCCCCGTAGTGGCCGACCGAGCACAAGGCGTAATGCTGCTGAGACAGTTCAGGAAGAAACAGAGAATATAGCGGGTTCGTCTATGCACGGGGAAGTCAGCGCTCGGTGCAGTCGCACGTTGCACCGGCATTCCATACACTACTGTTTGGTTGGCACTTAGGCGTACCCTCCGATGCTATCCGTGCAAAATCCATCGGCATCATGAACTGTTACCTGGCGATTTAGTGAAGCGGAGGGCATTTGCGGTGTGGGCGTTTCAAAAGATGGCGGAAGATGACGATTGGTTGAGTAACGTGTTGTGGAGCGACGAAGCTCATTTCACTCTCCGAGGGTCTGTCAACGCCCACAACTGCAGGATTTGGGCTACCGAAAATCCTAGAACTGTCGTGGAAACTCCATTGCACGACGAGAAAGTCACGGTATGGGTTGGATTTACCACATCTACCGTTATCGGGCCTTTTTTCTTCGAGGAAATGCGTGATTCTGGTTTTGTAACTGCTACCGTGACGGGTGAGAGATACGCCGATATGTTACAGAATCGCATCATCCCCAGCCTGGCTGATAAACACCTGCTGGAACGTACGACGTTTATGCAGGATGGCGCTCCACCCCATATTGTTAGACGCGTGAAAGATCTCTTGCGCTTTCGTCCGCAGCTCGTGGTCGTGCGGTAGCGTTCTCGCTTCCCGCGTTTAAAAAATGTCCGACAGATGGCGCTTCATCCCATCACAATAGCAATAATTATCATAGCAAAGTAAGACAAAGCAAAGATGATGATCTTTACAGGAAATGCTCAATATATCCACCATCATTCCTTAACAATAGCTGTAGTCGAAGAATAATGTTGTGAACAGCACTGTAAAGCATGTCCGGAGTCATGGTGAGGCATTGGCGTCGGATGTTGTCTTTAAGCATCCCTAGAAATGTCGGTCGATCACGATAAACTTGCGACTTCAGGTAACCCCAAAGCCAATAATCGCACGGACTGAGGTCTGGGGACCTGGGAGGCCAAGCGTGACGAAAGTGGCGGCTGAACACACGATCATCACCAAACGGCGCGCGCAAGAGATCTTTCACGCATCTAGCAATACTTTTTCTTCAGTTCTAATAAAACCCCATGTCATTCCAAGCATGTGTGTCAATTTTTACTCCTCTACCTACATTATTCCGTTGTTTATTAAGTTTTCGAATTTATACTGACTTTTTGATCACCCGGTATAATACCTTTTATTAATAAATGCTTGCATTTTCTTACTTCTCCTTTACTGTATGACCCATTGGTGACTGATCAAAACAAAGTGCATGGCTCCGTGGGGTTTGCGCCAAGCTCGAACCCCGCCATCACCTCTTACAAACTGAAATCGGAACTCGTGTGACGAGGCGGCGGTCTCCCGGTCCTCCAGAGTGGAACCGACACGTCACGAGGCAAGGAGAGGCGCTGTTAGGCAAGGCCCTCGCCTCGGTCGTCTGCCGACATAGCCGATCAACGCACTCTCGTAACGGACGTATTCGCCGTACCCACGCATCGATTTCTGCTGTTATTTCGCGCAGTGCTGCTTGTCTGTTAGCACTGACAACTCTACGCAAACGCCGCTGCTGTCGGTCGCGAAGTGAAGGTGTTCGGCCACCGCGTTGTCCGTGGTGAGAGGTGAGGCCTGAAACTCGCTGTTCTCGGCACACTATTGACGTTACGGACCTCGGGACACTGAATTGGCTAACGATTTCCGAAATGGATTGTCCCTTCCGTCGTGCGGTGACAATCGCATCGGAAACCCCTTCACGTGACTCACCTGAGTGCAGGTGGCGGCTCCCATTTACACCTTCTGTACGCGATACTGCTGCCATCTGTGTGTGTGTGTGCGTGTCTGTGCGTGCGCACGTCGCTACCCCATGACTCTTCTCGCCTAAGTCAACGTCGTAGTACCTTATTGACCTGATCTGAATTTAAATAATAAATATTGTGATTCTGCTGAACTTTGAATTCAGTTTTAGAATTCAGAAATGATGTTAAGTACTGTAGATGCTGGGACCGACACCATAGCATCTACATCTACATCTACATCGATCCTCTGCAAATCACATTTAAGTGCCACGCAGAGGGATCATCGAACCAACTTCACAAGTCTCTATTATTCCAATCTCGTATAGCGCGCGGAAAGAATGAACACCTTTATCTTTCCGTGCAAGCTCTGATTTCTCTTATTTTATAGTGGTGATCGTTCCTCCCTATGTACGTCGGTATCGACAAAATATTTTCGCATTCGGAGGAGAAAGTTGGTGATTGGAATTTCGTGAGAAGATTCCGACGCAACGAAAAACGCCTTTCTTTTAATGATTTCCAGCCCAAATCCTGTATCATTTCAGTGACACTCTCTCTCATATTTTGCGATAATACAAAACGTGCTGCCTTTCTTTCAACTTTTTTCGATGAACTCTGTCAGTCCTGTCTGGTAAGGATCCCACACATCGCGCAACAGTATTCTAAAAGAGGACGGACAAGCGTAGTGTAGGCAGTCTCCTTAGAAGGTCTCTTACATTTTCTAAGTCTCCTGCCAATAAAACGCAGTCTTTGGTTAGCCTTCCTCACAATATTTTCTGTGTGTCCCTTTCAATTTAAGTTGTTCGTAATTGTAATACCTAGGTATTTAGTTGAATTTATGGCTTCTAGATTAGACTGATTTATCGTGTAACCGAAGTTTAACGAGTTCCTTTTAGCACTCACGTCGATGACATCACACTTTTCGTTGTTGAGGGTCAACTGCCACTTTTCGCACCATTCAGATATCTTTTCTAAATCGTTTTGCAGTTTGTTTTGACCTTCTGATGACTTTATTAGTCGATAAACGACAGCGTCATCTGCAAACAACCGAAGACGGCTGCTCAGATTGTCTCCCAAATCGTTTATATAGATCAGAAACAGCAAAGGGCCTACAACACTACCTTGGCGAAGGCCAGAAATCACTTCTGTTCTACTCGATGACTTTCTGTCAGTTACTACGAACTGTGACCTCTCTGACAGGAAATCACAAATCCAGTCACATAACTGAGACGATATTCCATAAGCACGCACTACGAGCCGCTTGTGTGGTACAGTGCCAAAAGCCTTCCAGAAATCCAGGAATACGGAATTGATCGGAAATCCCTTGTCAATACCATTCGACACTTCATGTGAATAAAAAGCTAGTTGTGTTTCACAGGAATGATGTTTTCTAAACCCATGTTGACTGTCTGTCAACAGACAGTTTTCTTCGAGGTAATTCATAATGTTAGAACACAATATATGTTCTAAAATCCTGCCACATATCGACGTTAACGATATGGGCCTGTAATTTAGTGGATTACTCCTACTACCTTTCTTGAATATTGGAGTGACCTGTGCAACTTTCCAGTCTTTGGGTACGGATCTTTCGTCGAGCGAACGGTTATATATGATTGTTAAGTATGGAGCTAATGCATCAGCATACTCCGAAAGGAATCTAATTGGTATACAGTCTGGACCGGAAGACTTGCTTTTATTAAGTAATTCGATTTCTGGAATATTTACTTAGTCTTCTTTTGTGAAGGCATTTCGGAAGACTGTGTTTAGTAACTCTGCTGTGGCAGCACTGTCTTCGATAGTATCTCCATTGCTACCGCGTAGAGAAGGTATTGACCGTTTCTTGCCGCTAACATACTTCACATACGACCAGAATCTCCCTGCATTTTCTACCAGGTTTCGAGGCAACGTTTCGTTGTGGAAACTGTTATAGGCATCTCGCATTGAAGTGCGCGCCAAATTTCGAGCTTGTGCAATCTTGGGGATTTTGCGTCTGTTTAAATTTGGCATGTTGTTTCTGCAACAGTGTTCTGACCCGTTTTGTGTACCAAGGAGGATCAGTCTGATATCCTCTGCGTCAAATTAGTCAGCGTCGCTGTTGCTTACACACATCATCGGTAGCTGGGTTCACAGGAGCGGTCTGGCTCACGCAGGTCCAGTTGAGTTGATTTGGTGGCAGAGACCAAACAGCGAGGTCATCGGTCTCACTGGATTAGGGAAGGAAGTCGGCCGTGCCCTTTCAAAGGAACCATCCCGGCATTTGCCTGGAGCGATTTAAAGAAATCACGGAAAACCTAAACAGGATGGCCGGACGCGGGATTGAACCGTCGTCATGCAGGTCCAGGCGGAGCGAACTCTCTTGATGAGACCCCCTCGTTCGTGGCTCGGCTGGTACATTCCGACACACGGCTGGGGCCGTGGCGTCGACGTTCATGTTCGCGGGCTGTTCGCGTTGTACCCCCACCCCTCCCCGTGTCATACCCACCAGACTTCACGAAAGTCCTCCGTATAGGCTGCGTGACTGAAGTTCCAGATTCGAGACCCGGAGCTACACACAGTTTTTGTCTGCCGGCAAGTTTCGAGTACTGACGTTTGTCAATACGGGACATCTCTGGGCCAACTGCAATGACGAACTGTTCTAGGAAATATGCCGAGTACTGTCGTTGTTTCTCCGTGACGTTGCAAGATTTTTTCCTGTCGTGTGTAACTTTTGTCTTTTATAACTCTGTGTGTGTATAGTGCAGAGCGTATGTACGAGGAAGTAATTACTGAAAAATGTGATTACTTAAACCCTCTGTTGCGCAGTCTAGTAAATAGAGGTGTGTTGTCTGACGTCACAATGGAGAGTTTTTAGCATCGCGAAATACGACAAAATAAAAGCAATAAAATTACACATCAAATTAACCACTAAAGTTTGTCTCAATAAATTATCCAAATTACTTCAATAGAAACTCACTCCCTATTGACGTAGCTAACTCCGAATACGAAAAATGTTTGTCGTCCAGATATATTTATTACACTGTTCACTCAAATGTTGTTTGTATTGCAAGAAAGTAAATTCCAAACGGAATGTAAACTAGCTGACCTAATCACTGATTAACTGTGTAATGACGTTTTTCTGTATGTATAGTCTAACGGTGCGACCGTGGCCCTGCACTATTTTTCCATTTGCCTTGGTACAGTAAACATTTTCGCTTGAAAGTGGATCACAGCAAACAGCGCCGCATCAAAGCTAAATTAAAATAGTAAGCTAAAAATGACATTTAAAAGCGTGTCTACCGCCACATGCAATGCGGACACAAGCAACACAGAATTTCTTGCATGGGAATTATTCCGGGGCCTAATGTTGCACAAATGATTTCTCTAAAACAATTTTATATCAAAGAATTACTTTATAATTTGACTTTCAAGATCATGAACAGTATAGGCTTTATAGAAAAGTGACTACGTTTAGAAACAATTCTAGCAAGTTGATTATTCAGAATTTTACTTTACAAAAAAAGATTTACCTACCCACAATGATCTGTTATTTCACAAAACGTATATTTGTGGACGAGAGCTACCTTCACTAACTGTGAGCGACAGATGAGATATGTTTCAACTAAATATCGGTACGACGATTAATTTTACATCAGAATGCTAACTACGTGCAAGTACGCAAATCTGCAAATTTACCTTACGTCAGTTCTTCGCTAAACTAGTTCAAAATGCATAATACTCTCATCATTGTCTCACTCAATCAGTTCCGGCAAATCCGGGTTCTATATTTAGCACCTCAATTCCAGATAAATAATTTCCAGGGCCATTCGGATCAACGTCTGCTGTCCAGCAGACCTCGACTAATAATAAAGCTCTCCCTGTGAGCGCCCACGCCAGAGACGGTGTAGCAACACAACCAAAGAACACGGCTCAACATGGCTTGCTCTCAGATGTGTGCGTACCGACACATGAAAGTAGGGAGTCAACAGTTCTCTGACGTGCAACGTGACAGGCATATCTCACACGTGTTCCGTCCAGAAGACAAAAGGTAGGGAACCTGTCGTTCCCAAAACAAACACATTACTCGGCCGATTTCCCCAGACGCTCGGTGTTGCGCCATCGTTCTTGGCAGTGTTCACCACGGCGAGCAGCTACAAAATTCTTTACATTCCGGAAGCTCATTCGCCGCAGGTGTACAGAGTTTGTGGTTGGCCAGGTACGGCACTGCATTGACCCCGGAGAAGCTCTCTCTCTCTCTCTCTCTCTCTCTCTCTCTCTCTCTCTCTTCCCTCTCTCTCTGGCTCCTGGAGCCTTCCCACTGCCCTCGCCACACCCGGCCTGAGCCTGCTATCACCCCAGGATGCGACTCAACTTTCTCCGGCACTCCGCGGAAAACGCGGGGAAAGTGTCCGCCATTTTTCCTGCTAAAGGCACGCGCCACCTCTTCCTGGAGGCGGGGCCGCGGGTCTGCCGTAACTGATCGGCCCCTCCTGCCATAACGACACGGCTTCTCCCTCGCGTCACGCCCACACTCAGCCAGAGGTCGTCGACCCCCCGGCCTCCAGCGCTACCGCGGGCTGATGTTTATGCATCGAGCTACACACTGAAGTGACAACAGTCACGGGTTGTCCGCAGCTCGTGGTCTTGCGGTACTGTTCTCGCTTCCTACGCACAGGGTCTCGGGTTCGATTCCCGGCGGGGTCAGGGACTCTCTTACGGAATTCAAAAATGTCTATGAGCACTATGGGACTTAAAATCTGTGGTCCTCAGTCCCCTAGAACTTAGACCTACTTAAACCTAACTAACCTCAGGACATCACACACATCCATGCCTGAGGCAGGATTCGAACCTGCGACCGTAGTGGTCACGCGGTTCCAGACTGAAGCGCCTAGAACCGCACGGCCACACCGGCCGGCCTTACGGAATTGATGGCATTTCCAGCAAGGTACTTAAAGCTTGTTCCCCACAGATAAGTAGGATTCTCAGCCACGTATGTAATAGCTCTTTGGAGCAGGGTGTTTACCCCGATAGACTGAAATATGCCATTGTAAAACCATTGCATAAAAAGGGGGATACGTCGGATGTCAACAACTACCGCCCAATCTCTCTTCTGTCAGCTCTATCAAAAATTTTTGAGAAAATAATGTATTCAAGAGTAGCCTTCCATATTTGTAAAAATAAAGTACTAACAAAATGTCAGTTTGGTTTTCAGAAAGGCTTTTCAACAGAAAATGCTATATACGCTTCCACTGATCAAATATTAAATGGTCTGAATAACCGGACATCACCCATTTGTATTATTTTGTTATCTCTCAAAGGCCTTTGATTTTGTAAATCATGGAATTCTTTTAGATAAGCTAAATCATTATGGTTTGAGTGGGGCAGTTTAATTCATACTTAACAGGAAGAATGCAGAAAGTTGAAATAAGTGGTTCATGTAATGTTAAAACAACAGCTGATTCCTCAAACTGGGGGGCTATCAAGTACAGGGTCCCACAGGGTTCGGTCTTAGGTCCTTTACTGTTCTTGATATACATTAATGACTTACCATTCCACATTGATGAAGATTCAAAGTTAGTTCTTTTTGCTTATGATACAAGTATAGTAATAACATCCAAAAACCAAGAACTAAGTGATGTAATTGTAAATTATGTTTTTCACAAAATTATTAAGTGGTTCTCAGCAAACGGACACTCTTTAAATTTTGATAAAACACAGTATATACAGTTCCGTACAGTAAATGGCACAACTCCAGTAACAAATATAGACTTTGAACAGAAGTCTGTACTAAGGTAGAATTTTCAAAATTTTTAGGTGTGTCCATTGACGAGAGGTTAAACTGGAAGCAACACATTGATGGTCTCCTGAAACGTCTGAGTTCAGCTACGTATGCTATTAGGGTAAATCCAAATTTTGGTGATAAGAATCTCAGTAAATTAGCTTACTATGCCTACTTTCATTCACTGCTTTCGTATGGCATCATATTCTGGGGTAATTCATCGTCGAGAAGAAAAGTATTCATTGCTCAAAAACGTGGAATCAGAATAATTGCTGGAGCCCATCCACGGTCATCCTGCAGACATCTATTTAAGGATCTAGGGATCCTCACAGTAACCTCACAGTATATATACTCACTTATGAAATTTGTTGTTAATAATCCAACCCAGTTCTAAAGTAATAGCAGTGTGCCTAGCTATAACACCAGGCGAAAGTATGATCTTCACTATGCAGCGTCAAATCTGACTTTGGCACAGAAAGGGGTAAATTATGCTCCCACAAAAGTCTTTGGTCACCTACCAAACAGCATCAAAAGCCTGACAGATAGCCAGCTAACATTTAAAAGTAGATTAAAAGAATTTCTAGATGACAACTCCTTCTACTCATTGGCTGAATTTTTAGATATAAATTAAGGGAAAAAAACAACAACAACTTAAACATTAGTGTCATGCAATATTTTGTGTAATGTACTATCTTCCACAGACATCTTTTATTAACCTGACACGCTCCACATCATTACGAAGTGTCGTATTCATGATCTATGGAACAAGTACTAATCTAGTCTAATCCCTAATCTTATCGACGTGCGCGTGTACAGAGGGCGGTGCCGTCGTGTACACGAGGTGTAAAAATGCAGTGCATTGTTGGAGCTATCAATTGCTCTCAGGCGATTCGTGTGAAGAAGTTTCCGACCTGAATACGGCTGCACGACGCAAATTATCAGATTTTGAGTGCGGAATACTAGTTGCAGCCAGACGCACTGCAGCATTCCACTTCGGAATTCAACATTCCGAGGTCCACAGCTGCAGAGTGTGCCGAGAACACCACACGTCAGGCCTCACCTCTCACCGCGGACAACGAAGTGGCCGACGGCCTTCGGTTGGCGACGGACAGCACCGGCGTTTCGTAGAGTTGTAAGTACTAACAGACAAGCAACGCCGAGTGAAATAACTGCAGAAATCAGTGCGGGACGTTATGTATCCGTCAGAACTGTGGGGCGAAATACGGCGTTAATGGGCAACAGACATTGACGCGAGTGCCTTTGGTAACAGCAGGACACAGTCCGCAGCGCCTCTCTTCGGTTGGTGACCGTGTCGGTTGAACGCTAGACTACTGGAAAACCATGTCGTGGCCACACGAACCCCGATTTCAGTTGGAAAGAGCTTATGGTACGGTTCGAGTGTGGCGCGGACCCCAGGAAGTCGTGCACCCTAGTTGTCAACAACGCACTGTGCGAGCCGGTGGCGGCACAGTGATGGTGTGAGCTGTGTTTGCACGGAATGGACTGAGTCCCGGTTATGGTCGCTTACTTGGAGACCATTTGCAGCCATTCGTGGACTTCGTGTTCTCAAATAACGATGGAATTCTTAGGGATCGCAATGCGCCATGTCGTCGGGCCGCAATTGTCGACTAGTCATAAAGTCCGTGGTAAGTGCCGCAGCTGCTGTTTTGAGGAAATCGCAAAAAAATTCCAGAAAGCCTCCCTCTTTGATATCCTTATTTTTTTGTAGCCTAAACAAATGAAGACAATTGGTACCAAACATTTTTTAGAGTAAAGTTACTGTAAAACATTTAACAACAACAAAAAGAATTGTTGATGGAACAAAACAAGAACAGGGCTAGGTGCCAACCTCTCTAGCATAAAAACCGGACTACATCTACATATCTGTAAATAAAGGGGTGTGGGAAGGATAATAATAATAATTTTACTATTATAAAAATCTAGAAACTACTGTTTACAGTTTTTCTATAATAACTCTACTATTATGAAAAGTCAGTTAGCCATACAGAAGTGCTGTGTCAGCAAACAAACTAGTTAAAGAACAAAGACAAAATCAAGCGCGTTACTACGTTCTTACAAGTTTCATTTTAAAATAAATACCTTTTACAAAGTTTAAAAAGTTACTTTTTGTATTAATTTACCACTATTTTACAAACAAAATATTACAATGTTACAGTCTATAAACAGCTGCTTTGTTTACTCAGTCATAATTTCGAAACCAGTTTGCTTCTTGTTTGAGATAAGGTATCATCTTTTTTAAGTCCTTCTTCTCACTTTTCAATCTGGCTGTTAGTTCCAGCTGGGGGAGATCCAAGCCTTTTATGGTTTCCATCTTCACACATTTTTTGAATACATTCGTTTGCGTCCACGTTTCAACATCATTGTTTCTTTTTCTTTTTTTTCTTTTTTAAACACTTTTCCTTTGGTTGGTTTTGGAAACTTGGAGCCAAACGGCCTTGGAAATTTCTAACTTTTTTGTGATGAGGTTTTCTTAAGCTACTTTGGAGAAGTCATAAAAATCATCATCGTTCATCATAGTGGTTAGAAAAGGAGTTTTGCTATTTGCATTACAAAAAAACTCTCACAAAATCCAAAGGAATTCACATTTTTCTACCCTTTTTCGTTTTTCAGTTAGAGCAAAGTCTCGGTCACAGGTTAAGTATGAGAGTCCAGAGACGACACGTTTGTGGTGAACTTCGTCAAAGAAATCATTGCAGACCAAATATATTCACAGGAACTACACCATTTGATATTTATTTTGGCCGCAGACTACAGTATTAAATTTTTTCTGGGTAATTTTCCTTTTGATCCCCTTAACACACAGCTCACTATTTCGTTGCCTGCCCTGCCACTCATGCCCTCGTGCCAAATAAACATAAGACCCTTATTATTATCTGCCATATGCAATCCCAAATTATAACGAGAAAGTTGATGTAAATAATACATTTGGCAGTGTGACAATGTTGGCAAACAGAAAACCTGTTGTAAATCTATGGATACTGTGCATGTATCACTTGTAGGAGTGGTAGAATATACATGATAACTTTTTCAGCGCGTCTCTGATGAAATTCTAGTGAAGTACGATGTACAGCTCTATTTTTTGAGTCATTCAACATCTTACTTTTAAGCAGATCACATGTGTTACGGGTATCTTACCTTGGGTGGTGAAATCTCAGTTTGAGAAAGTGTTCTTTCAATACTTTTTTGTAGTACAAATATCTAATGTTTGTGTTTGGATAAAGCATAACAAAAGCCTCATACATTCTGTTGTAATTTAATTCTTGGCTTAAAAGTAGAAGGTAGCTTTTAGCCCTTGTGTAATGGCTTTCGTCCTTGGGGAAACTTTTGATGTGTTCGACAATGCGTTTTACATCAGCAGCTGTATATTTCCTTTCATTGTTTTTGTTTCCCCTACGTACAATCTACATCTACATGGATACTCTGCAAATCACATTCAAGTGCCTGGCAGAGGTTTCATCGAACCACCTTCACAATTCTTTATTATTCCAATCTCGTATAGCCCGTGGAAAGAACGAACACCTATATCTTTCCGTACGAGCTCTCATTTCCATTATTTTATCGCGGTGATCGTTTCTCCCTATGTAGGTCGGTGTCGGCGATGTAGGAAACATCACCACTCTTTCTTGCTTTCATCAAGGTTTCCACTCTTCGCCTGGCACTTTTGTGTATTTCCAGAAAGGGCCGGCCGGTGTGGCCGAGCGGTTCTAGGTGTTACAGTCTGGAACCGCGCGACCGCTACGGTCGCAGGTTCGAATCCTGCCTCGGGCATGGATGTGTGTGATGTCCTTAGGTTAGTTAGGTTTAAGTAGTTCTAAGTTCTAGGGCACTGATGACCTCAGAAGTTACGTCCCATAGTGCTCAGAGCCATTTCGAAACAGAAAAGATTTTTTGGAAGCTTGAAAATGTCCGCCTTCATCATCAGCAACTATATAAAAAGCACTAGCCTGTCTGCGACTCTCCTCGGGTTCTTCGTAAGAACCATGACGCGATCTTCTGACATCGGATACACTTACGCTTCCTATCAAATAAGAGTTTTGCTTAACATTATCAGCTAGTTCATAGAACTGATTGATTATATTTAACTTGTTTTCCAATGCAATGTCTCTACATTGATAGCGGCACCGGCATGAAACGTACAACAAAGAAACACGTGAATTAGAGGCATTAAATAATTTGCGACTGCCACGAATAACCTGTTTGTTACTCTGCAAAGTTGGTGGGTCAACTATAGTCCAGTAACAATGTGAAACATAACCTAACGTGGTCTGCATAATCTAAACATAGGTTAGCTTAAAACGCCACAGAAAAATTATAATCAAGCGAAGTTCTTCAAAAAAGCCTTATTCCTAAGGCGTTAAAGTTATCATACACACTTACCTCATCAGGTGGAGGTTGTTCTTGAGATACAGTAAGTTTCTTATTATTCTCATACGGTTTTCCCTCGGCTCGTAGCTTATTTATTTGGGAAACACTACCTTCACCCCTTTTCCGACGTTTTCCTGTTTCATCCATCAGATAAACCACAATATTAAACACAGCAGACAGGACTAATCACTGCAACTTGAACACAATCTAACCTCAAACTAAAAACAACAGCACGGGCACACAGCCCGGATTTAGTTTCAGAACAGGTGGCACTTGGCACATGGCTCATTCTGGTGGCAATGTTGTAAACCACACACTGATTACTATAGCCCGGTTTTTACTGGCGAAGGTTAGGCACATAGCCCATATTTTGACAATAGAACGAATTTTTATATTTTTGGTACTTAGACCGGATTTTGTAATTAGTCGACAATAGTTCAGGACTGCTCTGAAGAACATTCTGGACCGGTCGAGCGAATAATTTGACCAGCCAGATCGCCCGACACGAATCCCATCGAATATATACGGGACATACCCGAGAGGGTACTTCGTGCAAGAAATCCTGCACCGGCAACGCTTTCGCAGTTACGGGCGGCTACGGAGGCAGCGTGGCTCAGAATGTCTGCAGAGGACTTCCGGCGACCTGTCGAGTCCCCGCCACGCCCAGCTGCTGCCCTACGCCGGGCAAGAGGGGGTTGGGAGGCGTCCCGCGACCCCTGCGTCACCTCAGTGCGCAACGCTAAGGAAGGCGACTCACACGACGCGTCGCTCATGACTCGCATGCTAGACACAACGGTTCCCCAACATACCCGTAAACTGAGTCGTTGTTGTCGTTCTTCTTCTGCGCTCCATAGGTTGGGTACTCTCGCCCATTGCGGCTTCGCAGTTGTCTTCCACGTGTCGTGAGCCGTCCTCGATCTGTCCTTCTCCTCGGCTGTAATCCAACGCTGCTCTGGGAAGTCTGATATTTTCCATTGTTTGTAACTGATCGCTCCAGTTCTGTCCACTATTCAACATTTCGTTTTGTATGACGCTTATGCCGAAAGTTTTTTCGCAGAAATTCAGAAACTTGCCACACAGCTCTTACAGTTTTACATAATACTATCCATGAGCAGTTATACATTTTTCCACGCTTCAAATCGCTTCGAAAATGCCTCCGTTCAAATTTGTTTGAGGGAGTTACTCAGGGCACTGTTGCATACTGCGGTAGCCTCCTCATCGGATGAGAAATGCCGCCCACAATTTTTTCCCTGTCTCTGGGAACAGCAAGGATTCACACAGCGTCCGGTGAGGTGGACAGGACGGATGCGGCAACACGCGCACTTTTTCCATCTCCGAGAAGTCCTCTGTCGTGGCAGCCGTGTGCACTGGGGCACCCGCTGTCCTGATGCAGGAGAAGGCGCCGCCTCTTTGAGACCCCCGTGTGGCCGTGACTTTCACTCGCGCACCAGTCACCTCTGCGTCTGACGTCACACGGGTGAGTCACCCAATTTGATCAAGAAAGTGGCCACCATCTTGTTGCCGACTTGTTTCAGGGCCATTATGGGACACCCTCGTTTCGTCATATCTAGCAATGTAAGTGTCTTTGGGCAGCCCTTTGTCGAATTTTTCAAGTCCATTCTCGTATGTTTTTGGGTTACTGTTAGGTAAAAAGGCATCCGAGGGGCCCATCCCTCGGTTAGGCCTAAGTGATCGCGAACGATCGTCTGCACCGCAGTCGATCCAGTAGGACCCCTTCAGTGTTCCTCAGAAGTTAAGTCCCATAGTGCTCAGAGCCATTTGAACCTTAAGTGTTACAAAATATTAGCTGAGGATCATCTTCTATCACTTTCCTCACACTATCAGTGTTTCCTAAAGTCAGTCCCGTTGATGGGCGACCGAGAAATTTCAAGTGACTTCCGATCAATTGAACATTCACGGAACCAGATCCCGATAGTGGACCTAGAAGCTGCAGACTCACCACAAAAAGGATCTAGAGAAGAGCGACATTCTTCCGCATTCTTTGTGGTCATAATAAACGTGGCCCTGCTTGTCGTGTGTCAGCACTGCTTGCGCCTTCTCTCACCGTTTGAAGTCCAGTGCTGGAGGAATCGCCACGTGCGTCTTCCAGCGCAGAAGGAAAACAGCTTGTTCAAACTGGAATAATCTCATTGTTATCAGACTTCCAGTTTAAGAGATGCTGGAAACTTCAGCCACAGCCCTCTTACTGATTCTACATTTAATTCTTTTCTAATTCTTCATTTCGTATCCTACGCATGATCGTACAACCTTTCACACTCCTTAAAAATCTCCGTTCTGCCGATTGTATTTTATTGCGCTGCGTAAGAATCGGCACCCGTGCTTCTCCGCCATAAAGCAATGTGTTTAATGAAATTACTTCATTACATTTCATTTCTGCTTCTTTCCCAACTTTATTTTTAAAAGTCGTTTGAGTGGTACGACATATTGCTTGAAATTTACCAACTTCTTGCCCAAGGTCCTTGCCATCACAAAAACGTATCTGACAGCGAAGATACTTAGAATTCGGTACTTGGTCTAAGATGTTGTCTCCTGGCACAGTGTTTCCCTGTAAAAGATATAATAACTGTTTTATTAACTGAAATTTTAATATTGTAAGACTTGCATAGGACACAAGGACTCATGTAACTCTGTCTCAGTGACTTGAATCATTATTTACCCACCTGCAAATAAATGAGTGTTTGATAATTAATTTCGTGGATCTATCAGGAATTTCCATTATATATATAACCAAACAACGGAACATCCAGGATGGAATGTAACAATATTATGAAATGCTGAGTCGCAGATAGGCACAAGAAAAAGACTCTCTCAATTATAGCTTTCGGCCGTTAAGACCTTCATCAACAATACACACACACACACACACACACACACTGGCGGAAACGCAACTCACACACACGACTGCAGTGTCAGTCAACTGAAACCACACTTTTTGCTGTGCCTATGTGCGATTCAGCATCTCCGCTGTAGGGTGAGTAGCAACTTTCCTTCTCATAATATTGTTGTGACCAGCGCATACATATAACAGTTATCTGCATACGCTGTAAGTGTTCGTTGTACATTTTTGAGATGGTTTTCGCATCTCGGGGAATGCCTTTTACGACTATGTTAGGATTATCTGAAATGGGCCTCGGCCAGAAACTAGTCATCGAGAGAATAAAAAAGTAAAATTTTCAACTATGGGCTGGTTTTCCGTTGCACAGACTACTAAAGCTGTCAAACTAGACTGTCGGTGAAGTGGCTGTGAAGTGGAAACGTGAAGGGAGCGACCGCAGCTGAACCGAGACCACGCACACGTCACGTACTGGTAGACGGGGGTAGTCGAGCACTGCGGAGGGTCACTGAAAAAATAAAGAAAACACGCCAAGTCCGCGGATGGAGACACTGGCGCCACCACAGCAAGTTATGCACAGCGGCGCCCAGCGACCGAACAGCTACTCAGCAGCCACACGTTTCTGTACAACGCTCAAGGTGCTGCAAAGAGCCACGCAATTGGTGCCGTGGAAACGGGTGATCTGGAGTACCCCGTGGCAGTCCGACAAAGGTACTGCCTGGAGATCGTCAGGAGTGGAGGGAGGGGGTCGCGGTGTCATGATGGGGGCGTGTTTCCGTGGCTGTGGTGCGGTCCCCTTACAAGCCAAGGGAAACACCTAATGCGAACTGAACCGTGCTCGGCAGAGGAACAGTTCGGAGGCAGTGACTGAGACGGCACGACCACGCACCCAGCGTCTGTGAGGCAGTGGTTTGTGGTCAGTAGTACCACCTGTCATAAAACACCACGTGCCGGGCAGTAGTTTGATGGACAATAATATTCCTGAAATCATACACAAACGGTCACCGTCTCGATCACGTCTTGAAACGTCCCCCTTAGAAAAATTATACATGACTAATCTTAAACTGACACACAATATTTTTAGCGCGACGCAATCTGACTTTCAGAAATCCCTACGAAAGAGTGGCCCTGACTAACATTAACCTATACGTTTCACAAATCACTTACCTCACAAAAATCTTCATTACTCGAACTACTGCAATACAGCGAGCGCCACTACTGCCAGCTAAATAAAAGATTCAATCTACTGAAGGCACTAGCTACTGATAGGCACAGTTAGCAAAAGAAATATTTTGATAGAGAACAAACAAAGTATTTACCTTAATATTGTTCAAAAGTCATATTATATATATCAGTTCATGACATCCAGTCTTACAAATTTACTCTTACTTAATGGGACACGTCCAGATCGTCCGCTCTCAAAATTCCGCCATCTCTCTCCCCACATCCACCACTGCTGGCGGCTCACCTCAAACTGCGCAACGCTACGCGCTGTTAACAGCCAGCTGCCCAACACTACAATAGCAAACAACAATGCAAACCAGCCACAGACTGCACACAGCACAGCCAGTGATTTTCATACAGAGCGCTACGTGGCGTTACCAATATAAAAGCCTAAACAGCCTACTTACAGTCTCTTGTGACCTGCTCCCGCCTTCAGTCTGCGCAGCGGATCATCTTGAGCTGTGGCGTCTCGGAGTACAGCGTATCACTGTTGACAAAGCTTCACTCGGTGACGTCACACCTCAAGGTGATCCGCTGCGCAGACTGAAGACGGTAGCAGCTTACAATAGAAATGATCTAGACGGTGTTCGTTTATGTATTATAAATACAAGAGATCACGATTCCTGCTACACGGTATCAATTATCAGATTCCTGATCTGCCCTGAGATCCGGCCTAAATCGAGTGTAGCACCTTCGGAATGTGTCAGAACGTCGAGACGCCAACGTCCCACATCACTGCCTTCTCTAGTCTCGGTTTCTGAGGAAGAACGGCGTGCCGTTCCTCCACGGAGATTCAGACACGTCACTGAAAATGTTTCCAGCAGTGCAGAAGTGGTCACGAAGCGGAACGGTGGACACACCTCATATTAATGTTCAGTAATTGGCGTACCATTGCATCCCACAGTGAGGTGGCGACAGTCACGGAATAGCGACATGTACTTGTACAGACGGCGGTAGTACAGTGTACACGAGGTGTAAAAGGACCGTGCATCAGCAGAGCCGTCTTTTGTACTCGGGTGCTTCGTGTGAAAGGGTTGTGGGTTATGAAGGCAGACGACCGACGCGAGTGCCTCTGCCAACAGCACGGCATCGCCTGCAGCGCCTGTACGGCTCGTGACCACCTCCCGTGGACTTTAGGCGACTGGAAAACCGTGGGTGGGCTTGCAGTGCAATCCCTATTTCAGTTGGTTAGAGCTGACGGTAGAGTTTGAGTGTGGCACGGACCCCACGGAGACGCGGACCCACGTTACCGACCAGGCACTGACCGAGCTGGTGGTGGCTCTGTCACCTGTGTCCACACGGAATGGTCTGGGTCGTCTGCTTGGCTGCTTGGAGACCATTTGCAGCTACTCGCCGTTGTTTTGGAACACGAAGACCGTGGAGTTTTCCATGGATGGCACGGCACACTGTCACCGGACAACAATTATTCTCAATTTCCTTGAAGATAATTCTAGGTAATTGGACCGAGTAATTTGGCCACCCAAATCGCCCGACACGAATCCCGTCGAACATTTATGAGACATACGCGAGAGGTCACTGGGTCGACAGAATCGTGCATCGGCAACACTTTCGCAATTGTGGACGGCTGCAGAGGCAGCGTGTCTAAGTATTACTGCTGGAAGGGGCTTCCAACGACTTGTTGAGCCCATGCCACGTCGAGTTGCTGCACCACGCCGGGAAAAAGGGGGCGCCACACGATACTGGGGGGTGTCCCATGCCTTCCGTGGGTGTGTTGTTGTTGTTGTTGTTGTTGTGGTCTTCAGTCCTGAGACTGGTTTGATGCAGCTCTCCGTGCCACTCTGTCCTGTGTAAGCTTCTTCATCTTCCAGTACCTACTGCAGCCTACATCCTTCTGAATCTGCTTAGTGTATTCATCTCTTCGTGACCCTCTACAATTTTTACTCTCCATGCTGCCCTCCAATACTAAATTGGTGATCCCTTGATGCCTCAGAACATGTCCTACCAACCGATCCCTTCTTCTAGTCAAGTTGTGCCACAAATTCCTCTTCTCCCCAATCCTGTTCAATACCTCCTCATTAGTTATGTGATCTACCCATCTAATCTTCAGCATTCTTCTGTAGCACCACACTTCCAAAGCTTCTATTCTCTTCCTGTCCAAACTATTTATCATCCATGTTTCACTTCCACACATGGCTACACTCCATACAAATACCTTCAGAAACGACTTCCTGACACTTAAATCTATACTCGATGTTAAAAAATTTCTCTTCTTCAGAAACGCTTTCTTTGCCATTGTCAATCTACATTTTATATCCTCTCTTCTTCGATCATCATCAGTTATTTTGCTCCCCAAATAGCGTAACTCCTTTACTACTTTAAGTGTCTCATTTCCTAATCTAATTCCCTCAGCATCACCCGACTTAATTCGACTACATTCCATTATCCTCCGTGAGTGTATATCAACGCTTTATGGAGCTGGGAGCCCATCTAAATCCTGCCCCCCCCCCCCCCCCCCACTCCCTCCGGGCAGATGCGGCGCTTTAGGCGCTTTTAAACCACAGCGTTGGATTCGGTGTAGAGTCAGTTTTTTTTAAAGAAATGTCGGACACCACCCAACACCTGGTCGGCCGCCGGTATGAGCTGGTCAGAGGGTGGAGCGGCGGCCGTGTGGCCCGGGGGGCGGGGTTCGAACCCCCGCGCGGCCTCACCTGACCGCGCCGCGACCTGCAGCGCACATGGGCCCCGCGCCTCCGTCCTCCCTACGCGCGCTTTCGCACACATGTCGCCCTTAATTTCACAGCAAACGCAGCACCACATCCGCGCCTCTGGCAGAGTGCGAGCGACTGTGCCGCCACGGCGTCCATTAGCGGCGGGGCCGCTCCAGCTCATCCGGCATTCACACAAGGCGCCGCGCGACGCGACGCAACACGGGTGCTCTGAGAGCGACCCGGCGGCTGTCCCTGCCAAAGGCCTCGCTGCCCACACACACTCTACACCAGACACACAGGCAGCTCTCACGGCGACTTTATTCTGATACGGCGATCGGAGCACCCCAAAACACACACATCCGACGCGGAACAAGGCCGGCGGCAACGCTTCTAAACACTGCGGCAGCTGCCTCTAGGTGACTTCTGCAGCCGACAAGTGCGCGAAATGAGAGCAGGTCTCTACACGGTGCGGACTCTGCCTCTACTGGCTGTCGCTGGAGGCGGACCCGCTGTTACAAAAAAAAATTTCAAATGTGTGTGAAATCTCATGGGACTTAACTGCTAAGGTCATCAGTCCCTGAGCTTACACACTACTTAACCTAAATTATCGCAAGGACAAGCACACCCAGCCATGCCCGAGGGAGGACTCGAACCTCCGCCGGGACCAGCCGCACAGTCCAGGAATGCAGCGCCTAAGACCGCTCGGCTAATCCCGCGTGGCCCAGCTGTTACAAAAGGAGGCGGGGAGTGCTGTGCTGACAGTAGACGAGTAGCGACTGCACAGTAGGTCGGACAACTCAGTAACTCATCTACAAGCGACGTCTCAGCCCTTCCACAACTCTCAAAGTCGATTTGATTGTGAAGGAAGAACTACAGCTTAGACGAGACCAGACACAACTCGTGTACTGACGAACCGGGGCAATCGAGCTTTGCCGGAAGTGTCCTAAAATACCGCGTGTAATCAGACGCAATAACTGTGCGTAGGGAGGTGAAAGGAGTGGAGTAAAACGGTCGAGCACTCCCCATAAGTCAAACACTGGTGCACTTCTGTCCTGAGGGACCCCAGAGGTGGTGTGGAGAGCGACTGGATGAAAAGGAAACGAGTGATTTCCAGCGACGAACCACGCCGTGTCCCGTCAGACGATTGGGCTTCCGTTCAGTGAATGCCTGGAGAACGTTATATGCGAGCATGTTTACTGTCAGCAGTGCGGACCTGAACACATTTTAGAGCACTGTGTACGTAAAGTGGAAGACAGCTTCGGAGACGATGATCGATTGCACCCTGTGTGGAGCAGCGTCTGTGACTCAGTGGTCTGCGGACGGTGACATTCCTGGAATGCGCTGGCCTGCCCAGTGTCCGGACGTGGATCCAGTGGAGCGCCTCTGTGGTGAGCCGACTTCGCTCCAGACTTGAGCCACCACCTCGTCTCGTCTCGGCTCTTGACGAAGAACTAGCTCCCCCCCCTTTCCCTCCCCCCCTCTCCCTCACACACACACACACACACACACACACACACACATTGAGTTCTCCATTGAAAGAGCCCCCTAAACTGAGACCGACATAAGAGCGAACTGTAGACACGCCCTATATTAGCGTCGGGAAACTTGTGTTGATTTACCAAAAAGTGTGTAATTTGCTAGTGTTCAAGCATCTCGTAAACTGTCAGTTGCGTCTCAGATTTATGCCGCACGCGCTTGCTGTTACGTAAGAGCTCAGCTAAAAATACACTCGACAAACACCCAGATTCGCACTTTGCGAAATTATTGGCGGACCGCTGCACTGTCAGGTCCATTCCTTCCTTTTCTGCGAGCGCAAATGACGCACGTAGAGTGTTTCACAGCGCAGGCAAATCACGTGCGTGAGTGTTTTATTGTCGCAGCCGTGAAACCGCAACTGGCAGCGAGATTCGCGCAGATGAAAAAAGACCGCAAAAGGCTTTCAATTTGTATGGGCTCCCTATTATTTTGCGGTCGATCGGCGATTGCAGTGCCAGATGGCTGAGCGCCGCGTGTGAGAAACGTGGCAGCGGCTGGCAGAAAATAAGTAATAAAAAGGGCCGGTTCACACGTCACCGACCGCTGCCGACCGCTAATTACAGGGGGGGCGGGCCTGTTCATTCAGACGCTCCCCGGCTATTGGACGCGCTTTTATATTTGTTTCGCAGGCCGTGCGGCGTCTGTAATCCCGAGCGTCGGCAGACGTCTGAAGCGCGGATCAGTTCTCGTAAACAGAGCACGTGGTGGGCGAGCTCTGATCGCGACGTCATCGACGGGAGGACAATCGATTTCCCCCGCCCCTTCCCCGCAGACAGCATCACTTACGTCGTAGTTTATTTCGATGGCGCCCACCGACATAGGGAGGAACGAACATCGTGTTAAAATAAAAGAAATCGCAGCAAATTGCAGAGAGATTTTGTAGATGTAGCAGTAGATGCAGATGTTGAGAAGGACCGAGATGTAACCATACTAGCATTTACCACCACACACTACTTTATCACATACTATTGCAATATATGAAAAGGAATATCTGTTCCTCTTCTGTGCTTTCCTATACATTCACCCGTTTATGATCAAAATTTATTGGGTTGTTATACGTCAGTCCGCGAATGTTTCTGTGGAGTTAAAAGAACCACCTACCACCCATAACGTAGAGGTTTGACTCAGGAATCTCTGGAATAATCTCAATCAAATTTTGTATGTACGTTGTAATATTAGAGAACGACTAATATTAATGTCAAATGCATAGTTTTCAGGGTCACTAGGCTAATTAGTGACAGTCAGAGCGAACTTTCACCCTTACAGTTGAGGAGATGGGGCTGTGCACAGACAGTGTCCTAGCTCCATTGTGTGGCACCTGTAGGAATTCCTATTAAATTAGGCACACACACTACGTGCTACCTGGAAAAATTTACCGTGATAGTAACACATCACTAGCACCCCAGTGTCTGAGGGTTCGGAGTGAAAAAGTAGAAGCATAACTCAGCAACGCCTGAAGCAATGGCAATCAAATCTGATCTACGCATGACTTAATTGTATTAAAATACTGTGGGTGTAAGGTACCTGTACAGCAGCTAGTGACAGAAGGCGTGATGTGTAGAAAGGTACGAGAGTGATCCGTCGGTATTTGTTTGCTACACGTCGTTGACTTACAGTATTTTAAAGGTACGGAGCACGGTGTCTGATTTGGGTTGCTCAGTGCACGCCCAACCACATCCTAAGAGGAAGCACTACAGCGAAGTAGTTATTTTGTCAGCGTTTATCGGGCCGAATCTCACGCCACAGCCCCACTGCCACAGATACACTTACAGTCGCGTGCTGGAAAACATTGAAGATTTACGCAATCGCCAGCGAATTATATCAGAGTGCTATATATACACTACTGGCCATTAAAATTACTACACCACGAAGATGACGTGCTACAGACGCCAAATTTAACCGACAGGAAGAAGATGCTGTGATATGCAAATGATTAGCTTTTCAGAGCATTCACACAAGGTTGGCGACGGTGGCGACACCTGCGACGTGTTGACATGAGGAAAGTTTCCAACCGATTTCTCATACACAAACAGCAGTTGACCGCCGTTGCCTGGTGAAACGTTGTTGTGATGCCTCATGTAAGGAGGGGAAATGCGTACCATCACGTTTCCGACTTTGATAAAGTTCAGATTGTAGCCTGTCGCGATTGCGGTTTATCTTATCGCGTCATTGCTGCTCGCGTTGGTCGAGATCCAATGACTGTTAGCAGAATATGGAATCGGTGGCTTCAGAAGGGTAATAGGGAACGCCGTGCTGGATCCCAACGGCCTCGTATCACTAGCAGTCGAGATGACAGGCATCTTATCCGCATGGCTGTAACGGATTGTGCAACCACGTCAACAGATGGGGACGTTTGAAAGATCTGCACGATCAGTTCGACGACGTTTGCAGAAGCATGGACTACCAGCTCGGAGACCATGGCTGCGGTTACCCTTGACGCTGCATCACAGACAGGACTGCTTGCGATGGTGTACTCAACGACGAACGTGGGTGCACCAATGGCAAAATGTCATTTTTTCGGATGAATCCAGGTTCTGTTTACAGCATCGTGCTGGTCGCATCCGTGTTTGGCGACATTGCGGTGAACGCACATTGGAAGCGTGTATTCGTCATCGCCATACTGTCGTATAACCCGGTGTGATGGTATTGGGTGCCATTGGTTACACGTCTTGGTCACTTTGAACAGTGGACGTTACATTTCAAATTTGTTACGACCAGTGGCTCTATCCTTCATTCGATCCCTGCGAAACCCTACATTTCAGCAGGATAATGCACGACCGCATGTTGCAGGTCCTGTATGGGCCTTTCTGGATACAGAGAATGTTCGACTGCTGCTCTGGTCGGCACATTCTCCAGATCTCTCACCAACTGAAAACGTCTGGTCAATGGTGGCCAAGCAATTGGCGTGTCACAATACGCCAGTAACTACTCTTGATGAACTGTGGTATCGTGTTGAAGCTGCATGGGCAGCTGTAACTGTACACGCCATCCAAGTTCTGACTCAACGCGCAGGCGTATCAAGGCTGTTATTACGGCTAGAGGTGGTTGTTCTGGGCACTAATTTCTCAGGATCTATGCACTCAAATTGCGTGAAAATGTAATCACTTTTCAGTTCTAATATAATACATTTGTCCAATGAATACCCGTTTATCATCTGCTTGTCCAATGAATATCCGTTTATCATCTGCATTTCTTCTTGGTGTAGCAATTTTAATGGCCAATAGGGTATATACGTGTGTGTGTGTGTGTGTGTGTGTGTGTGTGTGTGTGTGTGTGTGTGTCACATGTGACATATCCGTACACGGACGGAGCCCCGGGCGAAATGCTAGTATTACATAATTTCTACACGCATTTTTCCCTTTTTTGGTAGTAAGTCGTGTGTGTACCAAGTTTGACTAAATATACTCCTAGTGCTCTAGTCATGCTTTACATTGTAATTCGGACTGACACAGGCTCTGCGGTACCGTATTTATCCACCGACACCGGGCAAGCGACTTCAGGTAAATGCCTGCCCCGTACTGGAACACACGTAATCGGTGTCCGGGTACTTGCAGGCTGCAGCCACGTACCAAACTACGTGTGGCCGTGGACCGTGCTCGGATAGCCTAATGGTGAGGCGACGGCTCGCTTTAAGCGGGAAATCCGGGTTCGAGTCCCGGCCCGGCACACATTTTCATCGTCGTCATTCAGTTGTACAGCCGATGGTTGTCCGTATTCGTAGCTGCGAATACATTTCATTTAATTGGACAGATTTCGGCACTTTCTGCCTCAGGAGCACATCCAGCAACTACATCAACCTGTACCGAGCCCAATTATTGCTTGCACGAGGGACAGAGGTGGGCCGATGCCTTATTGACTTGCGCAGTTTGCGAAGTTCTTCCTCCTGAATAAATCATCCAATTTTTGTGATATTCTAATCGTTTGTTTGTCTGTACATGTACATCACGTCTGTCGATTTCCGTCTCTTTCGAATAATTCCTTCGTGGTGCATCGTTTCTTTGTCTTAGAGAGCGTGTGTTAGCAACGCTACCGTTCTCAGATAAGTATCTCAGTCAAGTGAACTGAAAGACACCGTATGTTGGCTACATAAGACCTGTTACGCGCGTCTGACATCTAACTCTACAGGTTTATTGCTCTTGCGTCCGTAACTAAGGATATGCAGCAGATCTTGTGAGTTACGAATATCTCAGGAGGTTATGATCGTTCATGTACGTTGTTTTCGGGTAAGCTAACTCGTAACCAGTATACAGTAGAAGTAACGGTAAGGGAAACAAACATCTGCTGACTCAGTCGTCAGTTAATGTTAAGGCTTTGGCCGGACAGTAAAGTTTAAAACTTTCACAGATGTTGATTTTTCGGCTTGGTGACGGAAAATGTACGAGGCAACAGACGTGACGTTTTGTTTGTGTGCGTAAGGGGGGGGGGGGGGGGCAGACGTGCAAAACAACTGTTCAAAGGTATACTATGTCGTTCATGTTTCAGCGCACATTTCATTTTTGAGTGTTTCACGCAGACGCTGAGCAAGAAACCAGACTAATGCGATAAGGACTCGCGCAATGGGGCTCGGCATAAGCTTAAGTACACTGAAGAGCCAAAGAAACTCGTATAGACATGCCTATTCAAATACAGAGGTATGGAAACATGCACAATACGACGCTGCGGATGGCAACGCCCATATAAGACAACAACTGTCTGGCGCACTTGTTACATCAGTTACTGCTGCTACAACGGCAGGTGATCAAAATTTAAGTGAGTTTGAAAGTGGTGCTGTAATCGGCGCACGAGCGATCGGACACAGCCGGCCGGTGTGGCCGTGCTGTTCTACGCGCTTCAGTCTGGAACCGCGTGACCGCTACGGTCTCAGGTTCGAATCCTGCCTCGGGCATGGATGTGTGTGATGTCCTTAGGTTAGGTTTCAGTAGTTCTAAGTTCTAGGGGACTGATGACCACGGATGTTAAGTCCCATACCGCTCACAGACATTGGAACCATTTTTTTGATCGGACACAGCATCTCCGACGTAGCGATGAAGTGGGGATTTTCCCGTACGATCATTTCACGAAGGTACCGTGAAGATCACGAATCCGGTAAAACATCAAATCTTCCACATAGTTGCGGCCGGAAATAGATCCTACAACAACGGGACCAACGACGACTGAAGAGAATAGTTCAGCGTGACAGAAGTGCGGCCCTTCCGCAAATGGCTACAGATTTCAGTGCTGGGCCATCAGGAAGTGTCAACGTGCGAACCATTCAACGAAACATCATCGGTATGGGGTTTCGGAGCCGAAGGCCCATTCGTGTATCCTTGATGACTGCACTACACAAAGCCTTACGCCTCGTCTGGGCCCGTCAACACCGACACTGGACTGTTGATGACTGGTCGGTCGAATCTGTCATCAATTTATATGGAGTGGATTGATGTGTACGGGTATGGAGACAGCCTCATGAATCCACGGACCCTGCATGTCAGCAGGGGACTGTTCAAGCTGGCGGAGGATCCGTAATGCTGTGGGGCGTGTGCAGTTGGAATAGTGTGGGATCCATGATGACTCTTAGATACTAGTGTGACAGGTGAGACGTGCATAAGCATCCTGCATCCATTCGTGACGTCCGCAGCTCGTGGTCGTTCGGTAGCGTTCTCGCTTCCCGCGCCCGGGTTCCCGGGTTCGATTCCCGGCGGGGTCAGGGATTTTCTCTGCCTCGTGATGACTGGGTGTTGTGTGATGTCCTTAGGTTAGTTCGGTTTAAATAGTTCTAAGTTCTAAGGGACTGATGACCATAGATGTTAAGTCCCATAGTGCTCAGAGCCATTTTTTTTCCATTCGTGTCCATTCTGCATTCCGACGGTCCTGGGTAATTCCAGCAGGACAATACGACACAGCACACATCCAGAATTGCTGCAGAGTGACTCCAGGAACAGTCTTCTGAGTTTAAACACTTCAACTCGCCACCAAACTCCCCAGACACGAACATTATTGACCATATCTGGGATACCTTGCAACGAGATGTCCCAGCCCCTCACTGCTCGTACTCTTACGGATCTGTGGACAGCCTTGCAGGATTCATGGTGTCAGTTCCCTGCAGCACCACTTTAGACATTATTTGAGTCCATGCTACGTCGTGTTGCGGCACTCCTGCGTGCTCGCGCGGGCGCTACACGATATTAGGCAGGTGTACCAGTTTCTTTGGCTCTTCAGTGTATTTACCCGTTAGTAGGCAGTGCCTCTGCAGGCTTTGGTGAGTGAGTTGGCGAGTTTCAAAATATGCGACATCCTTAGCATTTGACACGAATTTCACTTTGCTGCCTCTAGCAGGTAGTGAGAGTAAGGCGTCTTAACAGTCGCACGGACGGACTGACGGACCGACGGACGAACGGGAGAAAGAAAGAAAGAAAGAGAGAGCGAGGGAGAGTCGTGCATGTTTGATATGTATGTATTTCTTACGTAGTGTTATGTCATAATTATGTAGGTCAGTTGATGACGGTCACTTGAACGAAACGTACATCTACATACGTATTGCCGGCCGGCCAAGCGGTTCTAGGCGCTTCAGTCTGGAACCGCGCGACCGCTACGGTCTCAGGTTCGAATCCTGTCTCGGGCATGGATGTGTGTGATGTCCTTAGGTTAGTTAAAGTAGTTCTAGGTCCTAGGGGACTGGTCTTCCCTCCTGGGATTCCCAGTATTTCCGTAATACCCACGTGTCGGTTGAAACTACAAGTGACAAAGCCAGCAGCGCAACTCTGAATTGCTTCTACGTCTTCCTCCAAGGACTTGCTGGCGATCACAAATATTCGAGCAATAGATGACCTCCACTTTCCTAAACTTTCCCAGTGAACCGAAGTCCGCCACTGACCTTCCCTGCTAGCGTCCTTAAATGCTCGTCCTCTGAACAAGAGATCACGTATACTCCTGCAGTAATTCGACAACGATACGGCGACAGCGGCAGTCAGCCGCAGCTGCCGCCCACCCT
Organism: Schistocerca serialis cubense; assembly: GCF_023864345.2. NCBI lineage: Eukaryota > Metazoa > Arthropoda > Insecta > Orthoptera > Acrididae > Schistocerca > Schistocerca serialis. Next base: position 251,031,930 of record NC_064647.1, on the reverse strand, counting down.
GCCCGCCAGAGAGCGAGGCCGGCCGCGCCACACTTCCCCGGGACTCTCCTGGCGACAGCCTCGCCTCTGGACAACACTCGCCGTCGAGGACAACGTACGGGATTCAGTTACTCTCTGAGGCAATCGCGTGTCTGGCAACCTATTCCGTATACTTGTAGTCAGCTTCAAACAACCCTACCACAACAAAGGTCAAAATTTAATAATGATTGTGGTGTTGCTCACGCTGCTAAATACTGCATTTTCGGGCAACAACAAAGTTATTATGTGGCAGGTGTCATTAGAGCACAGTTAATAAAGTCATTTCATGTAATAATGAATAAACTAGGCACTCATCTTTTCGTGTTTCCCACGCGTCTCGTTGTAAAATCATGGCTCAATCGTCGAAAATCTAGATGGTGATGATTCCAAGCTCGGATGCAAAGAGGCCTAGGTTTTATTCTGCTATATTCAAAAGTTTTATAGATGTTTCACAAACCATTCTTGAAGATTACGCTTTTGCAGGACAATGGTGATGTAAAAAAGTAATCAGCACTCCGAATTTAAGGTACACTTCTTTTTTATTACTTTTGTTGCAGTATCACTTAACACACAAAACATCTCTCCACAATACAAAACATACTTGAAAACATCTTCCTCACTGTTAAAGTTCACATTTTATAAGCTGACTACGATATGCGTCTTTCCAACATGACGTCCAAGACTTGACTTTCTCGAGGTCCGACTCTCTAACTAATAACCGCTTACGCGTCCAAAAATCAAGAGTTACAAGTGCGACAAAGATCACAGTGACAAAAGAAAGAATACACACAAGAATAATATCATTGCAATATAAACATATCGATGAATCAAAGTACTTCAACATTAATGAAATCAAATCTGAATGTTGTCTCAGAAATATGTCAACTACTTTACAGAAACACAGTAGAATATTACTGGTATCGAGAGGTTCAGGTGAGGTGCCGTAATGGTTACTTAATTCAAGTACCATTACAAGCTGCTTTTTTTCCGGTCGCTTAGGACTCGGAGCTGGAATTAAATTTTTGATCACGACAGCGTCTTTATATCTTCCTGAGTGGCGGTAGAGCTCCGTCCGCAGCTGCTCAGGAGGTACAGCGGACGCGGGCGCGCCCTCCGACGCTGAGTGACCGAAGCTGGCGCACGCAGTGACTCGGCAGAAACGAACTCTCCGTGACGCACGTCGGGAAGGTTCCAGGGGGTCAACGGCCGGCCGCCGGCGCCATTTTCTCCGCTGCGACTGAGTGGGTGGGTGTGCGAGCGCCGGAGGGGGCTTTCGCCAGCCGGTGACCCGGCAAGGTCGGCCGACACAGAGGACTGGCGCCGGAAGCTGCCTCCACTCAGCGCCTGCCACCAGGGACCGACGACGACTGCCAGCCTCGCAGTGGGAAAACACCGCGCAGCTTAGCTAACGATCCTGGCCTCCGTACAGCGTCGCGTGCTGACGTAGAATCTACAGTCACAGCTGATTTCAGTTGACTTAGCGAGATAACATTGCAACTGGCTACTGGGGACAAATGGAGCAAACAGATTATTTTGCAAAAACAGACATAATGTCTGATGGGATAACAGCAATCAGTGATTTTATAATGTTACTTATAATCCGTCTTGATTGCAAATTTTTTTATTCATATGACCGGTTTCGGTTCATTCAGAACCATCTTCAGATCTGATATTTCAGTTACAGGAGTAACCCGTCCAAATCCAGCAACTTTCACATGCTGCGTCACATCAGCATTACTTATAATCCGTCTTGATTGCAAATTTTTTTATTCATATGACCGGTTTTGGTTAATTCAGTACCATCTTCAGATCTGATATTTCAGTTACAGGAGTAACCCGTCCAAATCCAGCAACTTTCACATGCTGCGTCACATCAGCATTACTTATAATCCGTCTTGATTGCAAATTTTTTTATTCATATGACCGGTTTTGGTTAATTCAGAACCATCTTCAGATCCGATATTTCAGTTACAGGAGTAACCCGTCCAAATCCAGCAACTTTCACATGCTGCGTCACATCAGCATTACTTATAATCCGTCTTGATTGCAAATTTTTTTATTCATATGACCGGTTTTGGTTAATTCAGTACCATCTTCAGATCTGATATTTCAGTTACAGGAGTAACCCGTCCAAATCCAGCAACTTTCACATGCTGCGTCACATCAGCATTACTTATAATCCGTCTTGATTGCAAATTTTTTTATTCATATGACCGGTTTTGGTTAATTCAGAACCATCTTCAGATCCGATATTTCAGTTACAGGAGTAACCCGTCCAAATCCAGCAACTTTCACATGCTGCGTCACATCAGCATTACTTATAATCCGTCTTGATTGCAAATTTTTTTATTCATATGACCGGTTTTGGTTAATTCAGTACCATCTTCAGATCTGATATTTCAGTTACAGGAGTAACCCGTCCAAATCCAGCAACTTTCACATGCTGCGTCACATCAGCATTACTTATAATCCGTCTTGATTGCAAATTTTTTTATTCATATGACCGGTTTTGGTTAATTCAGTACCATCTTCAGATCTGATATTTCAGTTACAGGAGTAACCCGTCCAAATCCAGCAACTTTCACATGCTGCGTCACATCAGCATTACTTATAATCCGTCTTGATTGCAAATTTTTTTATTCATATGACCGGTTTTGGTTAATTCAGAACCATCTTCAGATCCGATATTTCAGTTACAGGAGTAACCCGTCCAAATCCAGCAACTTTCACATGCTGCGTCACATCAGCATTACTTATAATCCGTCTTGATTGCAAATTTTTTTATTCATATGACCGGTTTTGGTTAATTCAGTACCATCTTCAGATCTGATATTTCAGTTACAGGAGTAACCCGTCCAAATCCAGCAACTTTCACATGCTGCGTCACATCAGCATTACTTATAATCCGTCTTGATTGCAAATTTTTTTATTCATATGACCGGTTTTGGTTAATTCAGAACCATCTTCAGATCCGATATTTCAGTTACAGGAGTAACCCGTCCAAATCCAGCAACTTTCACATGCTGCGTCACATCAGCATTACTTATAATCCGTCTTGATTGCAAATTTTTTTATTCATATGACCGGTTTTGGTTAATTCAGAACCATCTTCAGATCCGATATTTCAGTTACAGGAGTAACCCGTCCAAATCCAGCAACTTTCACATGCTGCGTCACATCAGCATTACTTATAATCCGTCTTGATTGCAAATTTTTTTATTCATATGACCGGTTTTGGTTAATTCAGAACCATCTTCAGATCTGATATTTCAGTTACAGGAGTAACCCGTCCAAATCCAGCAACTTTCACATGCTGCGTCACATCAGCATTACTTATAATCCGTCTTGATTGCAAATTTTTTTATTCATATGACCGGTTTTGGTTAATTCAGAACCATCTTCAGATCTGATATTTCAGTTACAGGAGTAACCCGTCCAAATCCAGCAACTTTCACATGCTGCGTCACATCAGCATTACTTATAATCCGTCTTGATTGCAAATTTTTTTATTCATATGACCGGTTTTGGTTAATTCAGAACCATCTTCAGATCTGATATTTCAGTTACAGGAGTAACCCGTCCAAATCCAGCAACTTTCACATGCTGCGTCACATCAGCATTACTTATAATCCGTCTTGATTGCAAATTTTTTTATTCATATGACCGGTTTTGGTTAATTCAGAACCATCTTCAGATCTGATATTTCAGTTACAGGAGTAACCCGTCCAAATCCAGCAACTTTCACATGCTGCGTCACATCAGCATTACTTATAATCCGTCTTGATTGCAAATTTTTTTATTCATATGACCGGTTTTGGTTAATTCAGAACCATCTTCAGATCTGATATTTCAGTTACAGGAGTAACCCGTCCAAATCCAGCAACTTTCACATGCTGCGTCACATCAGCATTACTTATAATCCGTCTTGATTGCAAATTTTTTTTTATTCATATGACCGGTTTCGGTTAATTCAGAACCATCTTCAGATCTGATATTTCAGTTACAGGAGTAACCCGTCCAAATCCAGCAACTTTCACATGCTGATGTGACGCAGCATGTGAAAGTTGCTGGATTTGGACGGGTTACTCCTGTAACTGAAATATCAGATCTGAAGATGGTTCTGAATTAACCAAAACCGGTCATATGAATAAAAAAATTTGCAATCAAGACGGATTATAAGTAATGCTGATGTGACGCAGCATGTGAAAGTTGCTGGATTTGGACGGGTTACTCCTGTAACTGAAATATCAGATCTGAAGATGGTTCTGAATTAACCAAAACCGGTCATATGAATAAAAAAATTTGCAATCAAGACGGATTATAAGTAATGCTGATGTGACGCAGCATGTGAAAGTTGCTGGATTTGGACGGGTTACTCCTGTAACTGAAATATCAGATCTGAAGATGGTTCTGAATTAACCAAAACCGGTCATATGAATAAAAAAATTTGCAATCAAGACGGATTATAAGTAATGCTGATGTGACGCAGCATGTGAAAGTTGCTGGATTTGGACGGGTTACTCCTGTAACTGAAATATCGGATCTGAAGATGGTTCTGAATTAACCGAAACCGGTCATATGAATAAAAAAAAATTTGCAATCAACACGGATTATAAGTAACATTATGCAAACAGATTAAACTGTACAATGATTTTAGCCAAAGCACCATCTTAGCTTGTCTGGGCCGCGCGGGATTAGCCGAGCGGTCTAGGGCGCTGCAGTCACGGACTGTGCAGCTGGTCCCGGCGCAGGTTCGAGTCCTCCCTCGGGCATGGGTGTGTGTGTGTTTGTCCTTAGGATAATTTAGTATAAATAGTGTGTAAGGGACTGATGACCTTAGCAGTTAAGTCCCGTAAGATCTCACACACATTTGGACATTTTTTTAGCTTGTCTGGTCTTTAGCTCCTACACTGCAAGTATGCCCGCAACATAATCTCTAAAATTTGGATACGCTGCTGATTGGGCACTAGCTATACAACATAACGAAATTAAGAAAACTAAGCGTTAGTAAATTATATCATGGCAATGGGTAACTACACTGACGAGCCAAAGAAACTGGTACACCTGCCTAATATCGTGTAGGGCCACCGTGAGCACGCAGAAGTGCCGCGGCACGACGTGGCATGAACTCTACTAATGTCTGAAGTAGTGCTCGAGGAAACTGACGCCATCAATCCTACAGGGCTGTCCTTAAATCCGTAAGAGTAAGAGGGGGTGGAGGTCTCTTCTGAACAGCACGTTGCAAGGCATCCCAGACATGCTCAATAATGTTCATGTCTGGGCAATTTGCTGGCCAGCGGAACTGTGTTGCTGAAGACACTCTGTTGCAATTCTGGACGTGTGGGGGGTCGCATAGTTCTTCTGTAATTGCCCGTCGGAATGCACAATGGACATGAGTGGATACAGGTGATTAGATACGGTGCTTACATACGTGTCACATGTTAGAGTCGTATCTATACGTATCAGGCGTCCCAAATCACTCAAACTCCAGACCCCCACACCATTACAGACTCTCCAACAGTTTGAACAGAGTCCACGGATTCATCAGCTTGTCTCCCTACCCGTACACGTCCATCTGCTCGATACAATTTGAATCAAGACTCGTCCGACTCGCAACATGTTTCCAGTCATCAACAGTCCAATGTCAATGTTGACGGACCTAGGCAAGGCGTAAAACTTTGTGTCGTGCAGTCATCAAAGGTAGACGAGTGTGCCTTCAGCTTCGAAATCACATATTGCTGATATTTCGTGGAATGGTTCGCACGCTGACACTTGTTGATGACCCAGCAATTTGCGGAAGGTTTGCACTTCTGTCGCGTTGAACGATTCTCTTAGTCCGTCGTTGGTCCCGTTCTTGCAGGATCTTTTTCCGGCCGCAGCGATGTCGGACGTTTGATGTTTTGCATTCACGGTACAATCGTGAAATGGTCCCACGGGAAAAATCCCCACTTCATCGCTGGCTCCGAGATCCTGAGTCCCAACGGTCGTGCGCTGACTATAACGTTCAAACTCACTTAAATCTAGATAACCTGCCATTGTAGCATCAGCAAGCGGTCTAACAACTGCACCAGACACTTGTTGTCTTACACAGGCGTTGCCGACCGCAGTGCCGTATTCTGCCAGTTTACACATATCTGTATTTCAATACACATGCCTTTACCAGTTTCTTTGGCGCCTTCAGTGGATTTCCGTAAATGGAGGCTTCAGCCCAGTTCAACTGAGATGGAGGTATAGCGAATCCCCCTGAAAAAGAAACTTGCAAACATACAGTTTAAAATTCTTTCAAATATTTTTACCTTAACTCGTAATAAAACTTACGACTGCCTGGGAATTAATTTAGAACGTTAAGCTATGAGACAGCTTCAAAACCGCGTGCAGGCAATAATATCGTACGGAAGCCATGTTGCAGCACTGGTGGCTCTTCGGCACACGCGTTACCAACAGCGGTTTCTAACTCTGCTTTAAGCAGCAGCAGAATCCTGCTGTCCCAGCACGTCAAGAAAGTAGGCACATAGCTAAATCCCACAATGTGGATTGCCTCGGCCGCCACTGAGACTGGCTGTCAGCCTCAAGTCATATACGGTGCCTCCACCAGAACGGCGAAGGTAACAAAACGCTTCCTGGAGAATTTAGAAGAATTCAAAACAATCGACACCTTCCTTTCTCTTTGTTTTCTGATTACATAAGTATTGACTCTGCTCTAGAAAACTATAAATTGTGGGAGCTGGAAGAAAGCCTGGAAAGAAACCGTGAACGCGGATCTGAAGAAGTTCCATTATTCCTCCGAAAAACAGACTGGCTTTTATTGCCGAGGAAAATTCTGCATCATTCGAAGCCCAATTAGAATTGGCCATTGCAAATGTGCAGACTCATAGTATAAATGTGAACTAAACACAATTCCGAGCTGCGACAGTGGAGTAAAAAGGCAGACAATCCAGCTCATCATACTGTATTTGTGGAGGAAACTGTTGACATTTGAGTCGAAGAACAGCAAAGTGTCTGCACTTAAAGGAAGATGGCAAAGCCAGTGGCCTTACTTCACGTGCCGCCCACTTTACGAGTGTATATGTCCGCACTGGCGACGTGACCTTGTTAAGCTGGGAGAACTGTCAGTATGTAAGGCTTCAGAAAAATTCTTATAAATCCTGTTCGTTATATATTTTTTACTTGCAGATATATAGCGTGATACCTTATTATACAGATTCAGAATGCGTAAGCGGCAAGCTTCTATCGGAAAAACGGTTTGGTGAAAATTCAATTGCCTTAGTGGCCGCTTCACGCCGCCTTTCCCTTTATCAGTATTTACTGTACAAAGAGGGTACAAGACTGTTAGTGCTATAACTTCTGTCATGTAAAGTAGCCTTTCTCTGATCTACTGTCTCGGCCGCCTCCCGGACCTCGGATGCTTTCCCTGGCGGCGTTTCCGCGACGCGGCCGCCCCCTCTGCCCCCGGAGCGGCGAGTTTCCGCCCGGAGACTTCGATAGCCGGTAGGGAAAGCAGCACCACCGCCAGCGCAGAGCGGCCGCGTACGGCAAAACACCGGCCGCAGCTCTCCGCGGTCCACTTCGTCTCTTCTGGGGCGGAAACCGCGGGCTGCGCTGCGCTGGCTGAACCGAGCCGGCTCCAGGATCCTCTGGCCCCGCGCGTCACGGTCGCGTACAGCAGTCCGCCTTTCACTCGGCTTCCAGCCGCTCTTCGCAGTAAACACTTCTTACGGCAGTGCACGCCGCACTGACTCTCAGCTGCTGCCAATACCGGATGACACCGTCGAGAAACCTTACCACCAGCCCTCTGCGTAGGAAGAAACGTGTTCCGTCCGACCAGGCGACGCTTTCCCATCGGTCCACTAAACAAACCCCACAATCCTTTGTCCACTGAATCGATTCACGAATCCTAACCGCTAGTACGGGCCAAGGGATATTATACGGCTCCCCGTGGGAGCTAAACTTTGTTTACAACGTTTCGAGAACGTACTCTGTACTAGCTGTATGCATCACTTTGTCAACCGAATGGTGTTCTCTTTAACTTTACATAAAAATTTACTTAATAGCCTAATTTAGTAAGGTAGAACTGTCCCACTACAGAGGCTGCCTTTATAATCTTGTCAGTAGGCTCAATTAAAATGAAATATATTAAAAAGTTATCGATGATGCTGAGCCACGGTCATACACAATTTGTGAAAGAATACACCGCCATTTGACTGTATATTTCTTGTGTACACTCTAGATTTCGGTTTTCACACCATTATCCAGTACAATGTTCTCAAAGTATTAACGTTATTTTGCTGTGTAGTGGCCAGGATGACAGGTAAACAGTTCAGCACATTTGCTTAACGTGACATAAATGGTACAAAGTTAAAGTCTTCAAGGAATGTAGCATATTATCTACAAGCGCTTCATATCTGGGAGAGTCAGCACAAAGCAAGTAAACACAAGTCTTGCATCATGTTAATTAATCCCACAAAACTTTAACTCTGTACCGTTTATATCACTTAATCAAATGTGTCGAACTGTCTATTTTTCATGGTCGAAGAACATTGGAATCAATAAAGCCATGAAAGCCAAAATCTAGATTGTACACAAGAAATATACAGTGAAATGGCGGTGTATTCTTCCAAAAAATGAAATGCATTACCCCGACAAACTACACAGCTAAAAAATATTGACCACAACAAATTAAATGTACCATGGTACTGAATAAATTGCTAATTGTATAAATGTCCAAAAAAATAGAGAATAAGGCAATCTTATTTCTTATGGTACCTATTGTACAATAACTTTATTGTACTCTATAATAAATAAAAGATTTTATTTCTTGTTCGTAAAATATTAATAGTCTTTAAATAATTAACCAGAAATAAGAAACGGTTGTAATTACTAACAGAGAAAATATTCCTGACCAGTGTTTGTTACTTTGCAGTCCCTCGCTTTGGGCGAAGTAAACACATTATGCCATTAACCGTAACCAGTTCCAGAGCAACCTTCGTTTACGTCAGGGTTGAGTTCAGATCAGTGTGCGATTTGCAGGGGGGGGGGGGGGGGGGGATTTCCCCTCTCTGCGTCAGACCATCCCCTCCTCTGGTTTTAGTTTATGCATCCCAACCTGGGATGTTTATTTCCCACGCACTGGAGTAAAACTTTACATATAATTTAAATTTGTGGAGCCGAACACTGAAAATTTTTAATAAGTCGTACTATTAATACTATTAATATGTTTCAGTTTTCTATTATCAGAATAAGTACAGCTTTTCACAAATGTGCCTCTACTTTTTGAATTCCCCTCTATACCTGTATGTAGATGATTTTGTAAATAAGCTTTACCTATAAGGTACTTTTAAAAATATAACAAGGAATGGCTCTTCTGATAGTGCATACGCGTGAATAGTGTGTTTCGGCATTCGCATCTATTTATAAATAGCTGTTTAACCATGCGTAACTCCACGGTCCAAGCAAGTGACATATATAATTCTACTAACCCATTAAGGCATCCCCCCCCCCCCCCCCCTGGTAAAAGCACAAATCGTAGCCTGGTTCAGATGAACAGACTATAAATGTCTGTAGGCATAACAACTCCTGCAACGTTATTAATCGGCCACGTAACTGCCTTATGCCCGTCGTATTCGATTGCTACACGGAAGTTTCCAGAAAAGTCGTCAGAAGTGAGGACAATACAGGTCGCATAATTCTGGAAGAAACTGAAGTTCCTTAGATGGGCCTGTAGTTATATGCGCCAGTCACACGATCTTTCTTTATAGATTGCAATAACCGCTGTTACTTCCAATCGCACTGCATGCTGTGTGGCTCCAGATACATTTCGTGAACTGGCGTTACAGGAGATACTGGTTACTATACTTAGTGAAGCAGCATTGGAGGAGGAGGAAACGCGACGTGTTGAGATAGTACGAGATTCTGTTTTGGTGATTATAAAAACGAGTCAAATTTACGAACGACTTGGCAGTGTGAGTCCCCTCATCAGGCCTTCTGGCCTGGATGCACGCTCAGATTCAGTCGGCAAGGCTGTCGTAAGGCTTTTATATCCTCTCCTGAGGCAATCTATCCCACAGCTGTTCTAACTGGTCCTCCATCTCTCGGATAGTGTCACCAGGCTGCAGTTGACATCTGAGCTGGCCCCATGTACATTCTACTGGGGGCGGATGTAAGGGTCTCGCTGGCCACAGGAGTGCATATACTGTACTTTACAGACATACGTGACACAGGTAGACGAGCATTATCCTGCTGAAGAGTGGCATCACGTTACTGTCACGTTAGAGGTGACACATGATGAATCGCACCATTGCGCCATAAAGGTTAATCGCTAGCGGCCACAACCTGAAGCCCTGCCCGATGACTCCTCAAATGCCAAGAGTGCAACGCCAGTGCCTCTCCAAAACACTGGAAGAGCCGGACACCTCGACACGTCTCCACGATACTGGTTGGCGGTGCTCACCAGTGGCGGTGCAGAACCAGAGCTCAACGCTGGACAGGGTGCGCCGCCATTCGTCAGCAGTCCAGGCTCGTCTGTCATAGCACCACTGGTTGTGTTGTGGTGTTAGTGGCGGCCTACACAGGGTATCGTAATTCCTTGTCTGGCTGCAGCTAGTCGCAGACCAGTGGTGCGAGATGACACAGAACACTGCAACGAATCAATTAGTTGTTCCCGGATGACAGGGCTTACGATCTCCTTGGTGCACAGTGCGGCCGTCCTCCTCGATGGCGGTCAGCTGTGGTAGACCCGAGCTTTGACGACGAATATGCAGTCCAACATTGGGCCACTGTCGCATCCGAATGCCTTACAAATATGGATACTGGATATTTCAATCATTCGATCAAATGGAGATCCACAGTGAGCCCCATTTCAATCTGTCAGGTGCTGATAACGCTGACCCACACGTGTACGCTGCATCTCCGTGTCCTTTACAGTGATCACTCGATATGTGACTCTGATCACTCCCCTTACGTACCCTATGAGGCAAGGTAGAGACACTGAATACGAAAAACACTAACACACTCTGGCAGCTGTTCTACCTGTCTGAAACATTCATCAGGAAGGAATTATCCAAATGGAATGGACAAATGGTTTCAATCTCAAAAAAATGGATTATTTGTTAAACAGAAAGAGCTTTACAAAGTGAGAAAGTCAGAAACGCGTTGGCCCACCCTTGGCCCTTGTGCAAGCAGTGGTATGGCGTGACGTTGACTGATGTTGTCGGATGTCTTCCTGAAGGATTTCTTGCTAGATTCTGTGCCCTTGGCGCATACAACGTCAAAATCCTGATCTGGTTGGAGTACTAAGCCGATAATGCTCCAAACATTCTCAAGTGTGGGGAGATCCGACGAAGAGAAGGTAAGGTTTGACAAGTGCGAGGACAAGCAGTAGAAACTCCCGCCGTTTGCGAGTGGGAATTATCTTGCTGAAGTGTAAGCCCAGGCTGGGTTGCCATGAAGGTCAACAAAAGCAGGCGTAGCATGTCCTGGACGAACCGGTGTGCTGTAAGAGTGCCACAGACGGCAACCAAAGGAGGCCTGCAGTGGAAAGAAGCGGCGCCCCACACCATCGCTCCCAGATGTCGGGCCGAATGGCGGCCGACAGTCCAGCACTGTCTAGGGCGCGTCCACTCGGCCTGCAATCTCATTGACTCGAGCAGGAGGAAGAGGTTAGTGTTTACCATCCTGTCCACGATGAGGCGATTACAGACGGAGCACGAGCTCGGATTGTGTCAAAGATTGGGATGGTAATCGGTGGTGACCTTTCAAAGGAACCATCCTGGCATTTGCCTGGAGTGGTTTAGAGAAATCAGGGAGAACAAGCTGGATGGCCGGACGCGGGGATGAACCGTCGTCTCCCGAATGCTAGTCCAGTGTCCTAACCACTGCGCCACCTCGCTCGGTCACATTGACTGGAGTAGAATTGTCTTCAGTGATGACTGAGCCGGAACGACCAGTGAACCAGCGAAGACGTGTGTGGAGATCCCCGAGGCAGTAGTGGGATACAAGCCTGGTTGTCGCCTGGCCGACAATCGGGAGTTGATAGTCTGGGGAAACATTTGATGTCATAGCAGGACCCCTTTGGTTGTCATCCGCGCCACCCTTGCAACAAAGTGGTACGTCGACGGTACTCTACTCCTCCGTTTTCTTGCTCTTCGTGGCAAGACATCCTGGGCTGACATTTCAGCAAGATAATGCCCGCCCTCGCGCGGTGGGGGTTTCTACAGCTCGTCTCCATTCTTGTCAAATTCTACGACCTTAGTCAGCAAGGCCACTGGAGATCTCCCCAATTTAGAATGTTTGGAGCCTAGTGGGCAGAGTCGTCCAACAAACTTGGTATTTTGACCATCTAACTCGCCAATAATTGAAGAGAGTTTGCACGATATACCTCAGGAGGACGTGCAATAACTCTCTCAATCACTGCCAAACCGAATAAATGCTTGCGTAAGGGGAAACGCGTTATTGACTTGCTGAATTTGCAAAGTTCTTGCTCTCGAATTCGTCACCCAATTTTCCTGAAGTAGTAATAATTAGTTTGTCTGTACATGTAGGAGTACACCACATCTACCGATGTCCGTCCGGTTCGAATAATACCTTCGTGGTGCGTCGTTATTTTGTGTTAGAGTGTAATTTACATTTCCACTGACGGGATACACGTGCACGGAGTAACAGTGAGATTCGACCGTACCATCTGGGTGCTCGGTTCTTTTTGTCAGGTAGTGGCGCACTACGAGGTCCTGTGCCCTTTCTTGTTACGAATGTCTCCAGTGAAGTGCCAGCAGTGCGTTCCAGATGGATGACTACAGGTGATTTCTGCGGTAGCTGACTGCAGCATCGTAGTAACAGTGGTGTAGGCTGTACTGTAGGGACATATTGTGATTGTGTAGTATCAGGCACGTACAGTTCGGACAACTCTGCCGCACGTGTGGTTCTAGGCGCTGCAGTCTGGAACCGCGAGACCGCTACGGCCGGAGGTTCGAATCCTGCCCCGGGCATGGACGTGTGCGATGTCCTTAAGTAAGTTAGGTTTAAGGGACTCCGGAACGCCCTATACTTGCAATGTTAAAATAACGCTTATAAATTACATCTTTCCTCACAAAGTATTTGAGGTAGGTAGTTGAACATTTTACAGATTATTTATTGGAATATGGGCTACAACTTAACACAGGGATTTTACAAAATTTTAGTTCAGTTATTAAAGATGATTTTTTTTTCAATTGTAATGAAAATTCACAACATTTTTTTTTGCAATTTTTTATTTATATATTCAAAAATATACAGTTTTTTGGAAAAAGGCTGTGTTAAATTATGCAGAAGGTACTGTGTAACATTTACTGAAAGTTTGAAACAAATATGTTTGGAAGATCCTTAGGAAACATGTAATTAGTATGAGAAAATAAAAGTTTTGGGAATCGAGCGACAAAGATTGGATTAACTTTTTAGTGCATTCCAGGTCCATAGGATGGATTATCTTCATCCTCTGCAAACTCCTCCTGCAGCTTCCTCTTGTTCCTCCTCCTGTTTACTCTTGCTTGTATTTCTAGACTCTTTACAGCCCTGTCTGCAGCCCGAAGGCGTTCCTTGTCTAAAGCAAGCATCGCTCGTACCATGTTAGAACCTATCTTCATTCCCATATTTCTAAATACCTTGCACCTTACAATGTTGCCATCATTGAAAGTCGTAACAGCATCATACACAACAAAGTGAAGTGTTTCTATTCCAACAAATACAGTCTTGGGGATTCTCGACCATATAACACTATTTACACTTTCATTGGGGTTTTGAGTTTTTCCGTGAATACACTTTTTCAACAGTTCACGTGCTGCTAAGTCTCTGAAAATAGGTTTTATCACCTCCATTATTGCATGAGGCAGACTATGCTTATGAGTGTACACTTCACCAGTTAGCAATCCTTTGTTATATTTACACCAACTGTCTTCTTCTTTGGGACACAAGCTATGTTGGGGATTTTCATCGGTTAAAGAAGTATGAAAAAAAAGAGCCCAAACAGCCTTCTTCATTTCGTCGACACTTTGTGTATTTTGCCTAATAGCCATTCCATAATAGTTCTGTATTTTGTCAATTACACTGTCAGTTAACCTTCCCTTCCCATCCAACCCTTTACCATCACTGAGTTTTTGTTTTTTGTACGAAGCTTTCAGTCGCCGAAGTCTTGTTCCCATTCGCTTCTGTACGTGTCCAATACACTCAAATTTCTGCACTACAACATCATCACCATACGCTTCAGTCCTTGAACATGTTTGAAACTTTTAGAATCACCGTCACCAAGGTAATTAACATATCGCACTTTATCACACGCCTCAGAACGCTGGAATATACTGGCAACACCAGCCACTTCCATTCCTCCACTACTGCCACTATAGTTAGCTTTGCAATTATTTTCATGTGTACCTTTATATTTTTGTGGACATCTACAATACTTTGATATTACCGCTACATCTAAAACTTTCCTTGTATACATACTGGTGGCAGATACTACACCATGAAGAGATGTGTGTCCCCGTTTATGCCAGGTACCATCGAACGCTGCAGTCAAATCTCTGTTACCATTATTTTCCATTACTGCCTCTTCCACAGGGTTCTTCATAGATTCTATACAGACATCTTCTACTTTAGACCCTATTAATTTATTATAGGTCGTAAACTTGGTTGGGGGATTTGGAAGATTCATGATGCCACAGAAAATTGCACCTGCAGTAGCACCCTTACCAACTGAACGCAAGGAATAAACAAATCTAATGTTGTGTTCGTAGATTTTGCTACCATTTTCTTCAGTTGCAGTTACTGCAACACTGTTCCAAAAGGTGGTCATGTATGAACACTTATCACATTTCAGTTGTATTTCACTAGCAAGTCCTACGTGCTTTATTATGGAGAGTTCCAGACCAACTTCACTACAATGAATACATCTTACACAGTTTGAAAAAATTCCTTTGAGAACCGACATATCAAATATTTCATTCACATCCGATTCGCCCATAAAACATTCATAGTTTTCACTCATTGAACCAAGCTTCTTCTGTGAAGTGTTTTCTTTCCCACTTTGACTGCTATGGGCAGGTGTACTTGAGAGGTTAGGTACACTCACTTGGTTACCGTCTTTATTGTTTACAGTAATAACACATACCTTTGGCTTTCCAACATTTCTCCTTTTCTTAAAAGCCTTCAGAGGATTTCTAATAACTTTACTTTTACTCATTATTATACTTCAATAAAACAGAGACTCAAGAAACAGAATTACGAATATTTTCGAGATAACGTCAGAGTAAATAAACATGAAACAATCGACAATCACACCAGCGATATATATTGAACCATCACAGGTTAGCCACAACACGTACTTTATCTCACATCACTAAAATGTACCTGATGAACACGGACGTTAATAATAACACCATTTGACAGCAGTTTAACAGCGCCACAGTGGGTCACGCCCATGTAGAACACATTTCAAAAAAAAAATTAAAAATAGTTGTAGTCTTCGGAATTGAATAAATTATATATCTATTAAAAGGTAATGGTCTGCAGATTCAGAAAACGCAAAAAAGTAAAAATTGAACTTTTCATGGTTTTGAGCCTTTCCGGAGCCCCTTAAGTAGTTCTAAGTTCTAGGGGACTAATGACCTCAGAAGTTGAGTCCCATAGTGCTCAGAGCCATTTGAACCATTTTTTGAACTGTGCCGCAGGTGTGGTCGTGGCTGTGGCTGTGGCTGGCGGCGGGCGGCCGGTGCTGGGAGCAGCCGCGGCTGCCGCCCACGCCCGCGGGGGCGGAGGTGCTGATGGCGACGCTGGGCGGCACGCGGTCCCACACGGCGCCCTTCCTGGCGCTGGGCCGGCAGCTGGCGCGCAGGGGCCACCGCGTCACGTTGCTGAGCGCCTTCCCGCCGCCGCCCGGGCAGGAGACGCCGGGCGTGCGACAGGTGCGTGCCGCGCAGGCTACCGTAGCCTACCGTAGGCTACCGGGACTAACAGCGGACTGCGGTAGTATTGCATGTAGCTTTGTTCAGTCAAGATTGTACCCACGTTAACTCTACCTTGGGTGTGTTGCATACCTATTCGGGCATTACCTCATAACGATGGCTATCTTTACATATGCGATCCGAGTCTTACTAGAGTCCCCTAAAAACCGTATGTGGTGGACTGTCTAGAAATAGAGTGAAAATTCATTGGGCAATGTATTATACTAGAACTAACATGTGATTACATTTTCTCGCAATTTGGGTGCATAGACCCTGAGAAATCAGTACCCAGAACAACCACCTCTAACCGTAATAACGGCCTTGATACGTCTGCGCATTGAGTCAAACAGAGCTTGGATGGTGTGTACAGGAACAGCTGCCCATGCAGCTTCAACACGATACCACAGTTCATCAAGAGTAGTGACTGGCGTGTTGTGACGAGTTAGTTGCTCGGCCACCATTGACCAGACGTTTTCAGTTGCTGAGAGATCTGGAGAATGTGCTGGCCAGGGCAGCAGTCGAACATTTTCTGTATCCAGAAAGGCCCATACAGGACCTGCAACATGCGGTCGTGCATTATCCCGCTGAAATGTAGGGTTTCGCAGGGATCGAATGAAGGGTAGAGCCGCGGGTCGTAACACATCTGAAATGTAACGTCCACTGTTCAAAGTGCCGTCAATGCGAACAAGACGTGACCGAGACGTGTAACAAATGGCACTCCATACCATCACGCCGGGTGATACGCCAGTATGGCGATGACGAATACATACTTCCAATGTACGTTCACGGCGATGTCGCCAAACACGAATGCGACCATCATGATGCTATAAACAGAACCTGGATTCATCCGAAAAAATGACGTTTTGCCATTCGTGCACCCAGGTTCTTCGTCGAGTACACCATAGTAGGCAGTCCTGTCTGTGATGCAGCGTCAAAGGTGACCGCAGCCATGGTCTCCGAGCTGATAGTCCGTGCTGCTGCAAACGTCGTCGAACTGTTCGTGCAGACGGTTGTTGCCTTGCGAACGTCCCCATCAGTTGACTCAGGGATCGAGACGTGGCTCCACGATCCGTTACAGCCATGCGGATAAGATGCCGTAATCGCGATAGGCTACAATCCGACCTTTATCAAAGTCGGAAACGTGATGGCACGCATTCCTCCTCCTTACACGAGGTATTTCGCAGACACAGATAAACGTGATTTGAAACTTTCACAGATATTACGTGTACAGTAGAAACAAAAATGAAAGTGTTTACATAGGAAAACATTTCTTTTCAAAATATAAAAATAATTACATTAATTGAAAAACGAAGGTAAACAAAGCTGTGGATTCACTTCTTGGTCCTGTGGAACGTGAAATTTTCATAGACCATAATTTCGAACAAATTTTCTTATACAAAGACATACTGAATTGCAAAAATAAGTACTGGTTGAAATATGTCGATCATGTGCTGTGTTTGAAAACAATAGATATATTACTTCAGCATTTAAACTCACAATTTCTTGTTGTTGCGGTCTTCAGTCCAGAGACTGGTTTGATGCAGCTCTCCATGCTACTCTATCTTGAGCAAGCTGCTTCAACTCCCAGTAATTACTGCAACCTACATCCTTCTGAATCTGCTTAATGTATTCATCTCTTGGTCTCCCTATACGATTTTTACCCTCCACGCTGCCCTCCAACGCTAAATTTGTGATCATTTGATGCCTCAGAACATGCCCTACCAACCGGTCCCTTCTTCTTGTCAAGTTGAGCCATAAATTCCTCTTCTCCCCTATTCTATTCTCATTAGTTACGTGATCTACCCATCTGATCTTCAGCATTCTTCTGTAGCACCACATTTCGAAAGCTTCTATTCTCTACTTGTCCAAACTATTTATCGTCCATGTTTCACTTCCATACATGGCTACACTCCATACAAATACTTGCAGAAACGACTTCCTGACACTTAAATCAATACTCGATGTTAACAAATTTCTCTTCTTCAGAAACGCTTCCCTTGCCATTGCCAGTCTACATTTTATATCCTCTCTACTTCGACCATCATCAGTTATTTTGCTCCCCAAATAGCGAAACGCCTTTACTACTTTAAGTGTATCATTTCTTAATGTAATTCTCTCAGCATCACCCGACTTAATTCGGCTACATTCCATTATCCTCGTTTTGCTTTATTTGATGTTCATCTTATACCCTCCTTTCAAGACACTGTCCATTCCGTTCAACTGCTCTTCCAAGTCCTTTGCTGTCTCTGACAGAATTACAATTTCATCGGCGAACCTCAAAGTTTTTATTTCTTCTCCATGGATTTTAATACCTACTCCGAATTTTCCTTTTGTTTCCTTTACTGCTTGCTCAATATACAATTTTCACATGTGGGAACACCTGCTTTCTTTGGCATTGGAATTATTATATTCTTCTTGAAGTCTGAGGGTATTTCGCCTGTCTCATACATCTTGCTCACCAGATGGTAGAGTTTTGTTAGGCCTGGCTCTCCCAAGGCTGTCGATAGTTCTAATGGAATGTCTACTCCCGGGGCCTTGTTTCGACTTAGGTCTTTCAATGCTCTGCCAAACTCTTCACGCAGTTTCATATGTCCTATTTCATCTTCATCTACATTCTCTTCCATTTCCACAATATTGTACTAAAGAACATCGCCCTTGTATAGACCCTCTATATACTCCTTCCACCCTTCTGCTTTCCCTTCTTCGGTTAGAACTGCGTTTCCATCTGAACTCTTGATATTCATACAGGTGGCTTTCTTTTCTCCAAAGGTCTCTTTTTCGGATGAGTCCAGGTTCTGTTTACAACATCATGATGGTCGCATCCGTGTTTGGCGACATCGCGGTGAACGCACATTGGAAGCGTGTATTCGTCATCGCCATACTGGCGTATCACCCGGCGTGATGGTATGGGGTGCCATTGGTTACACGTCTCGGTCGCCTCTTGTTCGCATTGACGGCACTTTGAACAGTGGACCCCTGCGAAACCCTACATTTCAGCAGGATAATGCACGACCGCATGTTGCAGGTCCTGTACGGGCTTTTCTGGATACAGATAGTGTTCGACTGCTGCCCTGGTCAGCACATTCTCCAGATCTCTCACCAATTGAAAACCTCTGGTCAATGGTGGCCGAGCACCTGGCTCGTCACAACACGCCAGTCACTACTTTTGATGAACTGTGATATCGTGTTGAAGCTGCATGTGCAGCTGTACCTGTACACGCCATCCAAGCTCCGTTTGACTCAATGCCCAGGCGTATCAAGACCGTTAATACGGCCAGAGTTGGTTGTTCTGGGTACTGATTTCTCAGGATCTATGCACCCAAATTGCGTGAAAATGTAATCACATGTCAGTTCTAGTAGAATATATTTGTCCAATGAACACCGGTTTATCATCTGCATCTCTTCTTGGTGTAGCAGTTTTAATGGCCAGTGGTGTAAGTGACCTGTGTTTACAGTTACGACATGTTTGAGTGTGCTGTACTGTGCTCGCCTTGCAGCTGAACCCGGAGCCGCTGGTGCGCTACGTGTCGGAGCTGACACGCGGCTGGGACCTGCTGGGGGCGCGCGCCAGGGGCGAGCAGCCCGTGCCGCCCTGGGAGGCCGTGCGCTTCGGCCTGCAGGTGCGTCGCCGCGCCGCAGCAGCGCGGGGGGCCGCGAACCGCAGGCGCAGCCGGGGTCCGGGGGCTCTGGGAGGGAGGCGGCCCCTGGGAGGCGTGGTGCTGTTGGAGGGGTCTGACAGAGCACAGTCCCCGGGAACTACTGAGGTCCTTGGCAGCTTGAGATGCTCTGCAGTGTCCGCGATGGCAAAATGATTCCACGTAGTGTGCCAAGTGCACGAGAAGGACGAAATACCCCCGATGTCAAGACGAGTGTAATAAATCCTATTCTAATTAAAGCTGGCTCTGACAGGCGTGAATATTACCGAACTACCGCATGAGTAAGTCAACTTACAAAATACTGCACGAATTATTTACAGAGGAATGGAAATACTGGAAGAAACGATCAGTTTGCGCTCCGAAGAAATCTGGGAACACGAGAGGCGGTACTGATTCTACGACTTACAAGATGATTAAGGAAAGCCGAGCCTACGTTCATAGCATTTGTTGATTTAGAGACAGCTTTAGAATACTCCCCCTGGAATCCTGCAGATAACACGGATAAAATTGACGAAGCAGATTGTTATTTACAACGTGTACAAAAGCTGGAGTCCGTGACCTACAAATCCCTGTTAACAACTGTAGTTCTTCCTCGGGAGGGGAACTTGAATGCGTGATTGGATTTACCTGAAGTTTAACTCGTCAGATTTTGTCTAAAGACCACACACACACACAGACAGTTCCTTTTATGACCGTCTCAACTGTCCAGTGTCGTAGGAGACCCACTAGATGTGTTCCAGGTAAATTTGAGTAGCTGAACTTGGATTTCACCAATGGAACTGAGTAGCACAAAATACTTGTTCTCTTGTTTATTTAAAGACAACAGTTTATCGCTGTCACTTCAGCGGCAGCCTAGCTACCGGACAAAGTTAAAGTCTCGCTCAAAATTTGCAGCTTCAGACGAACCGACCGCCTTTAACAGCTACCCGAGTATCCGGCTGTGCAGCTACAGACGAACCGACCGCCTTTAACAACTACCCGAGCATGCGGCTGTGCAGCTACAGACGAACCGACCGCCTTTAACAGCTAGCCGAGTATCCGGCTGTGCAGCTACAGACGAACCTACCACCTTGAACAGCTACCCGAGTATCCGGCTGTGCAGCTACAGATGAACCGACCGCCTTTAACAAAAAAATGGCTCTGAGCACTATGGGACTCAACTGCTGAGGTCATTAGTCCCCTAGAACTTAGAACTAGTTAAACCTAACTAACCTAAGGACATCACAAACATCCATGCCCGAAGCAGGATTCGAACCTGCGACCGTAGCGGTCTTGCGGTTCCAGACTGCAGCGCCTTTAACCGCACGGCCACTTCGGCCGGCCCCGCCTTTAACAGCTACCCAAGTATCCGGCTGTGCAGCTACAGACAAACCGACCGCCTTTAACAGGTACCCGAGTACCCGGCTTTTCGCTGGTTTGCAGGAGGAGTAGGAGTACGAGGTTAGTGTTCAGGATTCCGTCAACAATGGGATCATTAGACAAGGAGCCACTCCAGCATTTCTCTGAAGCGATTTAGGGAAATGATCGAAAACCCAAATCCTCCCGAATACGGGTCTGGTGTGCCGACTATTGCGCCACCTCGCTCGGTATGGATTTGTTTCGGTTGTACTAGGCTACCTCCCCCTCCCCTCTCTGTCCCCCTCCTGCACCCCCACTCTCTGTCCGTCTCTCTCTCCTCTCTCTCTCTCTCTCTCTCTCTCTCTCTGTGTCTCTCTGTCTCTTTCTCTCTGTCCGTCTACTACTCTGTCTCTCACTGCCCACCTGCTCGTCCCCCTCTGTACATCTCGTCATGTCCGTCTCCTGTTTTCCCTCTCTCTATCTTCTGCTCTCCCCTTTCTCCGTCCTTCTCCTGCTCCCACTCTCTCAGTCAATCTCGTCCTTCCCCCGTACCTCCAGAACTGTGTGTCCTGCAGTAATACAACTCTGTAGGTACATTCGACAGCATGTGTGCATACTGTCTGCTAAATGTGTGCCGAATAGAGAAAGAACCAATAAATTTAAGACAGTAAGTGATGTGTGTACCAAGTTTAGTAGAAGTCGGTCCAGTGGTTTCGGACGAGATCCTGAACATATATACACACACTATTGTTTAGAAAAAATGGAACACAGAGAGCGAGAGATGTGATCACAGTGAATTTCATTCCTCCGATTAGGGACATGACTCTACACAAATGATTAGCATTTAAAGACTTGTACATGCACTGCGACGGTAGGAATTAAGTACAGAGTAGCGTGCTGCAATCAGAGCCGCTAGATGCCGCGGCACGGAATCAAAGAGCTCCTGAATATGCTGCTTTGGAATACTCTGCCTCGCGGTTTGTAGGCGCGTCCACTGAGCATCAACTGTGGTTGCAGGAGGACCCGAATGAAGTAGTTGCCGGCCGACCGAATCCCAGACATGTTGGAAGGGTGTCAGCCAAACGGGCAGGCTGGGGAAGGAGTGGTACCCGTCATTCATCGCCGTATGCGGCCGGGTGTTGTCCTGCCGATATATGGCATTTGAAACGGCCTGCAGGGGCGGCAGTGCCTCGGGCTGTAAAACCTCCCCGATACGGCGCTAGCTGTTCAGGTCGCCCTCAAGACGTAGGTGGCGAGGTCGCTTCTTACGGACAACGGTGCTCCAAAGCGTGACACTCGGCATTCGTCGGCTATGCTGCTCGACAGTACAGTCTGCCCGGCTGCGTACACCACGGCGGCCATCGTTGCAGTACGAGTTGGAGTGCGGCTTGTCCGAACCGCTGGTGGTTTCTGATCAATGGAAACTGACGCAATGGCATGAGTGCCACCAGACCGGCTCGCAGAAGACGGAGTCGAACGAACCGTCGGCGCACGCCCGTTTCAGTGCTACATCGGCGCGCCGAGACTGTGCACGCTTTTCTGTGCGTTACGGCCGCGCAGACAGTACGGCGGTCATTCCGCGCTCTGGTCGCACAGTGTCGTCCAGTACTCTGTCTGAGCTGTGAGCGGCCCCCTCCTCTCCTCTCTTCTCCTCTCCTCTCCTCTCCTCTCCTCTCCCCTCCTCTCCTCTCCTCTCCTCTCCCCTCCTCTCCTCTCCTCTCCTCTCCTCTCCTCTCCTCTCCCCTCCTCTCCCCTCCTCTCCTCTCCTCTCCTCTCCCCTCCTCTCCTCTCCTCTCCTCTCCTCTCCCCTCCTCTCCTCTCCTCTCCTCTCCTCTCCCCTCCTCTCCCCTCCTCTCCTCTCCTCTCCGCCTCATTGCTGAAGCAGCCAGCCCTGCTCGAGCCGCAGCGCCACCAGACGACAGACCCGCCTCCCGGGGACCGGCCGTTCCGCCACTCGCACGCCGACGCCCTACCCTGGTACTTGGTTACATCTTTCGACTTCGTATGATGGCTCAGCATCGACAGAGCGTCGTGTAACACTGACTTGTCCGGTCATGCGAAGGAGGCTGCTGTTGAGCTTTCGTGCACACTGCGTCCCAGCCACGTAATCAGCTATTAATCAGTTAATGTGGTTCCGCTGTTCCACACGAACTCTTATCTTCGGGTGCTCTCGACCTTTTCTACTAGTACTCTACATTCTAGAAACATTAATACATATACAGGGTGTTACAAAAAGGTACGGCCAAACTTTCAGGAAACATTCCTCGCACACAAATAAAGAAAAGATGTTATGTGGACATGTGTCCGGAAACGCTTAATTTCCATGTCAGAGCTCATTTTAGTTTCGTCAGTATGTACTGTACTTCCTCGATTCACCGCCAGTTGGCCCAATTGAAGGAAGGTAATGTTGACTTCGGTGCTTGTGTTGACATGCGACTCATTGCTCTACAGTACTAGCATCAAGCACATCAGTACGTAGCATCAACAGGTTAGTGTTCAACGTGGTTTTGCGGTCAGTGCAATGTTTACAAATGCGGAGTTGGCAGATGCCCATTTGATGTATGGATTAGCACGGGGCAATAGCCGTGGCGCGGTACGTTTATATTGAGACAGATTTGCAGAACGAGGGTGTCCCGACAGGAAGACGTTCGAAGCAATTGATCGGCGTCTTAGGGAGCACGGAACATTCCAGCCTGTGACTCGCGACTGGGGAAGACCTAGTACGCACGCACCTGCAATGGACGAAGCAATTCTTCGCGCAGTTGACGATAACCCTAATGTCAACGTCAGAGAAGTTGCTGCTGTACAAGGTAACGTTGACCACGTCACTGTATGGAGAGTGCTACGGGAGAACCGGTTGTTTCCGTACCATGTACAGCGTGTGCAGGTACTATCAGCAGCTGATAGCAGCTGATTGGCCTCCACGGGTACACTTCTGCGAATAGTTCATCCAACAATGTGTCAATTCTCATTTCAGTGCAAATGTTCTCTTTACGGATGAGGCTTCATTCCAACGTGAGCAAATTGTAAATTTTCAGTCAACATCCGTGGGCTGACGAGAATCCGCACACAGTTGTGCAATCACGTCATCAACACAGATTTTCTGAGGGCAAGCATTGTTGGTTATGTCTTGATTGGGCCCCATGTTCTTCCACCTACGCTCAATGGAGCACGTTATCATGATTTCATACGGGATACTCTACCTGTGCTGCTAGAACTTGTGCCTTTACAAGTACGACACAACACGTGGTTCATGCACGATGGAGCTCCTGCACATTTCAGTCGAAGTGTTGGTACGCTTCTCAACAATAGATTCGGTACCGATGGATTGGTAGACGCGGACCAATTCCATGGCCTCCACGCTCTCCTGACCTCAACCCTCTTGACTTTCATTTATGGGGGCATTTGAAAGCTCTTGTCTACGCAACCCCGCTACCAAATGTAGAGACTCTTCGTGCTCGTATTGTGGACGGCTGTGATACAATACGCCATTCTCCAGGGCTGCATCAGCGCATCAGGGATTCCATGCGACGGAGGGTGGATGCATGTATCCTCGCTGACGGAGGACATTTTGAACATTTCCTGTAACAAAGTGTTTGAAGTCACGCTGGTACGTTCTGTTGCTGTTTGTTTCCATTCCATGATTAATGTGATTTGAAGAGAACTAATAAAATGAGCTCTAACATGGAAAGTAAGCGTTTCCGGACACATGTCCACATAACATATTTTCTTACTTTGTGTGTGAGGAATGTTTCCTGAAAGTTTGGCCGTACCTTTTTGTAACACCCTGTATTCACACGTATACACATACATGCTTACATACATTTTATAAGTTATATTAATATTTTGTGTGCTGCGTTGAAGTTAACAGTGAAAACCCCATAAAAATCCGTCTAGTAGTTTTGGAGAGTAGCATGTTCAAAGACAAACAGGACGATTTCACATACAATTTTTTAGTACGGATTGCACTTAAATGCTGATTTTAATTATACTAAACGCTATATATTTATTAGGACTAATTTCTCATAAAACTTAAATTGTATCGAATTATTTCTTTAACGTGAGTTAATTTTGTCTCAGAATTAAATATCTAAGTGGTCAGCAAAGTTCACTGGTAGAAGTTGCCATTCATCTCTCGACTTGATCAGACAGTTGAGTGAAAACGAAAAAGGGAATGCTATTTGCGCCGCCATTTCTTAACTTTACGTGGGTTGTCGGTCTCTGCAAGAACCAGAGATATGCACAGCGTATCTTTTGAAAGAGACGCAAGACAGGCCGACTCTCTGGCGACCGGCCCTTCTGTGCCGCTCAGCAGATACTCGGCCGACAGCCCACGCGTCCGACGCACGCTGCCGGCTTTCTGCGGAAGTGTGCGACCTTCTGGAGCATGTCAGCAGACAACGTCCCCGCTTTATTTTCTTTTATTTGCAACGTGCTCCATTACAATACTTGTAGTACAACATGTATGTATTGTGTCTGCTTGTTGTTGTTGTTGATGATGATGATGCGCCACACGCCCTCACTTCGTGAGGCATTGCGGAGAGGTTTCGTACTTAAACCAGGAAATTGTCGGCCAAATGAGGGCGGTGCAAATTTTTTTCCCTCACAAGCGTACGTTAGGACCTCAGCCACGGAGGCGGGTGACAACGCCACTATCCGAAAATTACCTCGAGCAATTAAACAGAGAACCGACTCGTGCAGATAATAACTTGGGCGTACTGACAACAAACAGACCCGAACTTTTCGACTCTGTAAGCGCAGAACAGGGAATCAGTGATCATAAGGCTGTTGCAGCATCCCTGAATATGGAAGTTAGTAGGAATATAAAAAAAGGGAGCAAGGTTTATCTGTTTAGCAAGAGTAATACGAGGCAGATTTCAGACTACCTAACAGATCAAAACGAAAATTTCTGTTCCGACACTGACAATGTCGAGTGTTTATGGAAAAAGTTCAAGGCAATCGTAAAATGCGTTTTAGACAGGTACGTGCCGAGTAAAACTGTGAGGGACGGGAAAAACCCACCGTGGTTCAACAACAAAGTTAGGAAACTACTGCGAAAGCAAAGAGAGCTTCACTGCAAGTTTAAACGCAGCCAAAACCCCTCAGACAAACAGAAGCTAAACGATGTCAAAGTTAGCGTAAGGAGGGCTATGTGTGAAGCGTTCAGTGAATTCGAAAGTAAAATTCTATGTACCGACTTGACAGAAAATCCTAGGAAGTTCTGGTCTTACGTCAAATCAGTAAGTGGATCGAAACAGCATATCCAGACATTCTGGGATGATGATAGCATTGAAACAGAGGATGACACGCGTAAAGCTGAAATACTAAACACCTTTTTCCAAAGCTGTTTCACAGAGGAAGACTGCACTGCAGTTCCTTCTCTAAATCCTCGCACAGACGAAAAAATGGCTGACATCGAAATAAGTGTCCAAGGAATAGAAAAGCAACTGGAATCACTCAACAGAAGAAAGTCCACTGGACCTGACGGGATACCAATTCGACTCTACACAGAGTACGCGAAAGAACTTGCCCCCCTTCTAACAGCCGTGTACTGCAAGTCTCTAGAGGAACGGAAGGTTCCAAATGATTGGAAAAGAGCACAGGTAGTCCCAGTCTTCAAGAAGGGTCGTCGAGCAGATGCGCAAAACTATAGGCCTATATCTCTGACATCGATCTGTTGTAGAATTTTAGAACATGTTTTTTGCTCGCGTATCATGTCATTTCTGGAAACCCAGAATCTACTCTGTAGGAATCAACATGGATTCCGGAAACAGCAATCGTGTGACACCCAACTCGCTGTATTTGTTCATGAAAATATTAGATACAGGCTCCCAGGTAGATGCTATTTTTCTTGACTTCCGGAAGGCGTTCGATACAGTTCCGCACTGTCGCCTGATAAACAAAGTAAGAGCCTACGGAATATCAGACCAGCTGTGTGGCTGGATTGAAGAGATTTTAGCAAACAGAACACAGCATGTTGTTCTCAATGGAGAGACGTCCACAGACGTTAAAGTAACCTCTGGCGTGCCACAAGGGAGTGTTATGGGACCATTGCTTTTCACAATATATATAAATGACCTAGTAGATAGTGTTGGAAGTTCCATGGGGCTTTTCGCGGATGTTGCTGTAGTATACAGAGAAGTTGCAGCATTAGAAAATTGTAGCGAAATGCAGGAAGATCTGCAGCGGATAGGCACTTGGTGCAGGGAGTGGCAACTGACCCTTAACATAGACAAATGTAATGTATTGCAAATACATAGAAAGAAGGATCCTTTATTGTATGATTATATGATGGCGGAACAAACACTGGTAGCAGTTACTTCTGTAAAATATCTGGGAGTATGCGTGCGGAACGATTTGAAGTGGAATGATCATATAAAATTAATTGTTGGTAAGGCGGGTGCCTGGTCGAGATTCATTGGGAGAGTCGTTAGAAAATGTAAACCATCAACAAGGGAGGTGGCTTAGAAAACACTCGTTCGACCTATACTTGAGTATTGCTCATCAGTGTGGGATCCGTACCAGATCGGGTTGGCGGTGGAGATATAGAAGATCCAAAGAAGAGCGGCGCGTTTCATCACAGGGTTATTTGGTAACCGTGATAGCGTTTAGGAAACTCGAGTGGCAGACTCTGCAAGAGAGGCGCTCTGCATCGCGGTGTAGCTTGCTCGCCAGGTTTCGAAAGGGTGCATTTCTGGATGAGGTATCGAGTATATTGCTTCCCCCCACTTATAGCTTCCGAGGAGACCACGAATGTAAAATTAGAGAGATTCGAGCGCGCACGGAGTCTTTCCGGCAGTCGTTCTTCCCGCGAACCGTACGCGTGTGGAATAGGAAAGGGAGGTAATGACAGTGGCACGGAAAGTGCCCTCCGCCACACACCGTTGGGTGGCTTGCAGAGTATAAATGTAGATGTAGATGAAAACCGTTTCCAAAAGACGCGCTTGGAAAGCACCTCGGTATCTTCCAGTGTCTGCCAGTTCGTCCCGTGCCCGACGGCGCGCGCAGCTCGCAGGCGCCGCCCCTGGCCACCGGGTGCCCCCGTGCGAGCAGCCGCCGCAGCTCCGCCGCAGCGCCGGCGCCACGACACGGCGTCCAGAGTGCTGGCCGCTCCGGCACACAGCACCGCCTCTCAAGTCGATGGAAAAGTAGAGGGGGCAGGGAATAACGCGGCGTTCTAGAGTCTCCCTGGTGTCAAGCAATCTGTACGTCGAACGAACGCTAAACGAAACCGAGGCGACAATTGGAGAGGAACGTAGAACTCACGAAGAATAAGTAAACCATTTGAAGTTCGCCGTTCAGATTGAAGTTCTGTCGAAGATGGCAACGGAAGTTAAATGGAATATACAGTTATACGTGTTTTGTAAATAAAACCGACTTTTCTTGGTGCCACTTCATTTATTTCTCTCGGACGCGTTTCGCCTTTTTCTTGCTCTAGAGCATCTTCAGTGGGATTTATAAAGGTACAGTTTTATTATTTTTAGATTATCAAACGTCGCATTTTTTATGTAATTGAGTAATTATAGTTTTCTGGGATTTGCGTTTCTTCTCATCCGGTATGGAGGCTGCACTACTACTTTATTTTCGAAATATAACCACAATTTTGTATTCCGAACTTTCTCACACTCTCCACCATGTTTCTCCTTCTTAGTGGTGTACTGTTATTCTTTTGCCACTACATATAACTATTTGTTCGAACCCTGTGCTTTTAAGAACGTAAATATTGTAACTTCATTATGTGTTTCCCCCTCTTTGGTTTGTTTACCTGCGTGTTGCCAACTTAACGAAGTATATTTTCAAAACCTATTCATGATGTTTATATCTGTGTGTGTGTGTGTGTGTGTGTGTGTGTGTGTGTGTGTGTGTGTGTGTGTGTGTGTGTGCGTGCGTGAGAGAGAGAGAGACAGAGAGGGAAAGAGAGAGAGAGAGAAACATCATGGTTTTGAACATAAACTTCATTAAGTTGTGTAAACAAACCAACGAGGAGGAAACACATAATCAAGTTACAATATTTACGTTGTTAAAAGTTCACTATTCGAACAAACAGCTATATCTAGTGGCAAAGGAATAATAACACACCACAAAAAAAGGACAAACATGGTGAACAGAGTGAAAAAGTTCGCAATGCAAAAATAAAGAGGTAGTGCGATCTCCAGACCAGATGAGAGGAAACGAAGAATCACAGGAAACTATAACTAATTACTTAATTACATAAAAAAATGTTACGTGAACGGTTTGATAATCTATAAATAACGAAACTGTATCGTTATAAATCACACTCAAGATGCCCTAGAGCAAGAAAAAAGCGACCCTCGTCTGGAAAAAAATAAATTAAGTTGCAGCAAGAAAAGTCAGTTTTCTTTACAAAACAAGTATTCCAGTGTTTGCTGCGGACGATGGCCACGCAAACAAACTTGGAATGTATAGTAATTTGAAAAGGGGTTGCAAGAAGAAGAACAAAAGTAAAGCATGTGTAATGGAATGCAGTCGAATTAAATCAGGCAATGCTGAGGGAACTAGATAAGGAAATGAGAAAGTAAAAGTAGTGGATCAGTTTTGCTGTTCAGGGAGCAAAATGACTGATGATGGCCAAAGTGGAAATGTAGAGTGGCGAGAAAAGTTTTCTGAAAAAGAAAACATTTTAACGTACGATGTAAATTTAAGTATTAGGAACTCTCTTCTAAAGTTGCTTCGCGTATAGCCTTGTATGTGGACGATGATCAGTTCAGACAAAAAGAGAATAGAAGTACTTGAAACATTGTGGCGATCTAACCTTCAGCATTATTCTCTAGCACATGGAATGCTTAGTGAGGAGTTACTGATTCGAATTGGGATGGAAGGAAATTCGTGGTATATTTTAAGCAGAAGGATCGACTGCTGCATAGCACACATCCTGAGGCATTAAGGAAGCATCAGTGTGGTCATGGACAGAAATGTAAGGGGTAAAACTTGTAGGCGGGAAAGCTAGGCATGACTAGGAAGGTTGAAGTGGATGTAAGGTGCAGTAGTTATGTGGAATTGAAGAGACTTGCACAGGACAGGCTAGAGTGAAGAGCTGGCCTTCTAACTGAAGACCACAACAACCACAACAACAACAAAAACAACAACAACAACAACGGGATCGAACACTTTAATTAGACGCCATCTCACAAGCGCTGCCTGCCTCTGCTGAGGGGAAGGCAAGCCAACTTGCTGCCTAGTTGGCGGGGTTGCCTCACACCCAGGGGCCACACGTCGGTTTGGAAGTTCCTGTCTGTGAACTCCTCGTAGGGGGCTCGGATAAGGCGGCTTAGCGCTGCGACAAATGCTTCAGAGAGTTTATTTAGATCGTGCTGAAAAGTGTCGAAAATTATGATGACGTGAGTTATGTTGTAAGCCTACCCACATCGCACAGAGGCAAACTGAAGGCCGCTCCGTACCCTCGATGTCGAAGTTGTACAGTGTAGCGATGGCACGGCAGATTCATCGTACGAAGCCCTACCCACACTCATTCTTCACATGCGCCATTCGTGAGTGGAACAGGTGAAGGGAAGGGGGCGGGGGGGAGCAAGACAGTGATGCTAGAAGTACCGTCCGCGAAGTACAGATGTAGAATCTGATGGCTGGTGAGTGACGTATAAGGGCTGCGGCAGCGCATTACTACCTCCGTATAGAATCCCTGTACAGTTGGCCTGTGACTGGCTGTACTACTAAAACACACAAAAATAACGACACACAGTTGAACTTGGCTAAATACAAGAAATAGTTATCAAAAGTCACTCAGAAATTAAATCATCACAGAAAGACATTCGACAGTTGGTAACACCTCAGACAGCGACACAAAATACCATAGCGGAAGAACGGTTGTGCAGTTTTTGTGATCTGCAGACAAGTGTCTGTAGCGCTGAAAACAGAACAACTCCCTTTTCCCTACCAGAGAAGTCATTACAGGTGTAGCGTGTCGTCAACGTCCGCTGTAACTAGGGAAACATAGCGAGTCACAGACTGCCGGAACAGTTTACGACTTAAGAGCTCATTGTCACAATAGGTAAATGGAACGTACCGCACGTTACCGTATATCGGACGTTTTCACGCCTTCTCGTCTTAAAAGTGAACCCCACAGTGAATTGCTTTTAGCGCCGAGAACGGGTGCCTGATGGCGAGACTTGACAGGTGACATATCGGAGCAATCTCTTCAGTGATGTGGTGAACGGCCTGTGGTCTTGCGTTTTCATGCGAAACAAGAACATCCGTCATAGCTTTTGTCGGGAGAACACGCTAAAGACGTGCTTCAACGTGTCCGAGGTTTCTGACGTCTCGGACAGAATTTTTCGTGCATTCTTGGTGCAAAATTTCGACCAGTATCACACCGTCTGCATCCCAGTATACTGTAACCGTCACTTCCCCAACCGATCGGACAGTTTTCAACTTTTTCTTCTTCGGTGAGTTTCTGTGGTGCCATTCCACTGAATGCCTATTTGATTCTGGTTCCAAAAGAACAGCGTTGACATCCACTGTTGCATCACCGTACACATTTTCAGTGTTTCACGAATGCGAAAGGCCGCTTCATGTCCTGCTTTCAAGAATTCTATGACAGAACGCTGTCTAATACGAACATCGATGTCGCACATTTTGCAAGGACTGCAGTACTCGGAAAAGCACCGATGTTTCACTTAAACTTTATTTAAAAAGAAAAAAAATACAAGTCTTTCCTTTTTGACTGATCCCCTATTGACACTAAACTGAAAATTACAGAGTAATAAATTATGTCGTCTCGTATGACTCGTAAAGATGCTGACTGTGGTCTCACCGCCAGACACCACACTTGCTAGGTGGTAGCCTTTAAATCGGTCGCGGTCCGTTAGTATACGTCGGACCCGCGTGTCGCCACTATCAGTGATTGCAGACCGAGCGCCGCCACACGGCAGGTCTAGTCTAGAGAGACTCCCTAGCACTCGCCCCAGTTGTACAGCCGACTTTGCTAGCGATGGTTCACTGTCTACATACGCTCTCATTTGCCGAGACGATAGTTAGCATAGCCTTCAGCTACGTCATTTGCTACGACCTAGCAAGGCGCCATTATCATTTGCTATTTATCTTGTGATGCATGTACCGTCCGACCGATGTTCACCAATTATGGATTAAAGTTAAGTATTCCAGAAGCTCCGTACTTTTTTTACTAGACTCAATTCCTTTAACTGTTCCAGACCTCACGCCAGCCTGCGTGAGCTTAAACGCGTGCCTTTCGGCTATCTCCTAGTGGCTTGGCTGTCTTGCCAAGTCACAACACTGAGAATTGTAGAAAACGCGGTCAGGAGACGTCTCGCGTCGAAAGGAATCCAAGAAGCCTAAAATGCCCAGAGCCGAGAGAATGCGGGAGATATGGCGGCGTCGAAAAGGACATGCAGGAACGCCGCTAAGCGGTTACGTACGGTTGGCTAGCGGCAATCCAGATGTATACGGAACACGTGCACGCTTCGTTGGAAGGCGGTACAGGAAATAACAGCGGTAGGGCAGACGTAGATTTTATTCCGACATTTTCACGAAAGACGGAAAGACAAAACTTTGTTTTCTCAGAATGGCCATCAGTTACTGTTGTCATTATGGCACAACAGTCCATTCGTCCTACTCAGCGGAAAGGAAAAAGACAACGAGTAAATGAGATGAACTACTTTCCTTATTACAGACGTAATTTTTTTTTCATTTTCGAAAGACGTTGAAATAGTGTCCACGAAGTTTTGTGCATTTCTTACCGAGACAGAATTACAGATCTTCTCGGGACTGAGATGGGGTGAAAGTGCAGGCCGAAATTCGCCAGAGGTACGGATCAAACTTGTGTAGAAATACGGGTGACATGTTAAATATACGTATGAAACGTGTTACGTGTGGGTGTAAAACGTACGTACATATTTAGTTACTGTGGCCCCTCTATCCCCGCAACTTTGGACGCGAATGTTACGTTTATGGAAACAGTGCTGTAAGTCTTCCTCTGTGAGCTCCTCGAACACACGTGCCGCTTTTTCTTTCACTGTGGTAACGGTCTGCCGTTATTTTGTTCTACTGCAGATTTGATCTTGTGGAATAGATAAAAGTGACATGGTGTTAGGTCAGGTGCATAACGTGGACACTCATAAGACCGGGACGCTGTACTTCTCTAGAAACCTCTTGACATACAATGCAGTTAGAGCCGGTGCGTCGTCTCGATGCAGAACCCGTGACTTGCTCTTGCACAATTCTGGTGGGGAATAACCGGAAGCCAGTAATGTCGATTAATAGTATGACGTTCACAAATCCATTGAAGATAAATTGCATAAATATAAAGAAAAACCATAATCCTTTGTAATGTCGATTTGCTCATTCGAACTTCTTTCGCTCTCGGTGAAGTTCGGTCTTTCTGTTGCATGGATTGACAGTTTCCGGATAATAAGTGAAAAACCAGGATTCGGCACATGTTATCACTCCCTCTAAGAATTTAAGATCTTTTTCAGTCGTATTCAAAGTGACAGTACATACATTTTCGCGACCTTGTTTTTGTTCAGTCGTGAGAATTTTCGGCACCAGTTTCGCACACACTTTTCTCACGTCAGAGTGGTTACGTAAAATCTGCCTTCCGCGTTCTTTGTCAATTCCTGGAGTTTCAGCAATCGATCGAATACTCGACCGACTTCATATCGAATCAGATTACCTACTTTTCTGACATTCTCATCGGTTTTGGATGCTGAAGGGTCGCCTGTGCGTGAATCAATTTTGACATCTTCTCGACCGTCTCGGAAACCACTGAACTACCCAAAAACTCGTATACGTGATAAAAAGTCTTCGCTACACTCTTCTTTCAGTGAAAGACAGGTTTCAGTAGCAGGTTTTTCAAATTTCCCGTGAAACTTCTCGACAGTTCGTTGTTGTTACGATTTTTCCGGCAAGACAAAATAACTGCACTTATACAGGCGAAGGCCACGGAAAGAGTGGTTTGTCTACGGACGCCAGTGATGCCGCATCCGACTGAAAAGGCCTCACGCTTCACAGGTACTGGGCTCTTATTTTCGGTGCACGGGTACTCGCTCTGCGAGAGCGCCACTGCCGTTATTTTACAGCCACGCCTCTTACGCGTACGCGAGCGGAGCAGCGGCCAGAGAGGTGGTGACGTATTACAATGAAGCCATTACTCGGTCGGCCGGAACGAACGCGACTAGGTGCTGAGTGACCGGCAGCGTGTCGGTGGTTTGTCGGCATAACGGCCGGCGTTGTGGGGAACGCGCCACCGTTGTTTGTGCGACTGTTTGTGGGAGCGGGGGCGAGTTTATCGTGGCCGCGGTCCGGCCGCACTGGGGTAATCTCGCGAGAGGCGACACGGCTGGGTGCGGGCCGCGGGCTGTGGGCTGTGCTGCTGGTGTGAGCCTCGCCCCGCCAGCCCCCAGTGGTCGGGCACCGCCGAGTGAGCCGGCGTGCTGCGCCGACACTACCCCTGCCGGTGCTGCCCCTATGTGGCGGATTTTCTCGTCACGCATCCGGTACTTCTGACGTGCCGCTCGGCCGAACACGCCGCCGCCTATTAAACGCGCCCCGACAGATCCGCCTAACTATTTGTGGTAGCGTATAATCCACCCGTGACAGACCCGCCGCGTTTAGCGTACAGTTTTACCGCGGCGCCGGGATTCGCGGATTTTCCAGAGCACCGGCTGGGGATCCACGTCCGCCAGTGGTGGCCGGACGCTGCCGCTGAGCACCACGCACTTACGCACCCACTTACGCACGCACGCACCGCGTCGCCTCACTGGAGGCGGCGACTCGCCCACAGCTGACGCGGTCTCACGCCTGGCGCGTCTCCAAACCTCACTGCCCCTGCTCGACCGCCCTATGCTTACACTGCCTCCAGTGCCAGTCCTATTTATCTGACTTTATAGTCATAATTCTCGTGATTCGGATGCAATCAAGAAACACTAAAAAATGTGAAGAGCACAGGACCATCAGTCTAATTTCTCATGCAGCTAGTCTTGCTGAGAGTGTTATATGGCAAGCTGGATAGAGGGATTGCAGAGGAGCAGTTCGGATTTAGAAGAGGAAAAGGAACAAGAGATGCTATTGGCCTGTTAAGAACTATAGGGGAAAGATAGATGGAAAATGCTAGAGAAATCTTTGCTGTTTTTATAGATTTAGAAATGGCATTTGACAGAGTTCAGTGGAACAAGCTGATGGATATTTTGAAGAGGAAAGGAGTAGATTGGAAAGAGAGAGGACTGATAAAGAATCTATATTTATACCAGAAAGTAAGGATAAGGTTCAAATGGTTCTGAGCACTATGGGACTTAACATCGATGGTCATCAGTCCCCTAGAACTTAGAACTACTTAAACCTTACTTAGCTAAGGACACCACACAACGCCCAGTCATCACGAGGAAGAGAAAATCCCTGACCCCGCCAGGAATCGAACCCGGGAACCCGTGCGCGAAGTAAGGATAAGGATTGGAAATGAAATGTCAGAAGGAAGCAGCATTGGACGAGGTGTTAGACAAGGTTGTTGCATTTCCCCACTGTTGTTTACCGTATACGTTGAAGAGATTATTGCGAAAAGCTTAGATGGGAAAAGAGGAATATGTATTGCTGGAAAGAGAATAGAATGTATAAGATTTGCTGATGACATGGTATTAGTGGCAGAAAGTGAGCGGACAGT
This sequence comes from Schistocerca serialis cubense, assembly GCF_023864345.2. Lineage (NCBI taxonomy): Eukaryota > Metazoa > Arthropoda > Insecta > Orthoptera > Acrididae > Schistocerca > Schistocerca serialis. The sequence continues at coordinate 250,996,306 of NC_064647.1, read as the reverse complement.
GAATAACATGCTGAAAGATCTGAATGAAGCTCGTGTGGAATGTGGGATGCAAATAAACACAGCAAAACCAAAGAGTATGGTCGTCAGTACAAGACGCAGACAGTCCAACATTAAAATAGGACAATCTACCATTAGCCAAGTAAGTGCATTTAAATATATTGGAAGCACAATAACTGAAGACTTGAGATGTCACCAGGAGATGAAAACTCGAATTGCCATTGCGAACGAGGCATTCGACAGACAGAGGAGACTCTTATGTGGCAAATTACATAAAGGACTAAGGAAAAGGCTTGGCAAATGATTTGTCTAGAGTGTGGCACTATATGGGGCAGAAACATGGACGGTGAGACGAGAGGATGAAAAAAGGTTAGAAGCATTTGAGATGTGGATGTGGAGGAGAATGGAGAGAATAAGCTGGATGGAAAGAGTGCGTAATGAAAGAGTATTGAAAGGGTTGGTGAGAGAAGATGTCTACTGAAGGTTGTAAGGGAAAGGAGAAGGAATTGGTCGGGACATTCATTGAGAAGTGAGTGATTGCTAGCGGATGCTTTGCAGCGATTGGTTTGTGGGAGAAGACTGAGAGGAAGGAGATGATACAAGAGGATAGACGACATAAAGGGAAGAGTAAATTATGCAGACCTGAAGAGGATGGCAGAAGACCAGACAGGACACTGATATGAAATGTCGTGTGGCTAGGGCCTCCCGTCGGGTAGACCGTTCGTCTGGTGCAGGTCTTTCGATTTGACGCCACTTCGGCGACCTGCGCGTCGATGGGGATGAAATGCTGATGATTAGGACAACACAACACCCAGTCCCTGAGCGGAGAAAATCTCCGACCCAGCCGGGAATCGAACCCGGGTCCTGAGGATTGACTTTCACGCTGACCACTCAGCTACCGGGGCGGACAGGACACTGATGATGATGATGATGATGATGATGATGATGATGATGATGATGATGACGATGATGGATGCAATCATCACGCAGAGGTGCAGAAATGCGACTCTGGCTCTGGGGAACAAATGGCCAGTAGATAAGATTTAAGCAATTGTACAGAAACATCAGATCTCTTGCTAAGATAAAAAATGCAACAAACTTATTACGTATAGTCACTGATCTTATGTAAAAGGTCAAAAACTCTAATACATATAGGAGATGATTCTCCAAAATGAGTTAGAAAAATCTGCCACGAATGGAAGTATTCACAAAATAGAAAGGGATATGGAATAACAAAAGTAATTACCGTAAAAAGTGCAATCGAGAAATTAGTAAGCAATTTATCACGTCCTTCGTGAATTTTGTTTTATGGGCATTAGGCAGTGGTCGAAGGCGCGTTTCACTGCCTAACGCTTAGTGGCCTGGTGCTGGAGACATCATCAGGGGCCATAAAGACCCCGTTAGTAGTTTCAAGCTTAAATAAGTTCAGCTTACTGAGGTCGTTTAAGCTTGCAACCGCCACCTGGGTCTTTATATGATGTCACCAGCGCTAGGGAGCCAAGTGTCAGGCTGTGAATGTGCACCGCACCACGACCTAATGCTTATAAAACAGAATTCAGTAAGGACGCAAATACGTGACGCGAAAGGCGACACTTTATGATAAAATCATTAAAACACTGCAGCGATGACTCTACGCAACTGAATGCCTTAGCACTGAATTGTAAATTAGACGAACCAGAAATCTTGGCAGACAAGAATCGCGAGGAAAATAGCAAGAAAATAGAAGGAAAATGAATAGAGAAAACTGGAAGTTAATAAGAAATGATGAAATATGTAGCAAAATATAGGAAAAAAACAGAAAAAGTAAGGAAAAAAGGTGATATTTCTGATTCATAGAGGCTGAATGGCAACAGACTGACAAAACAGATCTTGGAGTATCTATCTCAGAAAAATAGCAATAATTTGTACCTGACATCTAAAAATAATTAGAAATACACATCATACAAGAGAAGATGAGATGTTTTCGAAGCTAAGGTATCAAGTTTATAAGAATTCGACGGCAAAAGCAGTGTGGGAACACGTATGAAGTCGTCTGAAGTCGTCTGAAGGCAGAAAAAAAGACAGACGGAGACAGGCTCAAAAAGTGTTGGAGGGAAAGAAAGAATTAAAATTGTCACGTGGACCTCAGCTGACCAATTATTTTCCAATGCACAGTGCACAAAACGTATTACAAAGAAGGCTCGTCGTAGAAGAAGAATTACTCATAAGTGAAGCACTCGACGAGTTCGGTGAAGGCAGATCGTGCACAGGCTGTGTTTCCTCCAGCATCCACATTTTAACATACTTACCTCCATGCAACGCCTTTGTTGACTACTAGATGTGCCGGCAAGCGTCACAGTGGCTGTTTTTCTCTACAGCTGGGGTCACATTTACAAGGCATATACATTTATTTGCATGTGCAAAATAAATAAAAGACAGTGATTTTTGTACATTAAATTAAATTTGAAAAAGTTTATTCATGTTCTTTGGGATATATAATATTTTTCGTCTTTCCGATTTCTGCAAAAACAAATTTTTCGGCTGTCCTAATCCAGAGGCGAATAACGGAAGGGATTGCGCGTTACACTTCTAAAGTCAACTAAATACCAACAGGTAGTTTTTGGGAATTTCTGCAGATCAACCCTTCTCATTGTCACCCCCATTCCTAGCGGAATATGTTACTCCTACGGTATTCTCGCATTCGGGAGGACGACGGTTCAATCCCGTCTCCGGCCATCCTGATTTAGGTTTTCCGTGATTTCCCTAAATCGTTTCAGGCAAATGCCGGGATGGTTCCTTTGAAAGGGCACGGCCGATTTCCTTCCCAATCCTTCCTTAACCCGAGCTTGCGCTCCGTCTCTAATGACCTCGTTGTCGACGGGACGTTAAACACTAACCACCACCACCACCTACGGTAAAAAATGGTTCAAATGGCTCTGAGCACTATGGGACTCAACTGCTGAGGTTATTAGTCCCCTAGAACTTAGAACTAGTTAAACCGAACTAACCTAAGGACATCACAAACATCCATGCCCGAGGCAGGATTCGAACCTGCGACCGTAGCGGTCTTGTGGTTCCAGACTGCAGCGCCTTTAACCGCACGGCCACTTCGGCCGGCTCCACCTACGGTATTGTTATGCAAATATTGAGTCACGTATACAGGAAATTTGGTTGCAGTTTTAAACGGAATGACGCGAACTCAAATAATGGATACACCAAGACAACGGAGTCTTCTCCCACTTACTGTCTTTCATTTATATCTTGACGATGTCATCAGGAAATGGCAAATATTATTACCAAAACACTTAAAAATCGATAGTAGTCCTCTAGACATACTGTTCTTTGCGGATGACCCTGTCATTTTAGGTGGAAACGAGGCGATCTACAACGCGCGCCTAACAGATTCGGGTAATCAGTAAATGAGTATAATTAAATACCTGCAAGTCAGAAGCAGAAGCAGACAACGAAAGCCAGTTAAGACCAGCAGTTTAGCAAATTGACAAATTCCTTCGTCCCTGGTGTGGTACCAGCTGGCGACATCAGTAAGTGAGACGCGGCGTCCCCCGCCGAGACCTGTGCGAAACAAGGGCGGGGCGCTGTGGCAGCAGAACACACACGTAGTTCCGGGTCTCCTGCAGACACGCCTCTGCTGCATCGCTGAGTGGCGCGCTAATTGGGAGTACGTAGGACAAAACGTCTAAAGTTGCGTCTCCAAATTCTGGCAGTATATGCGCCAAATGCAATGTCGCGTCCATCCGTAGAGAAATGGTGCCAACAACTTGACCGGGCTGCACAGACGCCGTGACGGTGTTTGGGAGTTATAGTCTGTCTGTAAACTGAAGAGCGAGCAGCGCCTTTGGTGGGGGAAGTGGCCTTTCCCGGAAGAACGCTGCCACTGGCCTACAGGGCCACCCAAAATCAGTTGCCCTGTTACCCGTCTAGCGGTGTAGTTCAGCGTGCAGTGATATACTGATATACGTCGTTTCTGTTTGTGGAATCTTTGTTGCCAGCGTCAGTCAGTTGACTTTGTGTACTCACAGATATACTTCAGTATCCCGAAGTGATGGATAATCGCCCTGCATTGCAAGAAAATGTGCGGAATACGAAGAAGAGGAGGTATTTGCGGAGTAACGAGCGTTCGATCGTCTCTAACGTTATTACAGCGTGTGTTAAGGAGGCAACACAAAAAGAACTGTTGGTTAACATTAACAGCCCCAATCAAAGGGCTGCAGTTTATGCAAACGTCAGCCTCGCCACTATAGGACGCATAAGGAAGGAACGTGAAAACAAGCCGCATGGTTTACTGGAATCGCCGCGAAGGAAAACTGATAATTTAGGGAGGAAACCCATCGTCATAGACAGTTTCACAAAATCAGTCATTCGACAAACGATGGAGGACTTTTACATAAACCAAAAAATAGTGCCGACATTACGGAAATTGCTTAATGCCGTGAAACAAAAAATACATTTTCCTTGGCAGAAAGATGTTTTACACAAGACATTGCGTGAAATGGGATTTACCTGGAAAAGATCTGTAAGTAAACGAAAGATTCTCGTAGAAAGAACGGATATAATTGACTGGCGATGTAAGTATCTGATCCAAGTGAGGAAATTAAGGGAGCTAGGCAGAAAATTCTTTTATATTGATGAAACTTGGGTGGACAATAACATTACTTACAGAAAATGTTGGCAGGGCCCTGGCGTTGAGGGCATTATGGACAATGTTAGCGGAAGCAATAGGATTATAGTGGTGAATATTGGATCAAAAGATGGGTTCTTACCCAATGCACAGTTGGTTTATAAAGCGGGTTGTGCAACAGGAGACTACCATGGGCAAATGAACTACGAAAACTTTTCTAATTGGATATCGAATAAAGTGATTCCGAATCTGCCACCAAACTGTGTTATTGTTATGGACAACGCTTCATATCACAACAAGGAACACAACAAAGCTCCAACTAGGTCCTCGAATAAAAGCGAAATGATTGAATGGTTATTAAAAAATAAGGTGGAAGCTGAGTTGACAATGAGAAAAACAAAATTATTTGATTTAATTAAACAACATAAGCCGGAAGACAAAGTATTTGAAATTAATAAAATACTTGAAGCCCATGGACACACTGTGCTGCGACTTCCACCATACAACTGTGACTTAAATCCGATTGAAATGGCGTGGGCAAAGCTCAAGAATTTCGTCAGAGGAAGAAATATTCTTGGAGATATTTGCATGACGAAGTTGCTGCAGTTGGTGAAAGAAGGTATGTAGACATTTTCTGAGCTTCCATGTTTTATTCCGAACTAAATTTTGCCGTAACCGAAAGAGAGCGTATACAAAAACTTGTCCCAATTGTTACAGGTTTTGAAACGATAAGTCAAGATGACTGGAGTGCATACTGCCTCCATGTGGAGAAACTTGAAAGAGAATATTGGGTTAAGGATGGGGTTATGGAAGACATAATAGACGCTATAGTTATTAATTTAGAAAGTGATGACGACGACGACGACGACAGTAATGATAGTGACAATGTTGATGATGACCTCTAAAATACGATGTATGTAAACAGGCAATGAATATTTTTTTGAAAAATATGTTGTGTGTTCTTTCAAGCCTGACTCTGCTCATACACTATGAAATTTCTTTTGGTAGAAATGTAGTACATGGTAGTAAAAGATTTTCCAAGATAAATACAGTCAAATGTTGTCCAAAGCAATAAATACCATTATCACTTGTTGTACAAAACCAGGAATAACTTGAGAGCTTCATGGTAAAATCAATTAACGTTTCGCTAGCAGAACGTGATTCAATCACGTAATACATTTAATGCCTAGAGAACAGCAGCATTTGAATATACTCTGTCACTAAAACTCTATCTCGGTTACTATTCACATGATTCTAAGGAATATTGCTTAAAACATGTGTGCAATAGCTAATCTAAACACTACTGAAATTTCTTTCGAGACACGTATACCGATTCTGGACTTCTATGTAAAAAGCTTGACATACAAGGTGCGTTCACATATTAATTTTTATTTTTTGGTAAGAACTTTACTTGTTAATCTACAACAATGTTATCCTATTCAAAATATTCCCCAGTACATGCTATACACTTATGCCAGTGCTTTTTCCAATTCCCAAAACACTTTAGGAATTATTTCCTCGGGATAGTTCATAGGCCTTTTGACTGCATTTTTAATCTCACCCATTCTTGTAAAACTGCTGTCCTTTAAGGCCTGCTTTGAAATGTTTATACCACTTGTGTGTTCTGGGTTTACTCATAAGAGACTCACCAAAAGCAATATTTAACATTCCTAAAAATTTGATACACTTTATTCCATTCTTATAACAAAATTTAGTACAGATTCTCTAATCTATTTTTATACAAAACAAATAATAGTTGATGCTACCAAAACACATATAACTTTTTTGACAACTGAGAGCCGGCCGCGGTGGTCTAGCGGTTCTGGCGCTGCAGTTCGGAACCGCGGGACTGCTACGGTCGCAGGTTCGAATCCTGCCTCGGGCATGGGTGTGTGTGATGTCCTTAGGTTAGTTAGGTTTAAGTGGTTCTAAGTTCTAGGGGACATATGACCTAAGATGTTGAGTCCCATAGTGCTCAGAGCCATTTGAACCATTTGACAACTGAGAACTGGGTAAATACCCAATATGCAAAACATTGCACAGATACTTTTCAGACATGTTTACGAAGAGAGTGGCAAAAAAAGCAGTGCAAACCGAACTAATACAAAACACGGAATTATAAATTTCTGCTTACTTTTTAAACACTCTTCGTGTTGCAAGAATTGTTAAGTTCCAATGCAGACCCTTTAAAGAAAACTTCTACATTTTAGTAAGAACAAGCCTTAAATTCTACAGGTTGATTGCACTATATCTGGTTCGTCTTACGAATAGAGGAACATACATTCACATGAAGAGGCATTCGGTTCTATGTTTGTAGTAGAATACTGACTTCCGTTCTTATGTTAATATTATTTACTCTATAATGTTTTGTTTCGAAGAAGCTATCGTCTTTTGTTTTCCTTATACTCTTAATGCATTTGTCTAAAAATAAACACAGCCGGGACGTATCTGTACGCGGCGTCGCCACAGATATGAAGCGCGCACCGCCGCAGGGCCGGTACTACGTTGTGAAACAGCCTGTAGAAGCGCCCTGTGACGTAGCAGGGTAGGCAGAGTGGGGACTCGCTTGCTCGCTCTTCAGTTTACAGACAGACTATACAGAGCTTGGACCGTGCCATTCCCATGTTTCCGGCGAGCTGGAACATCTTGGGGGAAGAGGGAGTGGGGGGGGGGGGGGGGGAGATCAGATTTTCCAGCGGTGTGGACGTTCACTCGCGTGGTTATAGTGACAGACGCCGGATTTCTGCCATCGAGGAACTGGACGAGTGGCTGAACGTTGTGTATAGACACTTGTTGACAATGTTGAACAGGGGCCCAAAAAAATGTATCCACTGTTTAAAACTCCATAACTTGCAAACTAATTGACGGAGTTGTCTCATCTTTGGTGAAAGCGTAGTCCAGCTTAAAGATATCACTGTAGGTGTTCTAAATAGTCACCATTAACATCCACACACAAACGATGCCGCAGAACTGCAGCACGAACTACTGACTGCAACGTGTTCAGTTGGATATTTGCACACGAATGTACGATGAATTCTTCAATTTCATCCAATGTGCGTGGCTTTTGTGGATAAACTACGTCCTTTAATAATCCCCACAGGTAAAAGTCCAGGGGGGTTATGTCTGGGGAACGCGGTGGATACCCCACAGCACCTCTACGGCCTAGCCATCTTCCTGGTAGATTTTCGTCGAGATACGCCCTAACACGATTTTGGTAGTGGGCTGGGGGACAATCTTGTTGAAAGTAAACTCTTTCGTCTCCATACGAGTCTCGGATGGCAGCTAAAATGGATGTCTGAAGCTTCTGAAGGTACACCTCACCGGTAACTGTGCCGTCAAAGAAGAATGGCCCAATCGAGCCCCGGTAAGACAACCCACACCACACATTTACTCTTGGCAAATTCACGGCTCTGTCTACATGGACGTTCGGATTTTCGGCGGCCCAGTAGATGCAATTGTGGCGATTCACTGTACCATTGAGTTTGAACTGTGCCTCATCAGACCACACAATCATCTCCGCAAACTCTTCATCTAGGTGCAACTAAGAACAAAACACTGACTATCTGGCGACTGTCATCTGACAAATCAAAACAACGCAAAACAACGCTTGTGCGGCGATTGCTGGCACTACAAACTATTACACTACCAAAGATGAGACGACTCCGTCAATTAGTTTGCCAGTTACGGACTTTTAAACAGTGGATACATTTTTTTGGACCCCTCTGTAGTATCGTGTGTCTGAGTCAGTTTGAACCGTAGTGCAGCATTCAATAAAATTTACTTGGCTTACCATAACAACGCGTAACTTACTTTTTGAAACTCCCTCGTGGATGTGTATGGAATGGTAAAGCGAGAATACCACTACAGAAATCCCGGTTTGTATCTCACCAACGGAGCAGCGTTTCTAAAACTATGGGAGATATTAGTGATGAAACTGTATACAGTAATGAAACCACCTGGCACATGAAACTGCTCTGGCCCCTAACTCTATCTGGGACCTTTGCCCTCCGCGGGACAGTGTTGCAATGCCTCATGAGCCCTCCCTCCAACCCCCTCCTCCGCTGAATCCTTCCGCTCCGCCGGTGACAGCAGAACCAACGTTGTCGTACAGATGTGAACGATGCACTTCTTAAACGACATATCGAAAGGACGTGGTCTACAGTGATGGCATTTTTAACGGCCGTAACTAGCTACAAAATTAAAAAAATGGTTCAAATGGCTCTAAGCAGTATGGGACTTAACATCTGAGGTCATCGGTCCCCTAGACTTGGAACTACTTAAACCAAACTAACCTAAGAACATCACACACATCCATGCTATAGACAGGATTCGAACCTGCGACCGTAGCAGCAGCGCGGTTCCGGACTAAAGCGCCTAGAACCGCTCGGCCACAGCGGCCGGCGCTACAAAATTACTTTATGGAGAGACAGAGAGAGCAAGATTTTAGCAATTAAATTAAACATATTTAATCTGAATGAAGAAGTAGTACAGGATTACAGGAAAATGGAATAACAAGGATCGCAAGAAATGAGCAGACTGAAGCCACCGCTGAAGTATGAGCCAGAACATGGTAGAGGGCACATCGATGTGTGGAATGAAAAGTGGACTGAGCGAAGTACCTGTTGCTGCAACAAACCAGAGATGGTCTACACCGTGATGTAGATGACTGTGTTGGTGGTGATCGCTTGCGCCCGTCCACAATAGTAATTTAGGGCTGACCTCAAGACTATGACGACGATGTCTGGCTTCCATATCACGTCTGAAACACTGAGTCAGAGTCTCGCCATATTACCGACCACGGTAAGAGGATGTTAGTATTATCTACTGCAGAGCTTTGTTGTTTGGCTTTAAGGAAGATAAAGAAAAGTTACAGCGCAATATGTCGGGCGAAATGAGAGATGTATTCACGACGACTACTGAAGATGACGAACTGCAACTGAGAGTCAAGATGACGGTTTACGTAGTCGCTTTTTTTCTTTTAATTTGATGCGATGTTTTGCGCCATTAACTGGTTTTCGAAGCTCGCTATAAGGAGGAGATGTTACAGGAGCATTAGCCGAGCGGTCTGGGGAGCCTTGTCACGGTTCGCGTGGCTCCCCCAGTCAGAGTTTCGAGCCCTCCCTCGGGCATGGGTGTGTGTGTTGTCCTTGGCGTAACTTAGTTTAAGTTAGATTAAGTAGTGTGTAAGTCTAGGTACAGATGACTTCGGCAGTTTGGTCTCATAGAATCTTACCACAAATTTCAAATTACAGGAACGTTATCTTCTGGACCAGATACAGCCAGACGCTAGGGTGCGTGTGCGTGTGCGTGTAAGCCGGTTAAACTGTACATTATTGAAATGTATTTCTGAAGCATACCAAAATGCAATGCAATGTAAGGGGTAAGACATATCGGCCTTTTCGTTTCGTACACATTTCGTTATGTTATGCTTAGATTTCCGTTATTTCCGCAAGCACCAGGAATCTGGCGTCTAGCTGCACGAGCTCGAAATTGTAGTTAACGATGCAGTAAATCGTACTAAATCCAAAAAAACGGCTGTTTGCATATCAAACCTACATAAACCGCCAACAACAGAGATATTTCTACACCGCCTGACACGAAAAATGAAGCTCCTAGAACGCGGGGAGGGAACGAAATGAAACTTTCAGTTGAGAGGGTATGTGCATGTTAGCTTTACAAGTATCTTGGTAGCATGATCCTAAAGGCCGCGCACTCTTCTTGACTATCTAAGAGCTCGGACGTCCTTTTGTGATTCAAAAATCTCTATTGAACCAGCATACTGGATGACACTGTCTCGCCACCCCTGAATGCCGCATCGTCTGAAGTTCCGTAAACATTGAGTTCTAGGCCTGATTTCTATGCCAAGGAAAACACGCGTAGGGTAGATTGAATCTCTGTGTGGGAGTAATTGTGCGTCCATGTTGCGTTCCTTGTTCAAACTGGCGGAATAATCGAAAGCAAAATTCGCCATTTTTCAGCAAAGACTGAATCGTCATGGCCGATTTGTGACGAGCGGCGAAAATAATCATGAAACTTAACGGGGTACACGGTGCACCGAGTTAATCGTGACTGAATATGTTCCGCACATTCGATCAAACCAAGAAATTATAAAACCACGAAATTGAAAGTGGACTGACTGCCACCTTTCAGGTCGACTGCACCCCATCTGGCTGGGATGCACGCACCGCTTCAGCCGGGAAGGGTGTCATATAGGGCCGTTGCATGCTCTCATCACACAAGCTGGCCCGCAGCTGTTACAGCCCTGGCCCTCGACACCCTGGGACAGGAATGATGTCCGACACGCTCTCAGCTGTGTCCTGTCGTGGACGGATGTGTGGACCTGGCTAGCGACGAGATCGTGCGGACGCTTCACAGGGAGACACGTGCCACGTGTGGACGAGAGTTGTCCTGTTGGAAAACGGCAACGAGATACTGTAGCTCGAGATGTTGCAGGACTACCAGCCGCCACGCCCAGTGGCTCCTGTCCAGACTCCAGGGCCCTGGAAGACCGGCGGGACTTTCGGCCAGGCCGCCGCCACGCCACGCCACGCGCCCTGCGGTGGTGGTCCGGGGCAGTGCAGACCCGACCGCCAGCAGGCCGCGCTTCCCGCCCCACAGGCGTGCGCACAGCCCTCTGTGCTGCACCGTCAACGGCTGACTACGCGTGCGACCGTAACCCCCTAGTCTAGTCTAGTCTAGTCTAGCCTGGCTGCCACTAGTCTCCGACCTGCGGTGTGGCACGGTGTACAACGTTGACGTCAGATGGCTGGCGCACGCATGGAGAAGTTGCTGTGTACTTGGAGTGCAATGCAGAGATCCCCCCTCGTGGCGGTCAGACGTGGTCGCCCAGAACCTTGAAGACGAGTACGCGTGCCCCCAGCACCGCGCTACAGGCGACTGCACCACTTATCTGGATATTGCACGATTCGACCAGCCGGCCAAATGGAGGTCCCTTTCAAACTTTTGTCAGGTGCTGATAACGCTGTCTCACACGAGTGTTCAGCATCTCCATATCTTTCTCGGTTACCATTCAAGATCTGACCTTTTTTTTTTCTTTATTGAGTTTCGATTCCCCCAGAAGGGGGCGAGCTGGGAGCAGCTTAGTATGCCGCTCTTCAGCCTGCAGAATTTGTTTTAAGAAGATGCAGATAATAAATAACAAAAACAGGCGATAAAATCGGAGACTTAAATGGTAACATGGCGGAAAATCGTGGAACTTAAAACGTAGAACAAAGGGTTGATGATGCTAATAAAATACATATGAAGCAGACAGGTAAAATAATAGACAGGCAATTAAAAAAACATGGCGACCGGCTGGTTTCTGTTCACAAGAGACATAAATTCTCCACCCCCCCACCCCCCAACGACAGCATGATTTCTGTTTGTAACACTTTGTAAAGACGAACAACATTGAACATTCACTTGAACACTGCACTAAAACGTTGTCACAAATAATACCACAGCCGAGGGCAGACGGGGGAACCCGGACAGATGATGGGAAAGAAAAGGGGGGGAAGGAGAGGAAATACGAAGGGGGGGGAGGGAGAAAGCAGCCAATGGAGGACGAGGACCCATAACAGAGAGGGGGGGGATGCTAGGCATATGCGACAGAGTGGGGAAAGGCAGAGGAGGGGAATACAAAAGGACTCGGGGGGAGGGAGAAGGGAGGCAGGGAGAGTTAGGTGGTGAGAAAACAGGATGGAAGGGGGGGGGGGAAGAGAGAGCCCAGGGAAAGGACAGAGGAAAGGATGGGGGTGAGGATCAGAGTTGATGGGAGGGATAAATGGAGGGAGAGAGGGCATCATCCGGGAGGGGGAGTTGACGGAAACCACCTTGGGAAAGGAGACGAAGGGTGTAGAGATGGAGGGTAGGGGGGACACAACAGCAAAGGTGTCGCAGAGGGCGGGGATGGAAGAGGCGAGGCGCAACGAGGGGGTGAGGGGGATCATGGCGGCGGGAGGTGCAGACGTAGAGTGTGCAGATATGTTGGAGGAATAGGAGCAGATGGGGGAATGGAATGAGGTCATAGAGGATCCGCATGGGGGACTGGAGGCGTATATTGAAGGCGAGGCGGAGTACATGGCGTTCGAGGATCTGGAGGGACTTATAGAATTTTGGGAGGGCGGATATCCAGGCAGGACTGGCATAAGAGAGGATGGGACGGATTAAGGATTTGTAGGTGTGGAGGATGGTAGAGGGGTGCAACCCCCATGTCCGGCCAGAGAGGAGTTTGAGGAGTCTGAGGCGGTTGTGGGTTTTGGATTGGACAGAGTGGGGATGAGGGATCCAGGTGAGATGTCTGGTAACAACACTGAACACGAAAGACACTAGTGCACCCTGGTGGCCGTTCCAGCTGCCACAGAGAACTGCAGCTGTAGTCAGTTTCATGCCTGCCGGTGGTGAGTGTGTACCAAGTTACACTGGAATTCGAAAGTTACTTCTCTCTCTCTATCACGCACTCTATTATTATTATTATTGTTGTTGTTGTTGTTGTTGTTGTTGTTGTTGGCTTATGTTACGTTTTGTTAACAAATGTTTACTCTCTGTTATCTAAGATAATCAAAAAAATGGTTCAAATGGCTCTGAGCACTATGGGACTCAACTGCTGAGGTCATTAGTCCCCTAGAACTTAGAACTAGTTAAACCTAACTAACCTAAGGACATCACAAACACCCATGCCCGAGGCAGGATTCGAACCTGCGACCGTAGCGGTCTTGCGGTTCCAGACTGCAGCGCCTTTAACCGCACGGCCACTTCGACCGGCCTCTAAGATAATCTTCGCTGTATATAATTCATTGCTTAACTGATGCTTTTCGACTGTCTTTTAAAATGTTTCTGTTTTATTAAAAATGGGTTACAAACAGTGTCGACCACAGTTGGACCTATGGAATGAAATAGGAGTTTTACTGGAGACCAGAACTAGACAAAATCTTTATCGGAAGTAAAAAACCACGTACGGCGAAGTAATCATCGGAAAGTGATGGATAAATATAACAGTTTCAGCAAAATTGGATCGTTTGTTCAAGAGGAAGACCTTCACAAATTGAGCAAGTCAACAACCCGCTGGCCCATCTCTGGCTCTTACCCAAGCAGTTATTCGGATTCAATGGCTATCGGTTTGGGTCAGCAATGTGAGCACCCTGAGACGCTTACACCACGATGGTAGGCAGTGGCGGTGAACGGGCCACGTGTTATGGCTCGGCAGTTGACGTTCGTCGTAACCATTGAAATAAGTTTTATTGCTGTCGACACTGTTTTCAATGAATTTGTAAAGTACTTTTACACAGACCGCTGGTTTCACACGAGAAATCTTCTCGAAAATTGCGTATTTGTTTTAGTAATATCTCTAACGTCGTTTAATAAGTTACTGTACAATAGCAGAAACTATGTCACGAACTGAGCCTTGTGTGTGTCGCATGGACACCGTAATGTTACAAAGTCTGTATACCAAGGGCAGTAGCAGTTCCCTTTTAGAGCTACACACGCTAAAACATTTCCCCGTCAGTGAATCGTATGCCTGTAGTATGATTTTGACAGATCTGCAAAACACACTTGTTACTGCGAATTTAAGTACACGAGCACCATCTTTATGGCAGACTGGAAACTTTCATCCTCCGGTTCATATTACTATCGTTGTTCAGGAACAAAAATAGAAAAACTGAAGTTAAAAGGAAACATATGCCGCATGATTCCAGAACAGCGATGTTAAATACAGAATGTGTTGACCTCGCAGTCCATCAGCGTGCAAAGGTTGAACTGCCGCTGTACCTACGATATTATAAGAGCAATTGTCTCCGTTAATGAGACTCGCAAATCAGGCAGAAATGAGAACGCGTAGGCTGGAGCCATCCAGACGGCCGCCGTTTCCGCGCTGCGACAGCCTGGGGGTCTTTCTGCGGCTGCTATTGGCTCTGGAATCGTATTTACTGTCGAGGCAGCGCAAATTGAGCGATACAGCGCAGAACACGCTTTTTTCCAATCACGGTTCCGCTTACAGGATCATTAAAATTCCAAAATAAACAATACAATGCGAGTGAAGAGCAAACGGAGTTTCCATTATGGTCTCCGCCTGACCTTTCACCGGTCGCCGGCTGCGTTAATTCACTGGCAGGGGGGGGGGGGGAGGGGGAGGGGGGGGAGGTGAGGAGGTGGCTGCGAGCCCCCACGCACACACGCACACGCACACGCACACCCACACACACACGCACACACGTCTGACCCCAGCGCGCGGCATCTCCTCACTCCTCACATGCGAAACGCTGTGAAGCGAGTGGGTGGCGGGCGGCACCTCGCACTGCGCCGTCTGTTAGGCTCACATCGCGGCATTCCGCCGACGACCGACATCGCCCGAAGATGGCCGATCTTTTCAAATCAGATTGCCAGAACCAATCTCACGGCCCGAACGTACAGACAGAGATTTTAACTGTGGTCGACACTGTTTGTAACCCATTTTTAATAAAACAGAAACATTTTAAAAGACAGTTGAAAAGCATCAGTTAAGCAATGAATTATATACAGCGAAGATTATCTTAGATAACAGAGAGTAAACATTTGTTAACAAAACGTAACATAAGCCAACAACAACAACAACAACAATAATAATAATAGAGTGCGTGATAGAGAGAGAGAAGTAACTTTCGAATTCCACTGTAACTTGGTACACACTCACCACCGGCAGGCATGAAACTGACTACAGCTGCAGTTCTCTGTGGCAGCTGGAACGGCCACCAGGGTGCACTAGTGTCTTTCGTGTTCAGTGTTGTTACCAGACATCTCACCTGGATTCGCTGGAATTCAAATGAGGTAGCCTTCTTCAGTCGAATCGGACGATGTTCTCACACACGAAATGTGTACTGACGATCTGACAAGTTTAGTCCAATGGGGAAGGAGTTTGTGGCATCCTGAGGACGAAAAATATCATATTCGTGATGTTACTCGGGACCTATGGAATGAAATAGGAGTTTTACTGGAGACCAGAACTAGACAAAATCTTTATCGGAAGTAAAAAACGACGTACGGCGAAGTAATCATCGGAAAGTGATGGATAAATATAACAGTTTCAGCAAAATTGGATCGTTTGTTCAAGAGGAAGACCTTCACAAATTGAGCAAGTCAACAACCCGCTGGCCCATCTCTGGCTCTTACCCAAGCAGTTATTCGGATTCACATAGATTGATAGAATTGTTGGTTCTCTTCCTGTGGGACATCGTGCTAAATTCTATCCAACTGGCACGTTAGATCGTCAAAATACGGAGCTGGCTACAGGGCACCGCCCGTAATGGATAAAGCTTCTACAGCTGGGGCTAGATCCGGCGACCTTTCTGGCCGAGGTAGTGTTTGGCAAGCACAAAGACAGGCAGTAGAAACTCTCGCCGTGTGCGGGCGGCCGTTATCTTGCTGAAACTTAAGCCCAGGATGGCTTGTTGTGAGTGTGACACCTCAGACCATCACTCTTCGTTGTCGGGCGATTGGGCGGAGGACGTTCAAGTCGGTGTGGCATCGCTGGCTGGTTAGTCCCCAAATACATCTTCACTGGTAATCGGGGCCCACTTCGGAGCGATACTCTGTATGTAATCGTCTGAGTCTGGCTCTGATTACCTACTGTCACTCGATTTTGACACCTGGCATTCACCAGTCTCTTTATCCCTCGTCCGTAGCGGTTGGCTATAACGGCGACAGAGAATGGTCAGCATCAGTGGGAACCGTAGAGCGGAACTGAAGAGCTGAGACTCAGCTGGAACTGGCAGAGTGCCGAACAAATGAGCTGGCCCAGTATATTCTTACCGCTCACCTTTGTAGATTCACAGCGTTTTCATCATATCGTACTAATGAACTTGGGTCTGAAACCTGCCTTACCTTTGATCGAGATGATGTGTTCATTCCACCCAGAGTGTCGGTTAGATCGTCAGTGAGAGAGCACCGTGAGTTCCTGCTGCTAATAAGGCGAGTACACCATTCGTTTATTACATACTTTTACGAGCTTCAAACAGGAGCGACTTATATTCAGTTACCTGCGTATTTACTAGTATATTTTTGTAATTTCTTGTGTGTATGAGAGCTTACTAGGAAAAACTTTTCATTTTAAAAACAGTGTAGTGCACAGTACCGCCGTTGCTATCGCCCCTCGTATCATACAGGCTTTTGTTTGTTGTCCTTAGAACAGCTCAGTGTCAGTTAGACAGTCAGTGAGAGAGCACTGCGAGTTCCTACTGCTGATAAGGCGAGTACACTGTTCGTGTATTACATATTTTTACGAGTTTCAAATGGGAGCGAGTTCAGAAATGGATAGTCACTGTGATTGCTGTGTACATATGCGAGCTGAGTTGGTGACCCTTCGCCCACAGCTCCAGGCTGCTTTGGCTTCCATCACACAGCTTGACGCTGCTGCCAAGGGGCAGCACTGTGTGGGTTCGGATGCAGGGATACGAGGGACGTCGAGCACGTCCCACGTGTCCCACGATCGGTCCACTGCTGTGACTGCCCCTGGTATTGGATGCACAGTGGTTGACCCCTCACCTGTGGTCGAGTGGGAGATCTTTCCAAAGTCTGGCAGGCAGCAAAAGACTCTCCGAGGGGCTGATCATAGGGCCTCCCCAGTTCGTTTGACGAACAGGTTTTGGGAGTTATCTGTGGCTGACGAAGTCATTCACCCTGTTCCAGAGGGAACTTCTTGGCCCGCTAGGTCAGGGCATTCACAGAGGGTGGGTTTGCTGGTAGTTGGGAGCTCCAACGTTAGGTGCGTAATAAGGCCCCGTAGGAACGTGGCTGCCAAGAAGGGGAAGGAAGCCAGTGTGCACTCCGTGTGCATACCGGGGGGAGCCATTCCAGATGTGGAAAGGGTGCTTCCGAATGCCATGAAGAGTACGGGGTGCAGCCAACTGCAGGTGGTGGCTCATGTCGGTACCAATTACGTGTGTTGCTTTGGAACAGAGGAGATGCTCTCTGGTTTCGGGCGGTAAAGACTGACAGTCTTGGTTCCGAGATTAACGCGGAGCTCATCATTTGCAGCATCGTCGACAGAACCGACTGTAGTCCTTTGGTGCAGAGCCGAGTGGAGGGTCCGAGTCAGAGGCTCAAACGGTTCTGTGACTGTGTAAGCTGCATATTCGATGACTTGCGGCATCGGGTGGTGGGTTTCCAGGTTCCGCTTAATAGGTCAGGAGTCCACTAGACACACGAAGCGGCTGCACGTGTAGCGGGGGCTGTGTGGAAGGCACGTGGCAGTTTTCTTAGGTCAGAGGGTTTCAGGGAACCACAGAAAGGGCGGCCGTCTAACAGTGGGCAGGTCAAACACAGTAAGGTAGTTGTAGAAACGATCGGTATTGTACTTGTAAATTGTGGTAGCTGTGCTGGAAAACAACCAGAGTTCCAAGCCCTAATAGAAAGCACTGAAGCTAGGTACGGAAAGCTGAGTAAAGCCGGATATAAGTTCAGCCGAAATTTTTTCAAGCGACCTGACAGAGTTCAGAAAGGATACATTAAATACAGTTGATGGTGGGGTATTTATTGCTGTCAGTAGTAGTTTACCTTGTAGTGAAACTGAATTAGATAGTTCCTGTGCGCCGGCCTTGGTGGCCGAGCGGTTCTAGGCGCTTGAGTCTGGAACCGCGCGACCGCTACGATCACAGGTTCGAATCCTGCCTCGGGCATGGATGTGTGTGATGTCCTTAGGTTAGTTAGGTTTAAGTAGTTCTAAGTACTAGGGGACTGATGACCTGAGATGTTAAGTCCCATAGTGCTCAGAGCCATTTGAACCATTTTTGAACCATAGTTCCTGCGAAATAGTATGGGAGAGATTATTCTTGACAATCGGAGTAAACAATTAATTGGATCGTTTTACCGACCCCCCGACTCAGAAGATATAGTAGCTGAACAGTTCAAAGAAAACTTGAGTCTCATTTCCAATAGATACCCCACTCATACAATTATAGTCGGTGGCGATTTCAATCTAACACCGATATATTGGAAAAATTATACGTTTAAAGCCAGCGGCAGGCATAAAACGTCATCCGAAATTGTACTGAATGCTTTCTCAGATATTTTGAACAATTAGTTCATGAGCCCACTCGAAGCGTAAATGGTTGCGAAAGCATACTTGACCTCTTAGCAACAAATAATCCTGGACGAATAGGGAGTATCATGACGAATACAGGGATTAGCGACCACAAGGCAGTTGTTGCTAGGCTGGATACCTAACACCCACAACCATCAAAACGTAACACACAGAACTTGTATTTAAAAAAGCTGATAAAAATGCTCTTAACTCCTCTTTAAGAGAGAGTCTCCAATCCTTCCGATCTGATCATGTAAGCATAGAAAAGATATGGAATGATTTCAGAGAGTTAGTACCGGCAATTGAGAGATATATACCACATAAATTAATATGTGATGGTACTGATTTCCCCCTGGTACACAAAACGGGTCACATCGATGTAGCAGAAGCAACGAAAAAAAGCATGCCAAATTTAAAAGAACGGTAATAAAACACCAAGACTGGCAAAGTTCGAAGTATAGCGCGTACTTCAATGCGAGATGCTTTTAATAATTTCCACAGCGAAATTCTGTTTCGAAGTCTGGCAGAAAACCCAAAGAGATTCTGGTCATACATAATGCATACCAGTGGCAAGACGCAATCAATACCTTCACTGCGCAACAACGGTGAAGTCACTGATGGCAGTGCCACTAAAGCGGAGTTATTAAACACGATTTTCCGAAACTCCTTCACCCAAGAAGACGAAGTAAATGTTCCTGAATTCCAATCAAGAACAACTGCCAAGATGAGAAACATAGAAGTAGATATCCTCGGTGTAACAAAGCAACTAAAATCACTTAATAAAGGCACGGTCTCCGATCCAGATTGTATACCAGTCAGGTTCCTCTCAAAGTATGCTGATAAAATAGCTCCATATTTAGCAATTATATACAACCACTCGCTCACAGAAAGATCCGTACCTAAAGACTGTAAAATAGCTCAAGTCACGCCAATACCCAAAAAGGGAAGTAGGAGTAATCCGCTGAATTACAGGCCTATATCACTAACGTCGATTTGCAGTAGGGTTTTGGAACATATACTGTATTCGAACATTATGAATTACCTCAAATAAAACGATTTATTGACGCACAGTTAGCATGGTTTCAGAAAATATCGTTCTCGTGAACCACAACTAGCTCTTTATGCTCGTGAAGTAATGAGTGGTATCGACAGGGGATGTCGATTGATTCCATATTTTTAGATATCCAGAAATCTTTCTACACCGTTCCTCACAAGCGTCTTCTAATCAAACTGCGTGCCTATGGAATATCACCTCGGTTGCGCGACTAGATTGGTGACTTCCTCTCAGAAAGGTGACAGTTCGTAGTAATAGACGGAAAGTCATCGAGTAAAACAGAAGTAATATCTGGTGTTCCCCAAGGAAGTGTTATAGGCCCTCTATTGTTCCTGATCTATATTAATGACGTAGGAGACAATCTGAGTAGCCGTCTTAGATTGTTAGCAGGTGATGATGTTATATACCGTCTTGTAAAGTCACCAGATGACCAAAACTAATTGCATAATGATTTAGATAAGATATCTGTGTGGTACGAAAAGTGGCAATTGACCCTGAGTAAAGAAAAGTGTGAAGTTATTCACATAAAGAAATCAGCTAAATTTCGATTATGCGATAAGTCACATAATTCTTAAGGCTGTAAATTCAACTAAATACTTAGGGATTATAATTACAAATAACCCAAATTGGGAGGATCACATAGATAATATTGTGGGTAGAGCAAACCAAAGACTGCGATTTATTGGCAGAACACTTAGAAGGTGCAACATGCCTACTAAAGAGACTGCTTACACCACACTTGTCCATCCTTTTCTAGAGTATTGCTGTACGGTGTGGGATCCGCATCAGGTGGAACTGACGGATGACATCGAAAAAGTACAAAGAAGGACTATCACAATATAGGGGAAATAGTGCCACAGACATGACACTTGAAATGGAGTGGCTATCATTAAACGAAAGGCGTTTTTCGTTGCAACGGGATCTTCTCATGAAATTTCAATCACCAGTTTTCTCCTCTGATTGCGAAAACATTCTGTTGGCACCCACCTAAAGAGGGAGAAATGATCATCACGATAAAATAAGAGAAATCAGGGCTCGCACAGAAAAATTTAAGGGCTCGTTTTTCCCGCGCGCCGTTCGAGAGTGGAACGGGAAAGAGACAGCTTGAAGATCGTTCATCGAACCCTCTGCCAGGCACTGTACTGTGAATAGCAGAGTAACCACGTAGTGTACATGTAGATGTAGATATCGCCATAAATGATTGCACCCCGCTACCTAAATGAAGTAAGTGATTCCAGTTGTAATCGTAGAATACAGCATTCTGCGTTTTGTAGAATACATAGTCTGACATCTCTGACTTTTAAATTGTGTTGCCAGTAAACATGTGTCCTGGAATCACAGGTGGCCACAGACAGATAAGCGTGCGATTCAACCACAGCGTGACACGATCGATATCACTACGCCTGCACGTGTTCCGGCTGTACGCTCTTGCATTAGACATGATTCAACCTGGATGGGGGACTTACTAACTAAGATGGATACTTACCAACAGTGGTTCTCAACAAGGAATGTGGCAGGCTGGTTTTTTTTCCTGAGTTTACAGACCATATAGAAGGTGTATGCTACTTTCTGTCTTCTATTAGGAGTGACTATTGAACATAATTTCTCTGAGAACAAATTTATTATCTAGAGTTAGGTACAAAGTGGCTGAACAGTACTCGATACTCAAACCCGTTGACCACTGAGTATTCAGGCTGTCATAATTGCCAAATGTGATCCCGCTTCACACCAGGTGTCTGCCTGCCCCAGTTCTGTCAGGTGAACTGCACGGGCGTGCCCTGTGTGCGGCGGGACGCTGGTCCACATCTGTGTGGCGCCACCTGCTGCAGTCGTCGCTGGTGCCGGTGGGCACTGAACCTCGGACCTTCTGGGTCGCGCTCCTCACACACCGTCACCCCCTCACGGCTAGTGTTCAACTGGTCCGAAGTGACGTCACACTTTTACCGCCACGAAGGACAGACTGTGGTGTAGTTCAGGTGGCCAGCTGTTGTTGCTGGTTAATGGGGGATGGCCTGGTGTGCTGCTGGACTCCACCGTTGGAGGGACACGTGTCCAGGCTGGGATGTGCAGCACAGTAGGCTCTGGCAGCGCCGCTGGGTCGCACCCTCCCAGGTTGCTGGCAACCGTGGCCACGGGACATTTAGCTAGTTTCGTGTGCCAATGGTTATTTGTACGTTTAAGCAGAGTGTGTGCAATGAGCGATTTTACTTTCAAATTAGAAATTCACTTGTAACTGTCGCTATATTTTTTGTTATTGAATACAGATGTGAGTTAGTAATCCCAATCCACCACCTTATACACATTACGAACATACAAATTCTTCTTCAGAACAGGAGTTGTGAAGGAGAAACTTTTCCAGTTTGATGTAAAGTTTGGGTTCGATGTGTGTCAGACATTTTCTGTCACTGGGTAAGAGACCAGAAATTTTGGTTGCAGTATTGTGCACACCTTCTCGTGCCGAATATTACTGTGGTCTAATCAATGTCATTTTTTTCTGGTACTGTAATTAAGTATAGCTTTGTCTATTTTGAGCTGCAGCGGATTATTTACAGCAAACTTCGTGAGGGCCGGCCGAAGTGGCCGTGCGGTTAAAGGCGCTGCAGTCTGGAACCGCAAGACCGCTACGGTCGCAGGTTCGAATCCTGCCTCGGGCATGGATGTTTGTGATGTCCTTAGGTTAGTTAGGTTTAACTAGTTCTAAGTTCTAGGGGACTAATGACCTCAGCAGTTGAGTCCCATAGTGCTCAGAGCCATTTGAACCATTTTTTTGAAACTTCGTGAGGGAATAAATATACTGTGACGCAGTAATGAAAGTGCTTAACTCCTTAAACAAATGATCGTGAGTGAGCAACAGATCTTGTTGTTACGAAACATTTTTTACCAATGAGTACTCTTTTCTAAAGATGAGTTACCGTTGAACATTATTCCGTACGGCAATACTCAATGAAAATATGCAAAACATGTCAACTTAGTGATTTCTCTCTCTCGGTATTTGCAATGAATCGAAGTTCAAATGTGGGCGAACTAAGTTGTTTTAGAAGTTACAAAATGTGCTTTCACCAGTTTAAACTCTCATTATTACGGACACCTAAAATTCTTGATATTCTAATCCTAGTTGTCGTTTTATTGCCACGTGTTACGTTTATTGTTCGTGTAGTACCTCCAGATGTGCAGAATTCAATGTGTTGTGTTTCTGAAAAGGAGAGTGGGACCATGCGCAGATAGCCACTGGGGAATATATTTAAGAGAACTGTTTACCATTTCTTCTGTTGCCGTAGCTATATTTAGATCGGTTGCAATACAGTGTGTTTCAAAAAATACTTTACAACTTTGAAAATTCCTATAAATTAATTCATAGTACCTACAGAGATGATTGCTGTATCAATTTGTAGGGAAA
Source organism: Schistocerca serialis cubense (assembly GCF_023864345.2). Lineage (NCBI taxonomy): Eukaryota > Metazoa > Arthropoda > Insecta > Orthoptera > Acrididae > Schistocerca > Schistocerca serialis. The sequence continues at coordinate 250,973,187 of NC_064647.1, read as the reverse complement.
TACATCAAGTTTTGTTCCGAGTAATTCGCTACTGCCGAATCGCACGGTAAGGAGCGCAAGCGGCAGTTGCGTTAAAGATGGTTGCCTTCACTGCACCCGAGAGGACTAGCTTTGTGTTTTGGTTTGAAGAATCGATTCGGTGACAACAGTTCAGCGTAATTTCCGTACGAAATACGCTGAAGATCGTCCTAGTAGGCTTACAACTTATGAGTGGCATAAATGTTTTGTAGAAACAGGGTGCTCGGTAAGACGTGGATAAATCATCAGGTCGTCCGAGCTCATCTGACGGCGTCGTTCAGCGGGCGAGACAATGTTTTGTCAACAGCCCTACGAAATCGACCCAGCGCGCATCTCGCGATCTGCAAATCCCACATACTCCGAACATTGTAACATGTTCGTGATAGCCCTAACTGGACGTTTTCTGTGTATTGAGCAAGAACAAAGTGTTGTTTTTTTTTCATCAGTCTACTGACTGGTTTGATGCGGCCCGCCACGAATTCCTTTCCTGTGCTAACCTCTTCATCTCAGAGTAGCACTTGCAACCTACGTCCTCAATTATTTGCTTGACGTATTCCAATCTCTGTCTTCCTCTACAGTTTTTGCCCTCTACAGCTCCCTCTAGTACCATGGAAGTCATTCCCTCATGTCTTAGCAGATGTCCTATCATCCTGTCCCTTCTCCTTATCAGTGTTTTCCACATATTCCTTTCCTCTCCGATTCTGCGTAGAACCTCCTCATTTTTCACCTTATCAGTCCACCTAATTTTCAACATTCGTCTATAGCACCACATCTCAAATGCTTCGATTCTCTTCTGTTCCGGTTTTCCCACAGTCCATGTTTCACTACCATACAATGCTGTACTCCAGACGTACATCCTCAGAAATTTCTTCCTCAAATTAAGGCCGGTATTTGATATTAGTAGACTTCTCTTGGCCAGAAATGCCTTTTTTGCCATAGCGAGTCTGCTTTTGATGTCCTCCTTGCTCCGTCCGTCATTGGTTATTTTACTGCCTAGGTAGCAGAATTCCTTAACTTCATTGACTTCGTGACCATCAATCCTGATGTTAAGTTTCTCGCTGTTCTCATTTCTACTACTTCCCATTACCTTCGTCTTTCTCCGATTTACTCTCAAACCATACTGTGTACTCATTAGACTGTTCATTCCGTTCAGCAGATCATTTAATTCTTCTTCACTTTCACTCAGGATAGCAATGTCATCAGCGAATCGTATCATTGATATACTTTCACCTTGTATTTTAATTCCACTCCTGAACCTTTCTTTTATTTCCATCATTGCTTCCTCGATGTACAGATTGAAGAGTAGGGGCGAAAGGCTACAGCCTTGTCTTACACCCTTCTTAATACGAGCACTTCGTTCTTGATCGTCCACTCTTATTATTCCCTCTTGGTTGTTGTACATATCGTATATGACCCGTCTCTCCCTATAGCTTACCCCTACTTTTTCAGAATCTCGAACAGCTTGCACCATTTTATATTGTCGGACGCTTTTTCCAGGTCGACAAATCCTATGAAAGTGTCTTGATTTTTCTTTACCCTTGCTTCCATTATTAGCCGTAACGTCAGAATTGCCTCTCTCGTCCCTTTACTTTTCCTAAAGCCAAACTGATCGTCACCTACCGCATTCTCAATTTTCTTTTCCATTCTTCTGTATATTATTCTTGTAAGCAGCTTCGATGCATGAGCTGTTAAGCTGATTGTGCGATAATTCTTGCACTTGTCAGCTCTTGCCGTCTTCGGAATTGTGTGGATGATGCTTTTCCGAAAGTCAGATGGTATGTCGCCAGACTCATATACTCTACACACCAACGTGAATAGTCGTTTTGTTGCCACTTCCCCCAATGATTTTAGAAATTCTGATGGAATGTTATCTATCCCTTCTGCCTTATTTGACCGTAAGTCCTCCAAAGCTCTTTTAAATTCCGATTCTAATACTGGATCCCCTATCTCTTCTAAATCGACTCCTGTTTCTTTTTCTATCACATCAGACAAATCTTCACCCTCATAGAGGCTTTCAATGTATTCTTTCCACCTCTCTGCTCTCTCCTCTGCATTTAACAGTGGAATTCCCGTTGCACTCTTAATGTTACCACCGTTGCTTTTAATGTCACCAAAGGTTGTTTTGACTTTCCTGTATGCTGTATGCTGTCTTCACATTTTTCCTGCAGTTATTTCGTCTTAGCTTCCCTGCACTCCCTATTTATTTCATTCCTCAGCGACTTGTATTTCTGTATTCCTGATTTTCCCGGAACATGTTTGTACTTCCTCCTTTCATCAATCAACTGAAGTATTTCTTCTGTTACCCACGGTTTCTTCGCAGCTACCTTCTTTGTACCTATGTTTTCCTTCCCAACTTCTGTAATGGCCCTTTTTAGAGATGTCCATTCCTCTTCAACTGTACTGCCTACTGCGCTATTCCTTATTGCTGTATCTATAGCGTTAGAGAACTTCAAGCTTATCTCGTCATTCCTTAGTACTTCCGTATCCCACTTCTTTGCGTATTGATTCTTCCTGACTAATGTCTTGAACTTCAGCCTACTCTTCATCACTACTATATTGTGATCTGAGTCTATATCTGCTCCTGGGTACGCCTTACAATCCAGTATCTGATTTCTGTCTGACCATGATGTAATCTAATTGAAATCTTCCCGTATCTCCCGGCCTTTTCCAAGTATACCTCCTCCTCTTGTGATTCTTGAACAGGGTATTCGCTATTACTAGCTGAAACTTGTTACAGAACTCAATTAGTCTTTCTCCTCTTTCATTCCTTGTCCCAAGCCCATATTCTCCTGTAACCTTTTCTTCTACTCCTTCCCCTACAACTGCATTCCAGTCGCCCATGACTATTAGATTTTCGTCCCCCTTTACATACTACATTACCCTTTCAATATCCTCATACACCTTCTCTATCTGTTCATCTTCAGCTTGCGACGTCGGCATGTATACCTGAACTATCGTTGTCGGTGTTGGTCTGCTGTCGATTCTGATTAGAACAACCCGGTCACTGAACTGTTCACACCCTCTGCCCTACCTTCCTATTCATAACGAATCCTACACCTGTTATACCATTTTCTGCTGCTGTTGACATTACCCGATACTCATCTGACCAGAAATCCTTGTCTTCCTTCCACTTCACTTCACTTACCCCTACTATATCTAGATGGAGCCTTTGCATTTCCGCCCGCATCTCGTGGTCGTGCGGTAGCGTTCTCGCTTCCCACGCCCGGGTTCCCGGGTTCGATTCCCGGCGGGGCCAGGGATTTTCTCTGCCTCGTGATGGCTGGGTGTTGTGTGATGTCCTTAGGTTAGTTAGGTTTAAGTAGTTCTAAGTTCTAGGGGACTGATGACCTAAGATGTTAAGTCCCATAGTGCTCAGAGCCATTTGAACCATTTTTTTTTGCATTTCCCTTTTCAGATTTTCTAGTTTCCCTACCACGTTCAAGCTTCTGACATTCCACGCCCCGACTCGTAGAACGTTATCCTTTCGTTGATTATTCAATCTTTTTCTCATGGTAACCTCCCCCTTGGCAGTCCCCTCCCGGAGTTCCGAATGGGGGACTATTCCGGAATCTTTTGTCAATGGAGAGATCATCATGACACTTCTTCAATTACAGGTCACATGTCCTGTGGATACACGTTACGTGTCTTTAATGCAGTGGTTTCCATTGCCTTCTGCATCCTCATGTCGTTGATCATTGCTGATTCTTCCGCCTTTAGGGGCAATTTCCCACCCCTAGGACAAGAGAGTGCCCTGAACCTCTATCCGCTCCTCCGTTGGCAGAATGAGGCTGACTTCTTATGCCGGAAGTCTTCGGCCGCCAATGCTGATTATTTATCAAAATTTAGGCAGTGGCGGGGATCGAACCCGGGACCGAAGAAGTTTTTGACTATGAATCAAAGACGCTACCCCCTTTTTTTTAATTACATTTTGTTCGCTATTGTTTGTTGCATCTGCTCGGGGCGGACGTCGTAAGACATCCATTTATGTTCGTTGTTGATCGATTGACTCAGTTTTTTTATTACAGAGAGCACATAACTCTCTGACCAAACACGCTGAGCTACCGTGCCGGCTCCCCTAGACCACGGGTCCCTTTTTGTGTGAGAGAATCGTCAGTGGGATAGTATACCTGGATATGTTACAACAATTTTTGATCCTACCACCTGTCGATGAGGATGACCAACAACAAAATATTTACTTCATGTAAGATGGTGCAACACTACCTAGCTGACGTCCAGGATTTTCTTGTACTTACCAGGTCAATGGATTAACTGTGGTGCGCCAATTCCTGACACCACTCGATTTTTTTGCGGGGATTCATCAAGGATATCATGTTTGTAGATCCCGTGGCAACTTCTCTACCTGAACTTGTAGTAAGAATTTACGCTTCCACCGAACAAGTTACACCCGCAATGCTACAGCGAGTTCGGGAAGAAATTGACTTCCGATAGGATGTGTACAGGATAACCGACGGAAGCCACATACAACATCTTTACTTTAATCAAAATATCCACGGGTGTACTGCCGGTCTACAGTGTCCAACGGACACAATATTTCGGCGATCATACATGTCGCCATCATCAGGTGAACTGACGGACTGAGCTCCTGTGAACGTGCCGGCACGGAGATCCGTGCGCTATGGCTGCTCAGGGGAACTGGGTTCGGTCGCGGCGGCGGCCGATTTAAATACCCTCCGCCCGCGGCGCGCTCCCTCCGCCGTCCGCGCCCCGCGGCACGGTCACGTGGTGGAACAGATTGCGACGGCGTCTGAGATGATGTCGGTGTGATGGCTCTGCCCGCCGTGGCCGTCACAACTGTACGTTTGCTCGATTTACTCTCGATTAACCCGATCGCTGGTTCCCAAGCCTTGCTAAGATTATAGCCACAGTCACGGTTTATGAGGTCGTCATTGGTGCGAATTTCGATGGCCTCTCTAACAACACTGTCCCAGTATCTCGACGTCTGTACCAGAATGCTCGTGCGTTCATACTCCATAGCGAGATTTTCCGACAAACAATGTTCAGCGACCGCCGACTTGATCGGATACATCAGTCGAGTGTGCCTCTGGTGTTCACGGCATCGATCCTCGACGGTACGCATCGTCTGACCAATATACGACTTGCCACACTGACACGGAATCTGGTACACGCCGGCCTTCCTCAAACCGAGGTCATCTTTGGCGCTCCCCTCCAGTGCACGAGTTTTATTCGGAGGACAAAACACAGTTCCGACCCGGTGTTTCTTCAAAATGCGGGCGATTTTCCCCGAGAGTGCGCCTGTATATGGAATAAACGCAGTACCTACCTCCTCCCTCGTGATTTCATCCATCTCCACAGGTTGTGTTGCAGTGGTTGGGCGGAGAGCACGTTGAATCTGCCACTCTGAGTACCCATTTTTCCGAAATACAGTTCTCAGATGTTCCAATTCCTGGGATAGACTCTCTGCGTCAGAGATAGTGCGCGCCCTATGTACTAGAGTTTTAAGTACCCCATTCCTCTGTAAAGGGTGATGGCAGCTGCGTGCAAATACAGATCAGTGTGCGTTGTCTTCCGATACACCCCATGACCTAGGGTGCCGTCAGCCCTTCTCTTGACCAAGGCGTCAAGGAAAGGAAATTTACCCTCCGTTTCAGTCTCCATAGTGAATTTGATGTTGGGGTGTATGTAGATGTGTAAGGAAGTCAAGGAATTTATCCATACGATGTGGCCAGAAGACGAACGTGTCGTCCACGTAATAGAAAAAGCAAGTAGGTTTCCATTCGGATGACGACAGGGCTTTCTCCTCGAAGTTCTCCATGCACAACAAACGAGGATTCTGGTACGGAAGTCGAGATACTGGGACAGTGTTGTTAGAGAGGCCATCGAAATTCGCACCAATAACGACCTCATAAACCGTGACTGTGGCTATAATCTCAGCAAGGCTTGGGAACCAGCGATTGGGTTAATCAAGAGTAAATCGAGCAAACGTATAATTGTGACGACCACGGCGGACAGAGCCATCACTCCGACGTCATCTCAGACGCCGTCGCAATCTGTTCCACCGCACGACCGTGGCGCGGGGCGCAGACAGCCGAGGGAGCGCGCCGCGGGCGAAGGGTATTTAAATCGGCCGCCGCCGCGACCGAACCCAGTTCCCTCTGAGCAGCCATAGCGTACGGATCTGCGTGCGGCACGTTCACAGGAGCTCAGTCCGTCAGTTCACCTGATGATGGCGACATGTATGATCGCCGAAATATTGTGTCCGTTGGACACTGTAGACCGGCAGTACACCCGTGGATATTTTGATTATCAAATACGCCGGGAGAAACTCAAGAATCACATCTTTAGTTTAAGTTAAAAACAGGTGATGTGTTTCCCTACAAAATTACTCTAAATCCAGCTCTATATGTTCTTGCAGTGAATTGTTTAAGTCGTGCTTTTTGAAACACCCTGTACAAGTGTGGCCGGCAGAGAGAGCTAGTTGCGCTCGCCACAGTGAGAGGTACAGCGTGGGGCGCGACTGCGGCAGGTGTGCGAGGCGGCGCTGGGGTCCCGGGAGGTGCGCGGGCTGCTGGAGGCGGCGGCGGCGGCGCGGCGGCGGCCGGCGCTGGCGCTGCTGGACGGCGCCTTCCCCGACTGCCTGCTGGCGCTGGCGCACCGCCTGGGAGCGCCGCACGCCCTCCTCAACACGGTGGCGGCGCACCCGGGGGCGGCCAGCTGGGCCGCCGCCAGCCCCGCGCCCTTCAGCGTCACGCCCTTCATGGGCCTGCCCTACACCGACCGCATGGCCCTGCCGCAGCGCCTGCTCAACGCCGCCTACCACGTCGCCCTCAGGGCCATGCAGGTCCTCAGCACCAAGGTGGGTCACTCACCCGTTCACTACCACCGCTACAGCCCAACTGCTTTGGCCCTCCATGTCACCATTGAGGCGGGTATAAATCACTCGTCAAAATCCAATACGTACTGAAACGTTCCCTTAAAAAATTAATGAATTACTGTGCTGAAAACCTCTTATATTCATGATATCCAATCTTACAAATTTACTCTTTGGGGAGGGGGGGGGGAAACATGCCCAATGCCCAGATCGTCCGCTCTTAAAATTCTGCCATTTCTCTCCCCACATCCACCACTGCCCTCCAACTGCGCAACGCTACGCGCTGTTAACAGCCGACTGCCCATCACAACAATAGCATACACTCCAACAATGCAAACCAACCACAGCCTTCACACAGCACAGTCAGTGATTTTCATATAGAGCGCTACGTGGCGTTACCAACATAAAAACCTAAACAGCCTACTTACAGTACAAACCACGCGTGACATCGTAACAGTTGCGCTTATTCTCACAATGTCACATTCATTCGCTTTGCTAGCTTACGACCGAGTTATCACCTACAGTAGTGAGAATCAGTGTAAAACCTGGGTTCCTACGATAATAACTGTACGGGGTCTGTAGCATACTGTATCGAATTTGTTATAAAAGTACACTGAAGCGCCAAAGAAACTGGTATAGGCACGCGTATCCAAATACAAAGATATGTATAGAGGCAGAATACGGCGCTGAGGTCTGAAACGCCTGTATAAGACAGCAAGTGTCTGGCGCAGTTGTTAGATCGCTTTTTGCAACTACAATGGCAGGTTATCAAGATTTAAGTGAATGAGATTTTCAATCTCCAGCGGACTGTGCGCTGATATGAAACTTCCTGGCAGATTAAAACTGTGTGCCGGACCGAGACTCGGGACCTTTGCCTTTACGCGGGCAAGTGCTCCACCGCCTGAGCTACCCAAGCACGACTCACGCCCCGTCCTCACAGCTTTAATCTGCCAGGAAGTTTCATATCAACGCACACTCCGCTGCAGAGTGAAAATCTCATTCTGGTAACATCCCCCAGGCTGTGGCTAAGCCATGCCTCCGCAATATCCTTTCTTTCAGGAGTGCTAGTTCTGCAAGGTTCGCAGGAGAGCTTCTGTTAAGTTTGGAAGGTAGGAGACGAGGTACTGGCAGAAGTAAAGCTGTGAGGACGGGGCGTGAGTCGTGCTTCGGTAGCTCAGTCGGTAGAGCACTTGCCCGCGAAAGGCAAAGTTCCTGAGTTCGAGTCTCGGTCCGGCACACAATTTAATCTGCCAGGATGTGTCAAGATTTAAGTGAGTTTCAACGTGGTGTTATATTCGTCGCACGAATGATGCGACACGGCATCTCAGAGGCGGCGCTGAAATGGGGATTTTCCCGAGTGTGCCGTGAATATTAGGAATCCGGCAAAACATCAAACCTCTGACACCGCTGCGGCTGGAAAGTTCAACGTGACGGAAATTGCTGCTGATTTCAATTCTGCGCCATCAACAAGTGTCAGCGAGCGAACCATTCAACGAGACATCATCGATGTGGGTTTCGGAGCCGAAGTCCCACTCGTGTACTCTTGATGACTGCACGGCACAAACTTTTACGCTTCGCCTGGCCCCGTCAACACCGACACTGAGCTACCGATGACTGGAAACACGTTTCCTGGTCGGACGAGGCTCGTTTCAAATTGTATCGAGCGGATGGACGTGTGCGGGTATGGAGACAACCCCATGTATCCATAGACCCTGCATGTCAGCAAGGTACTGTTCAAGTTGGTGGGGGCTCTGTAATTGTGTGGGGCGTGTGGAGTTGGAGTGATATGGGACCCTGACACGTCTAGATACGGCTCTGACAGGTGACAGGTATGTAAGCATCCTGTCTGATCACCTGCATCCATTCGTGACCATTGTGCATTCCGATAGGCAATTCCATCAGGACACTGCGACACCCCACACGTCCAGAACTGCTACGGAGTGGTTCCAGGAACACTCTTCTGAATCTAAACATTTCCGCTGGCGAGCAAACTCCCCAGACGTGACCATTATTGAGCATATCTGCGAAGCCTTGTACATGTTGTTCAGAAGAGATCTCCACCCCGTCGTACTCTTGCCGATTTATGGACAGCCTTCAGGGATTCGTGGTGTCAGTTCCCTCCAACACTACTTCTGATATTACTCGAGTCCGTGCCACGCCGTGTTGCGGCAGTTCTATGCGTTCGTGGAGGCCCTGCGTGATATTAAACAGGTGTACCAGTTTCTTTGGCTCTTCAGTGTACATATAACACATAAACAAACCTGACGGAATTACGTAGTTTCTTTCATAACACGCGTTACAAAATAAGGAGTTTGCATGTCTTGCGTAGAAATTGATATAAAGGCACTCATTCTGCTGTTGTTGCATCGTTAGTCCCTTGCCCAACCTCAATTTTTAGTTACCTCAAAAATTGTCTTCCGCATTGATTCTGTTAGGGTTTGTAGTTCTTGCAATGGAACTGTCACCCAGTCTTCTTGTATCACACTTTTCAGATCATACACGGCCCCAAATTGCCTCCTATTGCGATAACCTTACGTTCCATTGCGATTAACACGCCTTGCAAGTATCCCCCGACTTTTCTTGCACGGGGTTCATATCCGGGCTACGTGTGGGCTAGGGCGAGACATCTTCAAATCACTTTCGGCTGTAGCAGAAACCTGCACAGATGCATTATCTTGTTGAAACATTAGACTTCCATCCCCTAGGACCTCATACATTCTAATCAGTTCTGTCTCTAGCAGCCCAATCTGTGCGTCAGAGCTTACAGTAGAGTTCAGCCAAGCAATGCGTGATTCACATTTTGGTCAGAAATCTGTCCAAATCGTAACACTTCCACCACCAAAATTTCTGCTCATTCTTACCTGTTGCTCTGTTCTCAGATCATCCCAGTAATATTGAAATCCATCTGGTCCATCTGAGTTAAACTTCTTATTATCACTGAAGCTCATTTTACCCCGTCCTGAATTCCATGACATACGTTTTCCAGCAAACTCCAGTTTAGCCTATTTATGTTTCAGTGTTAGAATAAGTTTCTGCAGTCGTTTCTCGAATACAAGGTATTTGTCGTATGACAAACTTTATTATACACATCTAGCATTTAAATCAGCAACAAGTTGAAGAGTAATGGTTTGTGGTCCTCGCTTTGCGCAAAAGGAACCGTTTCGATGCCTCAAATAATTTTCTATGTAGTAGAATAACTACGAGGGTTGCCCAGAAAGTAATGCACCGCATTTTTTTTCTCTACTGAAAACAATGCTACGAACGCGAAACGTTACGTGTGTACTGTTTGAAGTCTCCTGAGTGAGAGCGCCGAGTTTCCGCCACTTCCGTCAGATGGCGTAGCTACAAAACAGTTTCAAAATGGCGTCTGTAGGTCATGTAAGTTACAAGCAGAGCGCCGTTATTGAATTTCTCCCTACAGAGAAAAGAACTGTGGGGAATATTCAAAAGCGCTTGTGCAAAGTCTATGGGGCATCTGCTGCCGCCAGAAGTACAGTTAGTCGCTGGGCATGGAGGGCGTGGTCGTCACTTCATGGAAGACATTTTGAGGACAATGAGGAGGTGATTCACACAGTGAAGCACAGTCTCCACCACCAGGATAATGGTTGGTATGGACAGGCAAACACGCCCTTGTTTCACGCTGGAAGAAGGTATTCGAATGGGATGGAGAATACGTGGAAAAATAGGGTGTGTAGATAAACCATCATTCTTTCGTGCATGTAATTCTGATTATGTTTTATAAAGAACTATTGACGAAAAAAAATGCAGTGCATTACTTTGTGAGCAACCCTCGTATAACTATACTGCGCCAACTGCAAGTCTTCGTGTTCGTTACCAGTTGGCAAATGACGCAGTCGGCGCAATGTAGTTATGTTTATGTTGGTACATGATACTTTTACATTTGAGATGCCAATGTGTAGTGATCTTCGTGGTAGTGGGAAGTGTATATGCAGTGTGAAGCGACGTGTAACACTGATGCTGTAAGCATATCAAAGCATAAGATCCGATGATGACAGCGTAGCTCTGTCGAAACTGATCAGCCAATAAAATCCGTTTTTCGCGATCTTGGGTTGTGAAGTTTTCTTCAGTTACCATATTTGGAGTGAAGTTGATGTTTCAACTCATTCCAGAGGCGGGTTCAGGTCGGACACTTGGCAGGCCAGTCCCTTTGAAGAACTCTGTTGTAAGCAAAGCGTTGCCTCGTGACAAGACGCACCGTGGTGCTGACACACCCTCACACTCGTCATCTTTCCAGATACCTGACACGTCGCTTAGCACTGGCTACAGAAATGTGTGCCTTGTGAGGAACTAACCGAGCGTTGCATCCCACTCTGTTAAACTCCTCATGTGAATGAGGGGCATGAAAGGGAAGCAGTGGGTGCGAAGCGAGTGAGACAGGGTTGTAGCTATTCAATCTGCATATTGAACAAGCAGTAAACGAAAAAAAAACATTTGGAGTAGAAATTAAAATCCATGGAGAAGAAATAAAAACTTTGAGGTTTGCTGACGACACCATAATTCTGTCAGAGACTGCAAAGGACAAGGAAGAGCAGTTGAACGGAATGGACAGTACCTTGAAAGGAGGATATAAGATGAACATCAACAAAAGCAAAATGGGAATAATGGAATGTAGTTGAATTAAATCAGGTGATGCTGAGGGCGTTAGATTAGGAAATGAGACACTTTTATAGTAGCAGATGAGTTTTGCTATCTGGGGAGCAAAATAACTGATGATGGTCAAAGTAGAGAGGATATAAAATGAAGACCAGCAATGGCAAGGAAAGTGTTTCCGAAGAAGAGAAATTTGTTAATATCGAGTATAGATTTAAATGTCAGGAAGCATTTTCTGAAAGTATTTATACAGACTGTAGCCATATATGGAAGTGAAACATGGATGATAAATAGTTTAGACAAGAAGATAATCTAGCTTGTGAAATGTGGTGCTATAGAAGAATGCTGAAGATGAGGAGATACTAAACAGAATTGGAGAGAAGAGAAATTTGTGGTACAGCCTGACCAAAAGAAGGGATCGGTTGGTAGGACACATTCTGAGACATCAAGGGATCATCAATTTAGTACTGAAGGGAAGTTAGTGGGGTAAAGATCTTAGAGACAGACCAAGAGATGAATACAGTAAGCAGATTCAGAGGGATATAGGTTGTAATAGTTATTTGGAATGAAGCAGCTTGCACAGGATAGGGTAGCATGGAGGGCTGCATCAAAACAGTCTCTGCATTGAAGACTACAATAACAACAATGATGTGAATTTGGTAGCTGGACTGCTGGAAGCACATCGGAACTCACAAATAATCCCTTCTGCTGGTTTCATGTGATTGCCTTACAGCTACCCTCTGCAATTCTCAATGATCCGCATCAGTCAGTCTACCTGGTCTCAGTTTAGCTGTGCTCATTCCTTTACTTTTTGACTTCATAATCACACTACCAATAGTCTACTTGGGCTCCTTCAGAATGATTCAAATGCTCCTGATGGTTTTGTTAATCAGGTGTCATTCAATGACCAGTCAACGTATGACGTCACTGAGGTCTCCTTGCTGACCCACGTTGCTGTTAGTGCTCCTCTGCCGACAATAGAATACTCCGCAACTCCTTTTATTCTGGCAGATACACCTGTTGTGACACCCAGCAGTCATTTCTGCATTACTTAGAGGAGTGCTTTTGACCAGGTCAGCACGTTGCTACATTTTCCGTTTATAAAGCTTAGTGTAGTTGTAAAATTGGTCATTTCCACATCGCAGATAGCAGTTGCAGCTATAACCAGTGGAACACGTAAATGAGCTAGTTGTGAGTGAGTGTGTGCCGGCAGCTGCTGCTGGAGCCGTGCGTGCGTCGCCACCTGGGTCCTGACGTGCCGCCCATCAGCTGGCTGGCGCGTAACACCAGCTTCGTGCTCCAGAACGCGCTCAGCCCCACTACTCTGCCGCGCGCCTACTTCCCGGACGTCGCCGAGGTGGGCTGCCTGCACTGTCGGCCAGCCAAGCCGCTGCCCCAGGTGGGTCCTCTCTATACGTACCACACCTCTCTGCAGCGCGCTGCTCGTGTATCGTGTGAGCTTGCCAAGGCATTTGATTGCATACATCATTTTACACTCTGAGAAAAACTCAAGTTTTTTTGGAACTGATGGCTTTGCACACAACCAGTTAGAATCGTACTTGACAATCAGAATGAAAAACTTACGCTTAGTCATTCAAACACTGTTGGAAAGGTACGAAATTTTGCGTACTGGGGAGAAATCGCAAAGGTGTCCCACAGGGTTGACTTCTTGGTCCACTGCAATTCCTTACATGCGTGAGTAATCTTCGACTCAACTTTCAACATGCAGAATTGGTACTTGTTTGCAGATGATACTAGTGCTGCAATAAGTTCCACTAAAGGCAAAACAACATAAGAGATAGTAAATTATATTATCCAGAGAACTATTGTGGTTCTCTGAAAACGAACCTTCCCTTAACTTTGAAAAAACACACTATGTTCAGTTCTTTACAACAAATAGTCATACCAACAACTGACCAGAGCATGAACAGTCGTCATTAAATACGGTAGAATGCTTCAAATTTTTTGTTGCACATATTCGTGATAACTTGAACTAGAATAAACATAAACCTGAGTTTTGGAAGCAATTCAGTTCAGCTACTTTTACTCTTTTTATCAGTGCTGATCTTGAAAACAAACGAATGTACCTCCTTGCATATTTTTATTATTTCCACTCAATAATGCCTTATGGAATTATTTACTGTAGTAATTCATCATTGAAAGATAGAATACTGATTGCGCAAAAGTCACCAGTAAGAGTAATATGTGGTGTTCACACACAGATGTCCTCTTCTAGGAGCTAGGCATTTTATCTGCGTCACCACAATACATATACTCGCAAATGAAATTCGTCATAAATAATCCACCATAATTTGAGTAGGCCAGTGAGGGACTTACTTACAACACCAGAGGTAGAAATTACCTTTATTATCCATCATTAAAATTGTCAATGGATGAGAAAGGAGTTCAGTATGGGGCAACAAAAATTTTTGATCATTGCCCAATAATATAAGATATCTGATAGGCAGCAAAGAAAATTTTAAAATGAAACTAAAATCACTTCTCCTATACAACTCCTCCCATATCTTGAACGCTTTTCTATTTAAAAACTAGTAACCTGTAGAAAAAACTTATGTTGAGGCAGCATCATGATTAGTGCTAAAAATTAATGTGTTCTGAGCACTATGGAACTTAACATCTGAGGTCATCAGTCCCCTAGAACTACTTAAACTTAACTAACCTAAGGACATCACACACATCCATGCCCGAGGCAGGATTCGAACCTGCGAACGTAGCGGTCTCGCGGTTCCAGACTGAAGTGCCTAGAACCGCACGGCCACACCAGCCGGCTATGTGTTCATTAACGTTAACAATAATCATGTGCACATATCCTGTAAACTGACTCGTTGCAAATGATTTCAATAAAAAAACGTTCAGATAATGTATGGAACACGTAACTAATTCACTAACTCTCACGCTATATGCTGCGTGTAGCTATAGCAAGCTAGCGTCATTTACAGCTTAATATCCTTTCAGTGACTTTCAGGCACTCAATTTAATAGCTGTTTAGTTTTTAAGCGCAGTTTGGGACACTAAAGCGCAACACACACAGACTACCCACTACAGCAGAAGCGGTTGAGCATCTGGAATATTCCGACGTTCTAAAAACTGTCTCCCACCTTGGCCTGATCTCTGATAATCGGCAAAAAAGTCCCTAACACGTCCGTTACTTTACAGCCGGAATTAACCTGGATCCGAGGTCTGCTACTGATCATTGTGTCACCACAAACAAAATTTCGGGTTTGGGGAGGGGGAGGGGGGCGAGGGGAGGAAATTACACTGTAGCCAAAAGTTTACGTACCACATTTCCTTTGTGCAGCATGGTCAACTACTACATTACACGGAAAGCTAATTCCAAAACAAGATCTATTGACAGCACATTCATCTGTTAACGTCACATTTGGACTCTTTTATCGCAACAAATGGTACTGGAAGACGTGATCTGCAGAGATCTTTAACGCTGCATCTGCTATTTGGGTCTTATTTTTAATTATTTTCCTGGTTTAAATTCTAAACTTATTAGGTCAAATGTTTTGTGTGTGTTTGGTGCATGGTGTTTATGAGTCTGAACGATGAAACAGTGATCCGTCTGTGCCGTCACGGATCTTATGTAGTTACTGAGTTTTGAATGTATAACTGAATACTGAATTCCGATCTAATCAGGCGAGGACGTAGAAAAGAATCTTGCAAATTCGTTGGTCCATATTCCCCGGCATGTTCACACAATGTAACAAAGTCACTCTTAAGAGAAAGAGCTCATATACATATATATAACATCTAATACGGAATGACATACTCCTATTAAATTAATAATACAGACCTAGAACCTTTTAGAAAACGAGAAGGTGAATAAATAAAATGTGAAAAAGGCAGAATGTAAACAAAAAACTTTGGTATCACAATTCTCTTCCTCTATCCACACTAATCGTCGCTATGTTATTAACTGGCATTTGATTATGACAGATCCTAACAAGAACAAAACGTTTTTCATACACAACTGGCCATTAAAATTGCTACACCAAGAAGAAATGCAGATGATAAACGGGTATTCATTGGACAAATATGTTATACTAGAACTGACATGTGATTACATTTTCACGCAATTTGGGTGAATAGATCTTGAGAAATCAGTACCCAGAACAACCACTTCTGACCGTAATAACGGCCTTGATAAGCCTGGGCATTGAGCCAAACAGAGCTTGGATGGCGTGTACAGGTACAGCTGCCCATGCAGTTTCAACACGATACCACAGTTCGTCAAGAGTAGTGACTGGCGTATTGTGAGGAGCCAGTTGCTCGGCCACCATTGAACAGACGTTTTCAATTGGTGAGAGATCTGCAGAATGTGCTGGCCAGGGCAGCAGTCGAACATTTTCTGTATCCACAAAGGCCCGTACAGGACCTGCAACATGCGGTCGAGCATTATCCTGCTGAAATTTAGGGTTTCGCAGGGATCGAATGAAGGGTAGAGCCACAGATCGTAACACATCTGAAATGTAACGTCCACTGTTCAAAGTGCCGTCAGTGCGAACAAGAGGTGACCGAGACGTGTAACCAATGGCACCCCATACCATCACGCCGGGTGATACGCCAGTATGGCGATGACGAATACACGCTTCCAATGTGCGTTCACCGCGATGTCGCCAAACACGGATGCGACCATCATGATGTTGTAAACAGAACCTGGAATCATCCGAAAAAATGACGTTTTGCCATTCGTGCACCCAGGTTCGTCATTGATTACACCATCGCAGGCGCTCCTGTCTGTGATGCGGCGTTAAGAGTAACCGCAGCCATGGTCTCCGAGCTGATAGTCCATACTGCCGCAAACGTCGTCGAACTGTTCGTGCAGATGGTTGTTGTCTTGCAAACGTCCCCATCTGTTGACTCAGGGATCGAGACGTGGCTGCACGATCCGTTACAGCTGTGCGGATAAGATGCCTCTAATACGGAATGACATACTCCTATTAAATTAATAATACAGACCTAGAACCTTTTAGAAAACGAGAAGGTGAATAAATAAAATGTGAAAAAGGCAGAATGTAAACAAAAAACTTTGGTATCACAATTCTCTTCCTCTATCCACACTAATCGTCGCTATATTATTAACTGGCATTTGATTATGACAGATCCTAACAAGAACAAAACGTTTTTCATACACAACTGGCCATTAAAATTGCTACACCAAGAAGAAATGCAGATGATAAACGGGTATTCATTGGACAAATATGTTATACTAGAACTGACATGTGATTACATTTTCACGCAATTTGGGTGAATAGATCTTGAGAAATCAGTACCCAGAACAACCACTTCTGACCGTAATAACGGCCTTGATAAGCCTGGGCATTGAGCCAAACAGAGCTTGGATGGCGTGTACAGGTACAGCTGCCCATGCAGTTTCAACACGATACCACAGTTCGTCAAGAGTAGTGACTGGCGTATTGTGAGGAGCCAGTTGCTCGGCCACCATTGAACAGACGTTTTCAATTGGTGAGAGATCTGCAGAATGTGCTGGCCAGGGCAGCAGTCGAACATTTTCTGTATCCACAAAGGCCCGTACAGGACCTGCAACATGCGGTCGAGCATTATCCTGCTGAAATTTAGGGTTTCGCAGGGATCGAATGAAGGGTAGAGCCACAGATCGTAACACATCTGAAATGTAACGTCCACTGTTCAAAGTGCCGTCAGTGCGAACAAGAGGTGACCGAGACGTGTAACCAATGGCACCCCATACCATCACGCCGGGTGATACGCCAGTATGGCGATGACGAATACACGCTTCCAATGTGCGTTCACCGCGATGTCGCCAAACACGGATGCGACCATCATGATGTTGTAAACAGAACCTGGAATCATCCGAAAAAATGACGTTTTGCCATTCGTGCACCCAGGTTCGTCATTGATTACACCATCGCAGGCGCTCCTGTCTGTGATGCGGCGTTAAGAGTAACCGCAGCCATGGTCTCCGAGCTGATAGTCCATACTGCCGCAAACGTCGTCGAACTGTTCGTGCAGATGGTTGTTGTCTTGCAAACGTCCCCATCTGTTGACTCAGGGATCGAGACGTGGCTGCACGATCCGTTACAGCTGTGCGGATAAGATGCCTGTCATCTCGACTGCTAGTGATACGAGGCCGTTGGGATGCAGCACGGCGTTCCGTATTACCCTCCTGAACCCACCGATTCCATATTCTGTTAACAGTCATTGGATCTCGACCAACACGAGCAGCAATGTCGCGATACGATAAACCACGAACGCGATAGGCTACAATCCGACCTTTATCAAAGACGGAAACGTGATGGTACACATTTCTCCTCCTTACATGAGGCATCACAACAAGGTTTCACCAGGCAACGTCGGTCAACTGCTGTTTGTGTACGAGAAATCGGTTGGAAACTTTCCTCATGTCAGCACGGTGTAGGTGTCGCCACCGGCGCCAACCTTGTGTGAATGCTCTGAAAAGCTAATCATTTGCATATCACAGCATCTTCTTCTTGTCGGTTAAATTTCGCGTCTGTAGCTCGTCATCTTCGTGGTGTAGCAGTTTTAATGGCCAGAAGTGTACATCTACAATGCACCATTTTCTTGAAACGACATACTTTCAAAAGGCACTGGTTATAATACGAAACCAACGAAATATGGAAGTTCTTTAACCACCAGACATGACTTCTGCAACATTTTAATACACCATATCATAGCGATAACGACAAATTATCGGGCGATCGTCAGCGTCCTGGTGTTTTGAATAGTATATATTCACAGAACGGAAGTAATAATATAAAGTCCACAAAATATGGGCTAGAACTGTATACGAAGAAATCCAGTAAGGCTTCTGCCAGATTCTGCTCGTGACGTGACGTAGGTCGGCTAGGCCTTCAGGAGGCCCAAATGAGCTGTACTCTGTAGCAGCTGAGCCACATGGAGCTCACTGGCATTCCAAGGTGCAGTCTTAAGTCTGTCTACAAGCTGTTCAGAAAACATCTTTTGATATGACAGTTCTCGAAACATTCACTCTCATTATGCATATTCGTGAGGGAAATTTTCGAAAGGCGTCCTGATAATTTAAATTCTCTGATCTATTATTAAGTCTTTTAATATACACCAGGTGCTTATAATTAAACTTTCCCTATTTAACACGTTATAATACAGAAACTAATCACTGTACGAGTACCAAACTTGGTGTCCTTGGACACGGGGAAGAGAATTAATGCAGAATCAATTCAATTGAAACAGTTTTAACGTGCTGCCACGGTACATCATACCGGTACCATTACTGCTGCAAAATGGGCTCAGCACGGTGCCCTTCAGTGTCCAGAACAGTCTGAAAGCGCAGGACTGCATTCTGCACTGCAGAACGAAGCATTTCCGTAGGTAAGCTGGCTACCTCTCTCGGTATGCTGCGTTTCAGCACATGTGTGAATGTTCGCCTGGTAAACCCTGTCCTTCAGGTAGCCCCACAACCACAAATCACACGGAGTGAGATCAGGTGATCCTGCCGGCCGAGCAGTTGGAAACGATCGGCTGATAATTTGATCGTTTCCAAATGTGTTTCGAAGAAGCGGGTGAACTTCAGCGATTTGCGGTGGGGCCCCATCTTGCACGAAAACTGTTGAGTTCATTGCGTCTCTCTGCTGTAGGTCAGGTATGACATGCCGGCGAAGCGCACAGTATCGCTGGCTAGTCATACTGCACGTCTCTGGTCCCTGAGCGCCAACCTGTTCAATTAAGAATGGGCCAGTGACGAAGGTAACCGTGAATCCACACCGTTAGGGTAACACGTTGACCATACAGAGGAACTTCATGTACCGTGACTGTAGGTGAAGATCTCCGCACTCGGCAATTCTGTGTATTCCCTTCTCCTGTCAGAGAAAAATGAGCTGTATCTGTCCATAGGATGGTCCAGGGCGAGCTCTTGTCATCTTCAATGCTTGTGAGAAACTGGAGAGTGAAGTGAACACGTCATTGTGCGTCCTGTGGTGGAAGCTGCCGTTCAGTAGGGATCGTGCACAGATACCATTTGAGAATGGTTCGAAACAACTTCCGTGCAGTGGACCACGGGACCTTCAACTGTCGTGACACAGCACGGGTACTGCGTGACGATAGCAACAGCGATTTCATGAATCACCTGTGGTGCAACCAGTTGTGGGCCTCTTCCTGGAGCGAAGCACAGTTCTCCACTCGACTCGAGCTTCTTCATCGTGCTCCGCACAGCAGGTGGAGAAAGAGGACCCTTCTGTAGTGATCCTTTCAGCCGACGATGTTCTCGAAGTGCAGCTGCAGCATTACTGTTGCTTCGATAATAGAGCTTCACCAATAAAGCCCTGCTCTTTTTGTCTAAGCTCTTGTTGACACGTCAACAAGTGCACTGCGACTGGTCAGGTGTGTGAGACTGCGAATCACAGCAACTGGTGGCCATAGTTGGAACTGGAAGGTGGAGCTGTGAAGCAAGGAAATCCTGCACCCCATAGTCTGGAGATTAATGCTACCAAGTTTGATATTCGTACGGTAATTCGTTTCCGTGTGATAGCGTGTTAAATAGGGAAAGTTTAATTATAACCACCCGGTTGGCAGCACCTCTTTGTCTTTAACTACAAGCTGCGCCAGCAGTAGAACCTTCATCGCAGGAGGGAAGAGCCAATGGCTTGTCCCCCTCAGTAGGACCTCGTGAAGGACGGGAGATGCAGGAGACGTCGATTCCCACGTTATCCCACACACTCATTCTGAAGTACGGAACTACGAGAGCAGCGTTTGGCGATGGCGGTGTGCTGAATTCGTTGGTGCCGTTACGGTTGCAGGACCTGGAGGAGTTCGTGAGCGGGTCGCCGTCTGGCTTCGTGCTGGTGAGCATGGGCTCCGGCGTCAGGGCTGCCAACATGCCGGCGGAGCTGCACCGGCTGCTGATGACCGCCTTCGGCAGCCTGCCGTACCGCGTGCTGTGGAAGCACGAGGCCGGCCCGGGCGGCGAGGGGGTGCCGCAGCTGGAGCTGGAGCTGGAGCTGGAGGGACCGCCGCGACCCCCGCTGAACGGGACGGCCGGCTCTGGGCTGGAGCTGGAGCCGGGCCTGAGGGTGCCGGGGAACGTGATGCTGAGGCGCTGGCTGCCGCAGCAGGACCTGCTGGGTAAGGCGGCGCTTCTCTGAGCCAGCTGGCGAGCCGCTCCCACAGTGGCCGAGCACACAGCAAGTGTCAGCCTGAGGCGGCAGATACTGGCCGAGTAGCAACCCAGCTGAGAGCTGAAAGCGAAAGTTTCAGATTGACTGTCGATCTTCTGACAATGATTTAAATCTGACTAGGCAATATTCTTTAACCTAATTCTTTTTCTTGTACCTTTGTCCCACATCGGTGCAGGGCCTGCTCGGTTATTAACGGATTTCGCACAGTTGCCAGACGGCCCTCCTGTCGCTACTCTGTAACGCCCTCCCCACTCGAGGACGGAATACGTGTCTCCCTCTCCCCCCCCCCCCCCCCCCCCCAACTGACTATGTTATTGGTGTGAAAATGAGCATAAGTTTCCTAAGTGTTTGCAAATCGTGTAACTGAGATGTGACTTGGGTAACAGCCCGATATTCACCTAATGGGACATGGGGAACCACCTAAACCCCACATACAGGCTGGCTGCCACACTGATACTCAAAATTAAACTGCCACACAGACAAGATCTGGGGCCCGTGCACGTACCCATACCAGAAGTGGCGCCTTTCCAAACACGACTATCCAGGTGAGGTAGGCAGTACATTTTAATAATTATCTTGCCATAGTATTGGGATGCAGACACCACTAACAGCAAGGACGGTCGCCCTGACCCGGGATGGTGTGTGCAGCCCGATGTATTGCGTAGCTACAATAACGAAGCAGTCACGGAATTAGAAGAGCTCAGATAAAAAATACATTCTTTATTCAGTAGTACGGTCACACAGCGGTCGACGGCGGTGACTTGACGGAACGCGTCGACTCTCGGGCAGCAATCGCTGCCTCGGCAAAGGACCGGGAGGTGGCGTGTCCGGCTGTGGCAGTGCTGGTACACCGGGCAGACTGAGTGCTGCTCGGTGAAGTGGCAGCGGCCGGTGGCAGCCTCATACATGTGAGCCTGTCAGCAGGTGCGTGTGTGTTCGTGTGCGCGCGCGCGCGTTGGACCTCTGGAGAGGTATGTGGCACGATGGCTCACAGCCCCGAACCCGATATCCCTCGGTGGTGCCCACAGACTGGAAGAAGCCTCCGTGTAAACTGCCCACTCTTTGCGACTCCAGCTGGAGCCCCAGCACCAGCAGGTCTAACAGTGGCTCGTTGATCAGAAGCTAGCGGGTGAGGCAGCCGGACGTGAGCGGCGCAGACGGGGCCCCGCACTGGAGGGCAGCACGTCTCGGTGTCGGCAGCAGCGGAAGGCGAGGGACTGCCACGGCCCGGGCGACGCGTCTTTGTGACTGGCCGACCCGCTTTTGTTGTGGCAGGGCCCCACCTGCTGTCTCGTGGGCGAGCCCGGTGGCGCAGCGTCAGCCCACAGCGGGAGGCAGCTCAACTCACTGCTGCCGCTGTACGAGTGTGAGGACGACGTAGATAACTAGACAGAGATAAAGATCGAGTGCAAATGGGCTACGAGAAGCTGTATGTTCCTCCTGCAGTACTACAGAAGACAGGGAAGTAGCCACTGAGCGCGATTACCAACAGCGGTGCTGACGACGGTGTTCGGTCGCGAGACGGCCCCGCAGTACTGTCGAGAGAGGAGAGCGTCGTGTTCGGCGCACGGCTCTGGCGCGTCCTACTGCACCTGCACCAGCAGTCTGAGAAGCAGCTGCCACTGCAGTGACGCAACGAGCTGTCACAAGGCGATTACTTCGAGAACAGCTCCCCCAGAGCCAGGCGCCCTGCAGCGTGCGTTCCTTTGACCACAAAGCACCGGCAGTGCTGTGAAGCGAGAGCTCATTGGAGGGCAGGGTGGACGTCTGATGAAAGCTGGTCCTGCCTCTGGTGCCAGTGGTGACCGTAAGGAGGGGGCTAGTTGAGAGCCTGCGTGCTAGACAAGCTAGACCCGTACCTCGAGTTGTGGTCTGGGGTGCGAGTTCGTATCACAGCTGGGGCATTCTCGTCGCTATCCCACGCATCCTGAGTGGAAATTTGTACGTCAGTCTGGTGATTCGACCTGCTGTGCTGCCATTCACGAACAGCATGACAGCGGGTGTCTGCCAACAGGATAGCGTGCGGCCACGTACCGCTGTTGTAACCCCACACGCTCTGCAGGGTGCCGACGAGCTGCCTCGGCCTGCTCCATCACCAGCTCTCTCTCCGATCGTCCACACGTGGGACATCACCGGACGACATCTCCAGCGCCGTCCACAAACAGTATTACCGTCCTGTATTGAACTATGAGGTGCAACAGGCACGCAACTCCATCCCGCAAGCTGACACGAGGAACCTGTTCGACACAATACATGCACGTTTGCATGCGTGCATTCAACATTCTGGCGGCTACACTGATTATTAATGTACCAGCATTTCACAGTTTACGTGTAATGTACAAGCATTTCACATTTACAATGGCTTATCCTGCACTTACGTTAACCTATGATCTTGTAGTTTTGATCACTTAAACGTGTTACCTACTCAAAAGTATTCCAAAAAACTTGATGCCCTACAGTAATTTTTTTTTTTTTTTTTTTTTTGGTGTTGCGATTTATTTTCTATGATTGTATTTTAAAAAAATCACAACGCATTTACTTGAAGTGTCTTACTTTGAGATTTTGTTGAAATGTTACTGCACAGTTGCAACTTATGCCTCGTCACAGATTTCAAATGGCTCTGAGCACTATGGGACTTAACTGCTGAGGTCGTCAGTCCCCTAGAACTTAGAACTACTTAAACCTAACTAACCTAAGGACGTCGCACACATCCGTGCCAGAGGCAGGATTCGAACCTGCGACCGTAGCGGTCGCGCGGCTCCAGACTGTAGCGCCTAGAACCGCTCGGCCACAACGGCCGGCCACAGATTTCAGCCTAGGTCTTCAATTGTGATATCAAAGTGAATACCATCTTCAAGAGATTGATGTGTCACATCAGATTTGTTATGCCATACATGTCAATAGATAACAGTGGTTACTTTAAATCGTATCTACGAGAACACGCTCGGGCTCTGGCAGTGCACAGTGCACCCAACCGCCAAGCTGATGCAGACGTGAGACCTGCTTTGCAGTAGTCGGACAGTGTCTCTTTTGGCTGCCCAGCGAACAGCCGGTGTTCTTGCGACTGAAGTCGGTATATGGCGCCAGTGCACTGAGTGGGACATGCTGAACAACTGAACTCGATGTGTACAAGTAGGCGGATTACAAGCGTGCGCTGGGACGGACCCGTGACCCACGGTTTCAAAGGTGACGCAGGCGTGAGACCTCCTTTGCAGTAGTCGGACAGTCCGCGCACACTTCGCTGCAGACCGAAAATTTGTTCTGCATGTTTTCTTTGCTTCCATCTTTGGCGTTATTATGACACGAATTTCCGGTCCTCTTTCTCAGCTATTTTCTAACCATTTTCTCTTTTTCGTTGTTTACTGTAGCTGCAGCTAATGTAATTGCGGCACACGCTTTGTTTTGGGTGTTCGACATTTTAGCTTTGTGAAATAGTGTTGCCAACTGAAAATATTGACAATGATGTTGGTGGTTTGTGGGTTGATAGAGTATACTGAAGGTTTGACAAATAAGTGCAGTTGATAAATACTGAACGTGCGCAGACCCCTTAGCACTTCAAATGCAAAAATATAACAACTAATTCGTTATATCGTTATATCGAAAACTAATTATATTCAAACAGTTACAACTACCCAGCAGTGACAACTGTTATCAGACAGTGACAACTGACAGGCACTGACAATTGTTATCAGGCAGTGACAAATGTCATCAGGCAGTGGCAACTGTCATCAGGCAGTGGCAGCTGTCATGAGGCTGTAACAAGTTACAGTGAAGTGAGTGCTGTGACAGTTCCGAGTCACTATGCTACGCCCCTCTTCTGCGGAACATCTCGACTGTCATCTCTCAACTAGCATAAAAACTGTTTCAGGCAGATAGTTTTCCCACGAGGATGTCGAAGTCCTCAGCTGGCTGCACGCCATGATGTTGGAGTCCCTCGTTGCACGATGTACAGTTCTCAGTCCCATATTGCCAGCCACATACTTAGTGTAGAACTGGAGACACTAGGCTGGCAGATACGGTCTTCACTCGGCTGCAGTGAGTAAGACAGAGGGTGAACGAGCTCCGCACAGATCGAAGGAGCTTTCCAGGGATGTGCGGCACTGCCTGGCCTATTAGGCTTAACGCTGCCGCATGTCCGGCTGAGGTGTCTTCCGTTGTGAGGTTGTGTAGAGCACAGGGACCTCGAACAAAGCGATATATTTATCTAAAACTTCGTTCCAACACACCAAAATGATGTTCAATAATACATATAATTCTGATTAGCACTATGCTGACATTATTTTGACACCTAGATAAATCTCCTCTTTCACTCTGGGGCATTAATAAATGTCTCAGACATGAATACACGCAGTCACTCATAAAACAGAAACCTCTGCACTTTTCTTTGAGCATCTGGAAAATTGCCGACGTTCTAAAAACTCTCTCCCAACCTGGCCTGATCTCCGATAATCGGCAAAAAAGTCCCTAACACGTCCGTTATGATCAGAAACTAATTGAAGCTGAATGGAAAAATTATTTCTCCTAACAATTCATATAAGAGTTGGAATCGTTTTGAGGTCTACGGTATCGATTCTGTGTGATTCGTCGATTAAACCTACCAGACCTGGCATCCCATTTGCACGGAAATGAGCCTCCGTTTTTTGATCTTTCTTTAGCAGACGACTCCTTTATCACTACGACGGCTAAATATTGATAAACTACCTCGCTGTTTTCATCAAGAGGCACAAAGCACCAAAGCAGATGTTAAATCTGTCTGCCATGTCCCCGCAACCTCCCACTTTGTGGTCATCAGACGACAAAAATGTGAGTATATGCTGTAGTGGTTGTAGTTTTCCACTTGGTCCACCTGATAATTAAAATAAATAGAATTTCGGAATAACTCTGCCAAGTTCTCTGCCACATCACATGGCACACGAAAATGTTCCACACATAGTCTCGCTGTACTCCGTCACCACAATCTGAAATACACTGGGGTGACAAAAGTCATGGGACGCCTCCTCGTATCGAGTCGGAGCTCCTTTCACACGGCGTAGTGCAGCGTTGGCTCAACTGGTCGTTGGAAGTCCCCTACACAAATACTGACTCGCGATCCTCTGCAGCCGCCTTCAATTGCGAAGGTTTTGGCGGTGCAGGATTTTGTGTACGAACTGACCTCTAGATTATGACACACAAATGTTGGATCGGCGGCCAAATCATTTGCTCCAACTGTCCAGAATGCCCTTCAAACCAATCACTCTGGAACCGCGCAACCGCTACGGTCGCAGATTCGAGTTCTGCCTCGGGCATGGATGTGTGTGATGTCCTTAGGTTAGTTAGGTTTAAGTAGTTCTAAGTTCTAGGGGACCGATGACCTCAGCAGTTAAGTCGCATAGTGCTCAGAGCCATCTGAACCATTTGGACCAATCACTAACAACTGTGGCCCGGCGACATGGAGCACTGTCATCCATAAAAAATTGCACCCTTGTTTGGGAACGTGAAGTCCATCAATGGCTGCAAACGATCTCCAAGTAGCCGAACATAACCGTTTCCACTCAGTGATCGCTTCAGTTGGACCAGAGGACCCAGTCCATTCCACGTAAACACAGCCCACACCTTTATGGAGCCACCACCAGCTTGTAGAGTGCCTTGTTGACAGCTTGGGCTGTGCGCCACACTCCAACTTTAGCATCAGCTCTTACCAACTGAAATCGGGACTCATTTGAGCAGGCAACGGTTTTGCAGTGCTCTAGGATCCGACCGATACGGTCACGAACAGAGGCGATGTTAGCAAAGGCACTCGCATCGGTCGTCTGCTGCCATAGCCGACTAACGCTAGAATTTCGCCGCACTTTCCTAGCGGATACGATCGTCGTACGTCCCACATTGACTTCTGTGGTTGTTGCTTGTCTGTTAGCACTGACAATTCTACACAAAAGCCGCTGCTCTCGGTCATTAAGTGAAGCCCGTCGGCCACTACGTTGTCTGTGGTGAGGTGAGAGGTAAAGCCCGAGATGTGGTACTCTCGGCACACTCTTGACACTGTGGATCTCGGAATACTCACTTCCCTAGCGGCTTCTGAAATGTTGAGAGGCACCCACATGCCTTGCTCAAACTGTGGCATCAAGCAGACAGGCCTGCAAGATGAGTGGTCTGCCAAGCGAGTGGATTTATTCTTATTTATCGCAAAACATCAATGACTGATCATGAGCTCTTTTACTCACAATTAAGATACAAATTATTCTCATGTTTGAACATTACGCAACGGAAACGGATAACGCACATCTGACTATTACTAATTTACATAGCTCTGATTGTTCACTACGCACTGGCAATACCACATTTTCTTTCTTACTCAACGGCTTTGATCAATACGTGGCCATCGCACTGAATATGAATGGCGCACACATTATAAATTCTGGATATCATGACTACACACTATTCGAAGAACAAGGCCACCAATCTTTTTCTTTTCACTATCTTTTTTATTCAGATAAATTCTATTATGATTCACAGATAACCTAAACACACCATTATATTTTATACTACAATTACACATGAGAAACTCCGCTCAGTGGGCATGGCTTTACATTGGTGATTCTCTATCTTATGGTCTCGTAATTCTTTAACGCTACAGTGCTGTTTCTGGATAGGATGGTGGATCTTTTGCTATATCTCACACTTCGACTCTCACACTCATCATCACGAAAATTTGCTCCAGACTGAGCGGTACAAAAAGGAACATGCGTAACCCACTGCCTCTGAACCTATCTTGCTACTCTCCCATGCAAACCACACATACTTAAATTACCTGAAATACATCACACTGGCAACATACAATACATCAAAAACAATAGTCACAACGTTAGAATCACTTCACTTTCAGCTTTCCCACTTCAATTAGTATTCATCCCAGTTTCACACGACACTGCCCCACTTCGTAACTTTTCTTTCCTACTACGAACTGTGGAGGATATGTGCACGTCTTCCTGTGCAATGCAAGCCAAGTGGCGTTGCTGGATAGACGGCTGACTCACCTTGCTTCTCTCTCAGAGTATTAGAGTTTGAGTCCAGCGTCACACGGAAACATAACACGCAAAGTAATATTAAGAACATATTCCCGTTGGTCACTTCCGAAGATTACTACGATCCCCTTAATATTACCTGCCTGTCATTTAATTCTCCCCACAAAAGTTCCTGAAGTAGATAAATTATTATTCCAAACTACTCTCAAGTATTCCACATGCATAACATTCTCTCCACTCTTTTGTCTTTACGGAGCACACCTAAGACAGGTCTTAACAGCACAAGATCCAGCGCCAGAGTGCTGAAACATGGTCGTTCTTCAGGTCAGCTCGCACCTCCGCCGAGGTGGGGGAAGACCATGCTACCCATTGGTCAGCCACATTTCAGGCCCTCAAAGCTCAGGTAAATTTCATTTCTTTGGTTCCACCAAAGGTGACCAAAGGACCGTCTCAAAGATGATCATATATTGCACATTCACTATTTGCGGTTAGCAGACGACCATACATTCATTCATTTCGCAGATCTCACCAAATTGGATATAGGGATTTATTTTGTGCGAGTGCACATGTGATCAATTAAATAAATTGTCATTCTTTCCTACACTGGTATCCGGCTTCGGTGTATTAAGTGAGATTGAGTTATTATTACAAAAAATATGTTGTTCTGACAAGAATAACGAAGAATGTTGTACCCATTTTCAATGTCGGGCGGTACTGTACCCTTTCAATGTAATGTCTCATGCGTCTAGTTCCAGCTACCATTCCACGTTCAGAGTCTATGAAGACCTGTTGTGCGGCCATAATCGCGTCGGACGTTCTCCCACGAGCCACCCGAGTACAAATGCCGGCTCCGCCAACGCACTGCCCTTTTATATCTCGTGTATGCGATACTACCGCCGTCTGTATATGTGCGTATCGCCAGCCCACGTCTTATCGTCTGAGTGTATTATTGTGCTGGCTGCACTGTAGCGGAGGCCCGCCCAGTACGCTCGCTCTTTTGCCCGGTGCGCAGGGCACCCGCGGCTGCGCGCCTTCGTGGGCCACGGCGGGCTGCTCAGTGTGCTGGAGGCGGGCTTCCACGGCGCGCCGCTGCTGGCGCTGCCCGTCTTCTGCGACCACGACGCCAACGCGGCGGCCGCCCGGCGCGCCGGCTTCGCGCGCGTCCTCCAGCTCCAGGGGCTGACCGCCCCCGCACTCGCCGCCGCCGTCCGCGCCGTCGCCACAGACCCCAGGTGGGTGCCGAGTTGTTACGTCCTGTCAAACGTGCCCAGCTGTACGGAGTCTGAGACACAGTGTTCGACTGTACGTCTCCCTGTAACTGGCCACGATCTGTAGCCGTCACCACATTGTTCCTCTCACCACCGAAGGTACTTCGAAATAAAGTGAGCACGTACGGTCTAAATAAGTCTTTTACTGTAGTTACAAAAGATGGTTTGCTGGCTGTGAGTGCAGAAATGAGGGGTAACAACAAAAAAGAACGCGCACTGCCAGGATGGTGTCTGTACCACTGAGGCTACATAAAGTTGCCTCATTTTTCGGCCCAGACCTTTAGGAGTGTAGCCGAGGCTGAATAACGATTTGAATATGGCCTCCCTAAGGAGATACTCATTTCTAGTCACATTTACAGTACACGAGAGTTGTAGTGTGGTTCGATACACATCACAAAATCCTTGTCAGAGCAGTCAGCCTGTGGTCAGAAGTACTGAGCGAGGTGGCACACTGGTAAGACAGATACTGGAATTACATTCAAGAGGACGCTGGTTCAAATCCCAGATGTACAGTCTCCATTATTTCCCTAAATCACTTAAGGTACATGTTGGCGTCGTCTCTTTACGAGGACATGGACAATTTGCTACCCTTTCCTGTCCAGGTTCGACCTTATGAGCTTGCCACTGACACGACATTAAAAGCCCTTATCTTCCTTCTGTAAAGGTCAGAAGCCAGAAAAGCATAAGAGATTTCAGCCAGCTGAGGTGACGCACAAATCGAGGAAAATAGAGTGCAGCAGACTCGTAGGGACGACATTAAGGCTACGTCGGCAGAAAGGAAAGAGTCCTGCTATAGGTGTACAGAAAAAGCTAGGCCTAGAACACCAAATCACAAGCATCGTGAAAGCTTGCGCCGAGCATCCGGCAGAGAAAACGTAGGGGCCTTGCGTACAGATTTTGTTGGCGAGAGTAACTACTTGCTGTAGGAGGAGCAGGAAAGAGCCTGGCTAACAACTTAGAATACAGCATTCAACGTGACCTGGAGAAAACAGGAGCAGTGACAGCACACACTCGCGTGGAGTTTGTCGAAGTTTTGCAGCGACATGACCAGCCCTCGGTTAACACGGCTGTTAGCAGTGTCAACAAAGAGCTGAGCGAATTGCTTTTGACTGAAACAAAGGTTCATATCTGTGCCGTGGCTGATGTTGCGACCTGGCGATGGGGATACACTAATAATGGCCAGCACCTATGTAGGAGGGGGAAGGAAAGATTAGCTGAGCATCTTGCACAAATTGTAAGGGGGGCCCCAAGCATACAAGACAAAATCCCTGTGACTACTGGAACCGACGGGGCACACTTTTTAGGTTATCTTCCAGTAAAATAAAATTACTGTGTTTCATCAGAAGATTAGAGAACTGGAAAAACAACATAGATGAGCTTATTGAATGCCCACAAGATGTGAAAAATTCTGGAGGGATAGATGCTCTGTGCCTCTCTGAACACCATGTAACCACAGCTATGGACAAGTTAGATATCAGGTGTTATAGACGTACATCATTTTCGTGTAGAGTTAACCTGGAAAACAAGAGGAGTTGCAACATATGTAAAAGTTGAAAGTAAAGTCAAAAATATTGGAACAAATAGTTTTTGTGTCGATCAGAACCTAGAACCACCTGTTTGTGAGCTTTTACTGCAAAATACTTCCCTGGTAATTGTAAAAGTTTTCTGATCCCCTCTAGGAAACTTTCAGCTATTTATGAAAAATCTAGAGGAATTATTGAGCTGCCTATCAGACAAGAAGACACAGTAGTGTGTCGAGGTTTCAGTGTTGATTTCTTAAACGATATGGACAGGAAAAATCAACTAGAGTTGTTGTTAGGGTGTTTAAATGTAATTTCAGTACACAGTTTTCCAACTCGAGTGCAGCAAAATAGCAGGACACTGGTCGATGACATTTTTACAGACAGTACTCAGGCTAAAACAATGTGTACCCAATTGCTAATGGACTATCTGATCATAATGCACAGTTCATCGAAGTAAACAGTATGCCACCTTACAACCCAGAGTCAGATCCAAAGATCATGAATACGACATTTTGTAATGATGTGGAATGTGTCAGTTTAACATAAGATATCTTTACACGATATAATTAATTTTTTTACAGTTACTGCTTCATATCTAAAAATTCATCTACTGAGTAGAAGGAGTCGTCATTTAGAAATTCTTTTAATTAGATTTTAAATTCTGGTTGGCTATCTGTCAGACTTTTAATGTTATTTGGAAAATGGCCAAAGACTTTTGTGGCAGCATAATTCATCCATTTCTGTGCCAAAGATGTAACCCAGAATAGTGAAAATCATCCTTTCTTCTTGTGTTGCAGCTATGCACTTGGCCATTATTTTCTGAATTGGGATGGATTAGTAATAGCAAATTTCATAAGTGAATATATGTATTGTGAAGGAACTGTGAATATCGCTTGTTCCTTAAGTAAATGTCTACAAGGTGTTCTTGGGTAAGCTCCAGCTATTATTTTTATTACACGCTTTTGGGCAATGGATATTTCTTCGCTCAATGATGAATTATACCACAATATGATGCTATATGAAAGCAGTGAATGAAAATAGGCATAGCAGGATAATTTACTCATATGTTTATCACCAAAATTTGCAAGAACTCAAATGTTCCAGCATATCATCAATGTGTTTCTTCCAATTCAATTTCTGGTCAATCCACACACCCAGGAATTTTTTGAATATTGTGTCTCAGCAACGGACTTCTGTTCAAAGTTTATATTTGTCATTGGTGCTATGCCATTTACAAAACAGAATTGGCCTATTAATGAGAACAGGGTGTAATGTTTTAAGATGAAGCTAAAAGGGGTGGTATGGGATGAGATATATGTAGAAAGACATTCTAATGTAAAATTCAATTTATTCCATGGTAAATTTATGGGTATATTTGAAGGCTGCTTTCCTAAAAATTATCCAAAAGATCTGTTAGAAAGCTAGTAAGCCATGGATAACTGAGGACATTAAAATCTCCTCTAAGCGGAAAAGAGAAATTTATGTAAAGGCCAGAGTAAGTCAATATCTGATATTACTTGCATACTACAAAAAATACTACAGTGTTTTAAGGAAAGTTATTAAAATGTCCAGACGTATGCATGCCCTGACAGAAATAAATAGTGCAGATAAGACGATAAAAACTATAAGGATATTGTCAAACAGGAGACAGGAATGCCAATTAGTGTACAACATTCCATAACAATTAAACTAAGTGACTGTGTTTTGACTGACAATTCACAAGTTGCAAATACTTTTAAAGTTTATTTTCTAATGTAGCAACAAATATAGGATTAAATGGCTCAGTTGAAGAAGTAAGAGAATATATTAAACATGTAATTCCACAAAACTTTAAGCTTCTAGAAGTACCACCAACAACTCTCACTGGAGTTAATAGTTATAAAAATTCTAAAAAACAAAAGCTCTTGTGCGTTGATGGTATTTCAAATAGATTTCTGAAAAGTTGTTCCAACTTAATAAGTAACATCCTTAGTGGTATAATTATATAATGGATTACTGACACAGGGACTTTCTCCAGATAGGTTAAAATATGCATTTATTAAATCATTTCATAAGAAAAGTGTCAATACAGACATAATTATTGTCCAATTTCCTTAGTGACATCTTTTTCCAAGATATTCGAAAAATTTTAATGATTGGGGGTTAAACAATCACTAAGAAAGTCCCCTAGGATTCAATTTTGGGTCCACTCTTATTCCTTATATATGTCAATGGCCTTCCACTTAACATTCAACAAGCAAAACAGGTACTTTCTGCATACGATACCGGTATTATAATAAATCCCATTACAGAGAAATAAACGGAAGAGTTAGCAAAATATATTTTCCAAAGAATTATTAAGTGGTTCTCTAAAAATGGACTCGCCCTAAATTTTGAAAAAAACTTACTACTTTCAGTTGTGTACAACAAATAATCATATTAAGAATTGATGTAATACTTGATCAGGAGTTAATAAGTAGGTTAGAATGTTCCAAATTTTTGTGTTACATATTGATAACAACTTGAACTGGAAGAAGCATAATACCGAGCTTCTCAAAAAATTAAATTCAACTACTTTTGCTCTTCGTGTAATTGCTAATCTTGGAAACGAACGTATCAATCTCCTGACATATTTTGTATATTTCCACTCAACAGTGTCGTAAGGAATGATTTTCTAAAGTAATTCATCACTTAGAAAGTATTTCCACAAAAGCGAGCAATAAGAATAATGTGGTATTCACACACGGACGTCATTTAGACACCTCTTCACGGAGCTAGGCATTTTAACTGCGCCATCACAGTACACATTACTGCTAATGGAATTCGTCATTTCACAATTTTTACATACCTACAACATTAGAGGGAAAAACAACCTTTATTATCGATTGTTAAAGCTGTCAGTGGCTCAGAAAGGCGTTCAATATCCAACAATAGAAATTTTTGATCATTTACCCATAGCATAAAATATCTGACAGCTAACGAAGCAAATTTTAAATCTAATTTAAAATCATTTCTCCTGGACAAATCGTTCTATGTAATTGAAGAATTTCTACTTAAAAAACTGGTAGCCAGTGAAAAAAATTAAAAAAAGCTTATGTTTAAGCGTAGTTGCACGAGTAAAAAGAAAGTGATAATGTATTCATTAATGTTAACACTAATCGTGTATAGATATCCTGTAAACTGACTCGTTCCACATATTTTCGATAAAATAATCGTTCAAGTAATCTAGAGAAAGTGTAACTAACTCCATCTTGGCTCTATAAGCGCCGCCCTAATGTTCCTCTGCAGAGTAGTCTTGGCCCCTAGCCAATTACAACTGTTTCAATATCTTTACTCCACAAAGAATAAACGTTTGCCAGAATGAATTTTCACTCTGGAGTGGAATCTGCTCTGATTTGAAACTTCCTGACACATCATAACTGTGTGCCTGACCGGGACTCAGAACGTGGGAGATGAGGCACTGTTGGAGGCAAAACTGCGAGAGCAGGTCGCGCGTCTTGCTCAGATGGCTCTGTCAGGGGAGCACTTCCCTGCAAGAGGGAAAGGTTCCCAGGTTCGAGTGCTGGTCAAGCACACAATAAAATTTTAATCTGCCAGTTAAGTTCCAGTGTGAACCCTTTGTCAGGATGACCAGAGTCTGACTCCAGTTTTCATTTGTACACGTTTCCTGTTCCACTGTCTTCTACTAACCTTGAAGGGATACCTACCTGGTGTCTGCATTCACTTAGACGCCATTTCAACAGACCCATGTTACTGCTATTTTCCATCTAGACTTCACAGTGAATTTGGCAGTATTTCACTATTTGTGAGACATGACATTTTTTTTACAGGTACCGGGAGGCTGCTTACCGTCAGTCAGTGCTCATCCGGGACCAGCCGACACCCCCACTGGAGACGGCCGTCTTCTGGACGGAGTACCTGCTGCGCCACAAGGGCGACACGAGGCACCTGCAGTCCGCCGCCAGGGACATGGCCTGGTGGCAGCTCTACTGCCTCGACCTCGCCCTGCTCGTGCTGGGCCTCCCTGTCCTCCTGTGGGTTGCTCTTTCTAGGCTCTGCCACTTGCTGCTTCACTCCAGGCACGCACTGGCCAAGAAGCTCAAGGCTCACTAGCTTCGTCTCAGCTGGCGTTTTGTCCAGTGACAGCTTTCCTATTTAGGCCTCACGCTGGGCCTCCCTGCGCTGCATTGGGTCGCTCTCTCCAAAGTCTGCTGCCTGTTGCTGCTCTCCAGTCACATTCTGGTCAGAAAGCTCAGGCAGTTGTCAGCTCTATTGCCTTAACCACATCTTGTTGACAGTGGACCTCCTTGTGCTGCTTTGGATCAGTCTTTCCATGGTCTGATACGTGCTGTTATATTCCAGGCACATGCTGTCCCAAAATCTAAAGCTCTCTAGCTTCATCCCAGCTACAGCCCTTACCTGGTGGCAGTTGTCCCACCTGGTCCTCGCCCTACTGACACTGATCTCCTTGTTGTTGTGGGTCGCTCTCTCTGTCTGCCATCTGCTGCTACACTCCAGGCACACCCTGAGCAAACAGATCAAGGCTCACTATCTTTGAGATAACTAGCGTCCTCATTCGTCGGAATCTCTACAATTTTGACCTCATTCAGCTTCTACTGGGTGCCATTGTTCTACTGTGGGTCAATCTCTTCAAGGTCTGACACCCGATACTACACTCTAGATAAACCCCAGCCAAAAATTCGAGGCTCACTATCTTCATTGTAGCCAGGAATCTGGCCTACTGGAGAGCTCCATTGCGTAGACCTCACCCTAGTCACCCTAGTAACACCTGCCCTCGCTGATCTCTGTGGGCTGCAGTCTCAAAAGTCTGCTACCTGAAGCTACTCCCCACATACACCGTGTCCATAAAGCTCAGGGTTCTCTAGCTCTGTTTTTGCTAGGGTCCTTGCTAATTTACATAGTGGCTCGACCTCATTCTACTCTCAGTGAGCCTCCCTGACCTACTGTGGGCCACTCTGTCCAAAGTCTAGTGCCAGCTGGTACTTTCCAGGCGCACCCTGACCAAAAACCTCAAATCTCACTAACTTAATCACACCTAACTGTCCTTGACCCAAACATTTTTCTTTGAGTCATGAGTCTTATGACTGGTTTTATGGGGACCACCACGAATTCCTCTCCTGTGCCAATCTATTCATCTCAAAGTAGCGCTTGCAACTGTCTTCCTCAATTATTTGCTAGATGTATTTCAATATCTGTCTTCTTCTACAGCTTTTACCCTCCACAGCTACCTCTACTAACATGGAAGTTCTTTCCTGATGTCTTAACAGATGCCCTTATACTTTTCAGTGTTTTCCAAATACTCCTTCCCTCTCCGATTCTGCACAGAACCTTCTCATTCCTTACTGTACCAGTTCACATAATTTTCAACATTAGTCTGTAGCACCACATCACAAATGCCTCGAATCTGTTCTGTTCCGTTTTTCCCACAGTTCATATTTCACTCCCATACAATGCTGTGCTCCAAACGAACATTCTCAGAAATGTTTTCCTCGAATTAAGGCCTGTGTTTGATACTAGTAGACTTCTCTTGGCCAGGAATGCACTTTATGCCAGTGATAGTCTGCCTTTGATGCCCTCCTTACTGCATCCGTCACTGTTTGTTTTGCTGCCTAGGTAGCAGAATTCCTTAACTTCATTTACTGCTTCACCATCAATCCTGATGTTTCTCGCTGTTCTCATTTCTGCTACTTCTCATTACTTTCGTCTTTCTTCGATTTATTCTCAATACAAATTCTAAACTTTTTAGACTGTTCATGCCATTTAGCAGATTACGTAATTCTTCACTTTCTCTGAAGACAGCAATGTTATCAGCGAAACGTTTCATTGATATCCTTTCACCTTGAATTTTAATTCCTCTCCTTAACCTTTCTTTTATTTCCATCATTGCTTTTCGATGTACAGATTGAACAGTAGGGACGAAAGACTACATCCCTGTCTTACACATTTTTAATCCGAGTACTTCGTTCTTGGTCGTCCACTCTTATTATTCCCTCTTGGCTCTTGTACATATTGTATATTACACATTGCTCCCCATAGTTTACCCCTATTTTTCTCAGTATTTCGAACATCTTACACCATATTGCTGTGACGAATTCTTTTCCCAGGTCGATAAATCCTGTGAACTTGTCATGATTTTTCTTAAGTCTTGCCCCTATTATCGAATACATCAGAACCGCCTCTCTCGTGCCTTTCCTAAAGTTAAACTGACCATTATCTAAAGCAGCCTCAGTTTTATTTTCCATTCTTCTGTATGTTATTCTTGTCGGCAACTTCGATGCATGAGTTGTTGAGCTGATTGGGAGACAATTCTCGCTCTTGTTAGCTCTTGCAGTTTTCAGAATTGTGTGGAATGATATTTTTACGAAAGTCATATGTTATATCGCCAGACTCATACATTCTATAGACAAACGTGAATAGTCGTTTCATTGTCACTTCCCTCAATGATTTTAAATGGTGGAATGTTATTTATCCCTTCTTCTTTCTTCGATCTTGAGTGTTCCAAAGCTCTTTTAAATTCTGATTCTAATACTGGATCCCCTGTTTCTTCTACATCGACTGCTGCGTCTTCTTCTATCACATCGGACAAACCTTCCAGCTAATAGAAGCCTTCAATGTACTCTTTCCATCTATCCGCTCTCTCCTCTGCATTTAACAGTGGAATTCTCTTTGAACTCTTAATGTTACCACCCTTGCTTTTAATTTCACCAAAGGTTATTTTGACCTTCCTTTACGCTGAGTCAGTCCTCCCGACAAACATGTCTGTTTCGATGTCTTCACATTTTTCATGTAGCCATTCGGTTTTAGCTTCCCTGCAGTTCCTATTTATTTCATTCCTGAGCGACTTTTATTTCTGTATTCCTAAATTTCCCAGAAC
The DNA here is from genome assembly GCF_023864345.2 of Schistocerca serialis cubense. Lineage (NCBI taxonomy): Eukaryota > Metazoa > Arthropoda > Insecta > Orthoptera > Acrididae > Schistocerca > Schistocerca serialis. The sequence goes on along the minus strand of NC_064647.1, from coordinate 250,935,866 downwards.
ATTTTTTTCTTTCTATCATCGATCAACTGAAGTATTTCTTTTGATAGCCATGGTTTCTTCGCAGTTACCTTCTTTGTGCATATGTTTTTCTTTCCAACGTCCGTGATTGCTCTGTTAGAGATGTCCATTCCTCTTTAACTGCACTGCCTACTGAGCTATTCCTTGTTGCTGAATATATAGCCTTAGAGAAATTCAAGCGTATCTCGTCATTCCTTAGTACTTCCGTATCCCACTTCTTTACGAACTGATTCTTCCAGACTAATCTTTTAAAATTTAGCCTACGTATGATCACTACTGCATTGTGATCTGAGTTCGTATCTGCTCCTGGGTGCGCCTCACAATCCAGTACCTGATTTCAGAATATCCGTGTGACCATGATGTAATCTAACTGAAATCTTCCCGTATTACCTGATCTTTTCCAAGTATAGCTCCTCCTCTTGTGATTCTTGAGGAGAGTATTCGCTATTACTAACTGAAATATGTTGCAAAACTCAGCTAGTCTTTCTCCTCTCTCATTCATAGGACCAAGCCCATATCCTCCCGTAGCCCTTTCTTCTACGCCTTCCTCCACGACTATTAGATTTTCGTCTTCCTTTAAGTGCTGCATTACAATATCCTCGTACACTTTCTCTCTCTCTCGTCATTTTCAGCTTGCGACGTCGGCATGTATCCTGAACTACCGTTGTCATTGTTCGTCTGCTGCCGATTCTGATGAGATCAACCCCATCAGCGAACTGTTCACAGTAACACCCTCTCTGCTCTACCTTCCTATTCATAATGCATCTTACTCCAGTTATACCGTTTCCTGCTGCTATTGGTGTTACCCTATACTCAACTGGCCAGGAATCCTTGCTTCTTTCCGTTTCACTTCACTGGCCGCCACTATATCCAAACTGAGCCTTTGTACTTCCCTTTTCAGATTTTCTATGTTCCCCACCACGTTCAAGCTTCTGACATTCCATGCCCCGACTCGTAGAACGTTAACCTTTCGGTCGTTATTCTGTCTTCTCCTTACGGTTACCTCCTGTTGGCAGTCCACTCCCAGAGATCTGAATGACGACTCCGCCCCCTGAATACTTTGGTCCTCCATTTTCGCTGGAGCTGCTCTCTCCAAGGATCGTTACCTGCTGCTACACCCTCTCCAAGAAGTTCAGTGGATTGATCTGCGCTCTCCAAGGACTCTAACAGTGTTCCACTCTAGGGACATCGAGCACTTTCTGTCTGTAAAGTTCAAGACTCTGCAGAATTGTCATTCCACAGCTTCTACAGCAGTGAACAGTGCGGCAAAGGCCCTAACCCTACATGTACAAAGCATCGATGTTGTTGAAAATAACTTTTCTGTCAGGATTTAATCGAGAATAAGAATAAAAAATGAAATTATTTATTTATTGTTATTTTATGTATCGTTGTATTGCATGTTGCGAACTACGTATTTTATTTGCAATAAAGACTGTATGTGCAATTTAGATCTGTGTAACACACATTGGGCAGTTCTATACACCCAAGTTCTTGCTGGAGTCAAAAATCCAGAATATCTCTTCAAGAAATAGTCATTACCTTCAAAGATAAGATGTTTCTGTGTTTGTTTCGTATTTGTGTGCTACTGAGTGACCTAGAAAACCTGAATAAATTAATAATTGTTTCCTTTTACCAACCTCCCCCTCCTCCACCCCACCCCCCCACCACCACCCCCCACCCCCCGCAGTGGGATAATGCAATTTCTGAATAGGTCAAAAAAACCCGAGTCTCGTTTCAAATAGGTACAAGACTGATATAATTGTAGCTGGTAGTGACTTTAATGAACCCTCGATATGTTGGCGAAAATACATGTCTACAGTCGGTGGTAGGCACAAAACGTCGTCTCGAAATATTACATTATTTTATCGTTTGCACATATAGCTTATAGATTAAAACAGTTCGTGGAAGTTTTTGTGGTTAAATGGGAAGATACTTACAGATCAAATTCATCATTTGCAAACCATACGGCATTGTCTCATACGGAAAACTGCTTGAAGACTTGCTGTTTGTCTTGTGGTCACTCTGTTTTCGAAATTCAGCGTCTCCGTGTGGCGCCTACGACGCGCACACATTGACGACGTCGGCCCTCTCTCTCCTTCTGAAGGTTTTCGATCGTCGACCGATCCGTGAGGTGGGCGGAGCCAGTCCCCCTGTCTGATGTTGCAGCTGACTCAGCTGCCAACCTGAGTCCTGCCTGTTGCCACTGCGAGTTGTGCGGCGTCGACTCGACGGGCTGCACGGCCCCGCTTATCACCCACAAAGCAGCGGACTTGCCAAACGCCGGCAGCGCAGCCGCACCCTTAAATAAGGTGGCCGTCGCGTGCCACGGTGTTTCCTGGCCAGAGGCGCCGCCGTCCAGCCTTCTCGGCATCCTTGCTGCACACAGAGCCACTCGCCGGCATTCTGTACAGTGAACGGCTCGTTCTGGCAGCTCAGCTCGTAGAGCAACCTGACCCCCCGACTCAGACGAGCTGCCCGCTCCAGCTGAACACGTACACTCACATATTTCTCACATTCACACTCACCCACCAAAGCCACACACTCCACCACGAACCTTCGTTATAAAAAACTCGCTAACTGAATATGTGATGCTTCACAATGACTCGGTTCGCGCGTCTCTCCAGCCTCCCTACTTGGGCCCTCACAAAATCCTTAGCTGAGGCCAGAACACTATGGACATACTATTAAATAACGAACGCCAAACTGCCTCAGTGAACAGGGCGAAACCGGCCTGGACATTAGTCGATGATCCCTCCCTAACTAAACTCTGCAGCGCTTCTGCCACGAACTACTCCAGCGGTACAAACAATGCCTCTTTACAAGGTACAGTGTACGAGGTGTGCAATGACATCACGCCCCCGTGTGGCATTTCTCTCTGTGACGCTTCTCTCTCTATCCCTTCACCCCTACCCGCACCCCTCCTCATCTACAATATTTGCGTTGGGCGTCGTGGGCCTTAACTGGGATGATCTCTTCACTGAGACACGGCAGAGCCTAGGCTTCGTCTTCCTGACATTCAGGTACTGCACACCTTCCAGCTGCCGGCGGACGCAGACGAGGACCACATCACGGCCAGAAACTCGGGTGGGGGTGTACTCTCCATTATCGTCCCACTAGACCCGCCTCAGCCACGAACCTTCTCGCTCTCGCGCAGAAAGACCCCTCCGCCTCCTACGTGGCTACAGGACTTCGTGGTGTCCACCTTCTCCTCCACGCTCTGCACTGCCGGGGAGGGCGAGGGGGTGAGGGGGTGAGGGGTTGGGCACCAATACTCAAACAGCACCTTCGGTTTTAACTTCACTTTTGTTTTTATGCGCTGGCTAGTTCGCATACTGTGTTCTCGGGTATTCGATATTTGCGAATAAAACTTGTGTTCAGTAAGGTAGTGCTACTATTCCCTCAACTACTGCAAAAGACCCTCATTTGAGATTTCTCTGACAACTTATCGTTGTTTTGAAAGACTCCAAAATCGTACCAAATTTTACATATTTCTGCAAAGAGTGTATCTTCAACAACAAAAAAATAACAACTGACTGAATCATACTATAGGTTTTTAATTTATTTGCAAAATATGGTCTAGTCTTAGTTCCAAAATCGTAATTTTAAGCTTGCGGGTACCATTTTGAAGCGTTTGTACTGTCACTTGCCGCCACCTTCGACTCAAAACTTTTCTGGCAGTACCTGCAAAAAATTAATAACTTTTAAGAAATATTTCATGGGCTTGCTGGTTTTCTATAAAAGTCTCATAAAGCAGTCTTGAGACGTTGTGGCGACTTGACTGTCGGTTGCCTCAGCAGACTCTGTGGCTATAGGAGCAGAGCTCCACCTCGGCACTATCTTTGCCCAGCAGTTCTCTTTGGACAACCCCTGTGTGCACACGCACCCTCCTGTGTATCGCGGCACTGTTACTAAAGTGTACGTCACCTGCACTCGCCGCCTGCGTAATTCCACTACCTGCAGCCTCTCCGCACTGGTGACACCGCGACGAACGCCAGCAGCTGCTACGGCTGGCTCAGCATACTGTGCCTCGACGCCTACCCGCCAATAATGGAGCCGTCACACAATTACAGTTCTGGTGAAATCTGAGTGACCTTCGTAATGTTTTGTTTAGCGCTCCAAATCAGCAGGCATATTCTACATTTTCCGTGAAACGCGAAAATACGCTTTTCTAAGCCGTGCTATTGGTGGCAACAATGATCCTTGCATACATGAACAGCGTGTACTGACTGCCGACTTCGTGGGCGATTTCGGAAACGAGTGTGGCCCCTTTTACTGCCGGACTGTCGCAGACAGACACAGTACCGACCCACCCGACTTCATTGTGCCAGTCAGACTGTTAACTTTTTCGTGACAACATGGGGAGCCAAGCCAGCCGGGCCACGCGACGTCACTCTCGTGGTATTTTCTTCCGCGCCGCTTTTGGACTGGGGGAGCTTGTTCTCCATTGCACTCCAATCTTCTGTGCCACCACAGCCAAGTAAAAATATCTGTGGGACTTTTATTCGATCAGAACCCTACCATAAATTACCACCATTTTACCCAGAACAACCGGCAAGTCGTTTGCTATCATCGAGTGTGTTCTGCATAACTACAGCCTTCTCGACGACACACTACTGACTCATACAGGTGAGCACAGCGACATCATCAGCAACATCATTCAGACACCTCCAATTGTGGACAAATCCGACACGGCGAAGGCAGCGTTGCGTCAGCAGTTAGTCGGGACACCGGTGCAACAATTATGATTAGGCACCATGACGCCTTCTCAACTGAGGAGACGCCTAAGTAACTTAAGCAATTCGGCCCTCACGCCAGACCATACACTGTGGACGCCGCACTCATCAAGTTACCGCCTCAGATACAGGTGGCCATGATCTCTGCATGAGAATGAAACTTGTGTCTGGTTGACAGGCTTTTAACTGTGTTACAAAACTGACAGTACATGGATTTCTCCAAAAACAGTTACCACCTCCAACCCGCCAGGGATCACGCCACGACGTATGGCCGCAGGCAGCCAAGCCACACCGAGTGCACACGAATGCTGCCAAGGATGACATCACCCGTGAGAGCAGGGATCTTCAGCCAGTCTAAACAAATACGTCCCCGGCCGTCAACGACATTCTGCACATGGGCAGGCAGACACAACCACGCACGCTTTGCTGACAAAATGTGCAACTGTGCAGCACTTTGTTATAACGCAAACGTGAAAAGTGATCCACAATAGCTGCCCCAGATCACTGCTCTATTACAAATCACCTACATACGTGACATGTTGGCCAAACTAGTTTCGATCGGCTTACATGCGACGGTGACATACTCTACGTGCAAGACAGTTCAAACGACAAATAATTTCTCATCGACATAGTGTCAAAAGTGAGTACCACACACCGTTAGAAACCACTGATGGAGCGGAAAATGCCGACCATTCTACTTGGTGCTGAAAACGATTCCTCTACTGCAACTTACGGAACTCCCTCTCGAACTGTGGGCGCTGGGTTGAAGGACATGTTCCCGTGGCAGTTATTAGTTGCCGACGTCAGAGAGCAGATTTCCTCTGACACTTCCATCATTCTCCCGGCCTGGCACATGGAACTCACCTACACCACAGCAGTGGAGAATCCCCGACCGGCGTCATCAGCACCCCACAACCTCCTTCAGTGGATACCAACACGCAGCCATCTCACCCCATTGTTTACACGTCAGACGAGTTTAACGCCGTGTATTCCCACCTCGCATGAGAGCAGTCACACCATTACATCACCATCGTGAATGAGACAGCGACGCTGTGGCCGAGTGGTTCTACGTGCTTCAGTCCGTAACCTGCTACGATCGCAGGTTCGAATCCTGCCTCGGGCACGAATGTGTGTGATGTCTTTAGGTTATTTGGGTTTAAGTAGTTATAAGTCTAGGGGACTGATGACCTCAGACGTTAAGTCCCTTAAGTCCCATAGTGCTTAGAGCCATTTGAACTTTTTTTTTTTTTTTTTTTTTGAGGCAGCGAGTGGCAAGACACCAGAAGCAGAAACGCAGACATCATCAAAGCAGCCTGCAAGACTTGAACCATTACCAACACATCTCGGCACTGTGAACTTTTCACACACACACACACACACACACACACACACACACACACACACACACACACACACCGTATGTGACTCCCCCGCCTCTCAGGGCTTAAGTGCAATTTTACAACAAAGTACTATCTGATATGTAATTGTACATAAGATCAATACCAAGCCAGGCTCCCAGGTTTGTCAAAAAGCGACACGACTAGCCCCAGACAGGCTTCACGTAGCCATATCGGCAGTAAACAAACAGACTATTAAAAGCCGGAATCATCAGACAGTTCAATAGTCCCTGGGCCTCACCCAGCCATCTTATCCCAAAAAAGAATGCCACATATAGATTGTGTGGCGATTACCAGGCTCTCAACGCCCGTATATTTGCAGATTATTCTAGGCTTCAGCCATACCTTAGAGGGGGCCACTGTTCAGTGTTTTAGACTGTAGAAAGGTTTACTCGCAGCTTGCTACGGACAAGGACGGCATAGTCAAGACAGTGATCATCAATCCATTTGGACTTTACGACTTTCTTCAAGTGCCCTACAGCCTTGTAAAATGTGACGTAGACTTGGTATTCATAGACAACATCCTCGATGATAGCTTAGACTTTTCCACTTCCCCTCATGAACAAGAGGAGAATCCCAAACTCGTTTTCGAAACACTGAAGCATTTTGGCGTCATGATCAACGATGAAATTTGTCAGCTGCAGAAACCTAAGTTGCCGTTCTCGGTCATTGTGTTATCAGTGACGGCAAGTGAGACCTTATACGGATTCTGCAGGTGCAACAAGCATTTGATGAGGTTGAAGACAGTCTCTCTCAGACTACGACATAGGCTCAGCCCCTCTGTCGAGCACTTCTGACACGAGCGGTTCGGCTGTCGGAGTGGTGCCTCAGCAGGCAACAGCAAGTGCACAGCAACTGTTATGTTCTTTCTCCATGAAACTGAAGAGTCTCAGTGCAAGTGGTCGTCATACGAGAGAGAACTGCTCACAGTGTTCGTAGCAGAACACTTGCCATCTACACTCCTGGAAATGGAAAAAAGAACACATTGACACCGGTGTGTCAGACCCGCCATACTTGCTCCGGACACTGCGAGAGGGCTGTACATGCAATGATCACACGCACGGCACAGCGGACACACCAGGAACCGCGGTGTTGGCCGTCGAATGGCGCTAGCTGCGCAGCATTTGTGCACCGCCGCCGTCAGTGTCAGCCAGTTTGCCGTGGCATACGGAGCTCCATCGCAGTCTTTAACACTGGTAGCATGCCGCGACAGCATGGACGTGAACCGTATGTGCAGTTGACGGACTTTGAGCGAGGGCATATAGTGGGCATGCGGGAGGCCGGGTGGACGTACCGCCGAATTGCTCAACACGTGGGGCGTGAGGTCTCCACAGTACATCGATGTTGTCGCCAGTGGTCGGCGGAAGGTGCACGTGCCCGTCGACCTGGGACCGGACCGCAGCGACGCACGGATGCACGCCAAGACCGTAGGATCCTACGCAGTGCCGTAGGGGACCGCACCGCCACTTCCCAGCAAATTAGGGACACTGTTGCTCCTGGGGTATCGGCGAGGACCATTCGCAACCGTCTCCATGAAGCTGGGCTACGGTCCCGCACACCGTTAGGCCGTCTTCCGCTCACGCCCCAACATCGTGCAGCCCGCCTCCAGTGGTGTCGCGACAGGCGTGAATGGAGGGACGAATGGAGACGTGTCGTCTTCAGCGATGAGAGTCGCTTCTGCCTTGGTGGCAATGATGGTCGTATGCGTGTTTGGCGCCGTGCAGGTGAGCGCCACAATCAGGTCTGCATACGACAGAGGCACACAGGGCCAACACCCGGCATCATGGTGTGGGGAGCGATCTCCTACACTGGCCGTACACCACTGGTGATCGTCGAGGGGACACTGAATAGTGCACGGTACATCCAAACCGTCATCGAACCCATCGTTCTACCATTCCTAGACCGGCAAGGGAACTTGCTGTTCCAACAGGACAATGCACGTCCGCATGTATCCCGTGCTACCCAACGTGCTCTAGAAGGTGTACGTCAACTACCCTGGCCAGCAAGATCTCCGGATCTGTCCCCCATTGAGCATGTTTGGGACTGGATGAAGCGTCGTCTCACGCGGTCTGCACGTCCAGCACGAACGCTGGTCCAACTAAGGCGCCAGGTGGAAATGGCATGGCAAGCCGTTCCACAGGACTACATCCAGCATCTCTACGATCGTCTCCATGGGAGAATAGCAGCCCGCATTGCTGCGAAAGGTGGATATACACTGTACTAGTGCCGACATTGTGCATGCTCTGTTGCCTCTGTCTATGTGCCTGTGGGTCTGTCAGTGTGATCATGTGATGTATCTGACCCCAGGAATGTGTCAATAAAGTTTCCCCTTCCTGGGACAATGAATTCACGGTGTTCTTATTTCAATTTCCAGGAGTGTATATTGATCATCATGTGTTGGCGGACTCCAGCTGCAACAGATCGAAAGACTGCTGCCAGTGGTGTTTTTGAAGTCGAGATTATATTTCACAATTTACAACTCATGTCCAATATCTCCACAGTGCATACAACGTTGCTGCAGACTATTTCTCCCAAAATCAGTGCACTGTCGGTAGACACTGATTACAATCAGCTGGCCGAGATGTAACTAAAGAACACAAAATAACTCGACCTCCTACGCGACACCACACCTGACTTGCAAATCAAACACCACATCGGTGCAAGTTTTGTGTCACGCGTTGCAGAATCGCCTTAGACCTCTCATTCCACTAATCATGCGGATGAGTATTTCCGACCACTACAGGGGCTGTCACACCTGGGTACTCGTCTGACAACTAAACTATTCACGATCCATTTCGTATGGCTGAACATCAAACATTAGACCTAAGCTTGTGCAGCCTGCCGGCGCTCTTAGACAGGCAGGTCCAAGAAATAAAACCGGACGCTATTCGAAACCCAAGGACCGCTTCCAGCATATTCACCCAGACATCATCAGACGCCTCCCTGAATCAGGAGGCTTCCATTAGGTTCTTTCGGTCATTGGTCGTGTCACCCAATGGGTTGAACCACACCACTCTCTGACATCATGGCAGAATCCACGACGAGTTCATTTGTTCACTGGTGGATTTCCCATATGGGTTGTTCTGCCTTTATCATCGCTGGTTAAGGCCACCAATGGAGCTCTTCACCATTCTGTTATTAATAGTAGAAATTCTATTATTAAAAGTTGTAGTGACAGGAGGCAGTATTCTGTATGGTAAAATTAAGTATTAATGTATATTACATAATTTCTGTAAGAATCAATACAGTTGTATTTAAATTATAGGTAAGAGGCTATAATGGAATTGATTAAATAAATAAAATCTTCACCAATCTCTGCGAGTTGTGTAATGTTCAGCACTTCTGAACCACGCATCACCATCAAACCAATGGCTTCGTGTAGGGCTGGCACCGCACACTTAAAACAGCGCTCACATGTCACAGAGGTGATTGGACACAATCCCTCCGTGGATGCTCTTGGGGTTGCATTCAGTGTATAAGGAAGAGTTCTGCGACTATGCAGCAGGAAACCTATACAATGAACTTCTGACACTTCCGGCGGATTTGTATCTACAACACAACTGACAATGGATGGGGAACTTCCGATGCTCGTCTGCAGGGTCAAACAGCACATCGCACACCTCGGCTTACCACCAATGCTGACACACAGATCGCACAAAATCTTTGTTCATCAAGCCCTAAAAAACTGCGACTATGTCATGCTGAGGTCTGAGACACCGTCAGTGTATCAGATACATGGAACAAGGGCGATCTGTAGTGCAACTCGATATGCAGCGATTTCAACAAGAGGAAGTGATGATGAAACCAAACGACAGACTCATCGTCGTTGAAGGACAGTAAGGGGAACGGCAGATCAATAAAGTTTCTCTACACAGACAACTCACTCGCAGCAAATAGTGTTCGAATGTGTGAGAATTCCTAAGGGACCAAACTGCTGAGGTCATCGGTCCCTAGACCTAAACACAACTTAAACTAACTTATGCTAAAAACCACACACACACACACACACACACACACACACACACACACACACACACACACACACACACACGGTTATCAGCTCATGGAGCCCTTACCATCATAGCTATAACAACATCCACTTCAGTACGCACGAACAGAGTTTGGTTAACTCCAACAACGACCCCTCGCCCACACAGCCAGGCACCCCACCTCAGCCACCCCTCTGCAGTGCAGACCAACTGTTAAGCTACAGCTACCGCATGGTCCACCTGCTCACCTAGCACATAAACACTTGTATTCGGACGCGATTGGGACGTCTCTCCACCACCGCATCCAGAAACAGCCCAGCCGTGCCGTACGCAAGCAGCCAGCCATGTCTCGTCTGGTCAGGCGCACGCGCTCCCCTATGCATCGCGGTATCGTTAGTAAAGTTTCCATTATCTGCCCTAATTTTGTATCTGCCTCTGAACCTCACTGTGTTCACCTGCCAGCGACGGAAACACGCAGGAGACATCCACTTAGTCAGCTGCTGAACTTGGAATACAGGAACCTCACAGCTTACAACCCTGTGGCCTGGAGTCGAATGGTTCAAAATGGCTCTGAGCACTATGGGACTCAACATCTGAGGTCATCAGTCCCCTAGAACTTAGAACTACTTAAACCTAACTAACCTAAGGACATCACACACACCCGTGCCCGAGGCAGGATTCGAACCTGCGACCGTAGCAGTCGCGCGGCCTGGAGTCGTCTTCAGAATCTTCACGGTACTGTCAAACTCCTTTGTTGCACGGAGTGTGCAGATCTGGTCAGTGAAAGTCTGAATCAAGCCTTTTAAACAATATTTATCGTCTATTACGGTACGACATTTCTTTGAAAATATGCTGCAAATAATTGTACTAATAATTTGTAAGATAGCTGTATTTTTTCAAATCAATTACAACTTTAAGCAAGCATTAATAAGGCAAGCTTTCCGTTTGGATACAATATCATCACTTTGTCCGGTTGGGAAGACTTCCTTCCATCCGACAGAGAATGTACCAGAACGATAAGCTTGAATTGAGGAGATGTTTTTAGTGCATAATGTGTAACTGCTTATAAAGGCACATTTGCATGCCGAGCGTGAGTTTCCTCGGAAACGCGAAATATTAATTAAATAAATAATCAGTGACAAATAAATAAAGCCTATGGCACACAACTGCAGCGCTGTGTCGCTGATAAAACAAAAGCACAATTACGTTACTCTTATGTTTGATTAAGAAAGAGAGAGCTCAGGTTGAAGTGGTGCGAGAAGCACATATTTTTTTTTATTGTCTGGCACACCGCCATATTTCATGTTATAGAAGAATACTGCGAGTTGCAACCACACTAGGCACTCGATTCTGTAAAGAATTATACTTATAAAAGTAAGTAGGATTATGAACTGTAGGCGTATTCATTGAATATATCTGATTTAACTAACTGTGTAACTTTTTTATGTTTAGTAGACAATCACCTCTGTACGACGTATTGGCATGGCTGGCAAATTATTGTAATATTGAGATTTAGATTATGAGTCCGCACCTACCGCAGCAGTCTTTGGAAACGATTTAATTACGAAGTCCGATTATTCAGTTTTATTCACGGTCCACTACGAGTAACATTGCCTTTACGAAAAAGCCATTGTCAAGCGTCTGATAACGAATAATCAAACGTCCACGTTCCAGATAAGCGAACACAATTGCAATCACAATCACCATCATACAGATAGAATAATCAATATCTAAATAACAATATATTTTTATTTATTTATTTTATTTATTTTATATTGGCGACTGCGTGTCGGACTTGTTATTTTGTCATTTGTTACATTGTTCTCTTTGTTTCATGTAAAAAATCAACTTTCTGGACCTGGACGTCAATGTATGAGAGATAACAAAATCTGAAGATATTTTCCAATTCTGAAATTTTGCCGGAAGACGCAATGAAACTTCCAGCAAAATAAGGTAAGACGCAGCATCTTTGCATTAGCAGGCTTGACCAGACGTATAATTCAGTGTATTAGCTTTTCAGTAAATTCTGTAGTGTTTCTTTTCCGCATAACAGTTTCAGTGATAAATTTCATTCTCAGTACCTTTCCCTAAACAATAACGTATGCAACAATACCAATACACGAGTGTACAATATGGCCGACTTCTGTACGATATCATGTAACATGGCCAGCAGCCATTACCAATAATCTCAAATTCAGTTTATATTTTTAAATTAACAGACAGCCATTGTTGCTACGAGCGATTCATGCTCAACTACATTTTATTTTAAAATCAGTGTCAAAAATTTTCTTGAAACATATATCACATGTGGCATGGTAATAACTAGAAAACAATACGCAAAAATGGAACAGCAAGGACGTACTATTCAGACGCAATCCGACTCGGACGTGAGACAAGTGTTAGAAAATGACTTTACGACAGCAACCGGTAGTGACGATTCATCAAACATTGACGCAAGTGTTGACGAAAATTTTGACGATAGGCCGTCCACTACAAAAATTTCAAAATCTCAATCAGAGCCCATGTTAATGCATGACGTCACGTCTAATGACGCGGCGGGGGCAGAGACCTTGCAAACGGTAAACATTGCCGACATGTTACAAATGCTAATGAAACAAAACGCCGAAAACATGGCAACCTTAAAGGCACAATTAGAGACACAAAATGAACAGTTAAAAACACAAAATGACGAAATCAAATCTGATCTCATAGCAATCAAGATAGGTAATGACACTTTATGTAAGCGTGTGGAACTTATAGACGCCACACTGACCAAACAGATGACCGAACTCAGTACTAAATTTTCCCAGCTCAATACGAGACCAGAAAAGACTACAACTGACGTAGCACTTTTACAGACACAAGTAAAAAACCTTAATGTCACGTGTGAAGTTCTTACTGAACAAATTCAAACATATCCTTCAGTACATGACAATCTTGAAAAACGAATTACTGACGTACAGAATAAATTTGACAATGTTGAACAACACCTGACTGACATCTTACAATCTGATGCCACAGCTCATTTTCAAAATATTAATAAAGAATTTCATGATTGGGTTGAGAACAAAGACAAACATTTTGATAGATGCTTACGTGAAAATTTACCAACAATTGTGCACGACTCCGTAGCGCAATACATTACTAATAACAAACAGCTGATCAGTGATGCAGTACAATCCGTCACTGCACCCATGAGACAATTCACCGATCAACTACAGTCTGAATGTAACGAAAATATCAGTCAAAATGTACAGTTCAGAAACCAATATACATTCGATTATGATACACACGTTCCGCACACGACAAATACACAAGAACAAAACACACCAGGACTACAACACATACCACGATGTGGAAACACAAACACAAGCTATTATCATGGTAAAACACAGCAACATTATCGTAATTACTCGCCAGCTGAACATACCAGTAATTACAGTGGAATAAATCCATATCACAATGCGAAGGAAGATGAAAGCTTAATGAAACACGGGCAATTTCAGATTTTTATCCCAGAAAAACGAACCATTCATCCGGTGATTTTTCTTAAATCTTTTAGTAACGCATTTCCACGCACTTGGAGTGACCGGAAAAAGATTTCATATATTGTCGGTTACATCCAAGGGGATGCAGCTGTCTGGGCATACAGTCAAGCTGACGTATGTACCACGTACAGTGAGTTTGAGCATGCTTTTCTGAACAAATTCTGGTCGCAATCCGTCCAGGAGCGACTCAGAAGACAAATTTTAGAACCTGAAACTTTTAACAGTAAAAATGGTAACTTACGCAGATATTTTGAAAAATACTTGAACATGGGACACTTTTTAGACGAACCAGTCGCAACGCGTGATATACTCCGAGCGTTGAAGGCCAAATTGCCTTTCACCATTAAGGAAAAACTTCTACATATCCCGGATGACGATTCAGATTATTTTTTAACAGCTTTAGATTCGGTTGACATGTTACTTGAAGATCAGCGCTTCGCGCGGCAAAACAGCAGCCACAATGTTTACACTAGTGGTATGCAAAACATGCAGGCTTGCCAACTCAATTCTGGCGCGCCCACAGTTGGATACGCGGTACAACAAAAACAGCAAACTCACATGCCGTCTCAGTACGGAAATCAAAATCAACACGCGTATTCCAATACAAACAATAGTTACAACAGTAATAACATTTCATGCGGCAATCCATACAAAAGGCACCGCGGTAATAACTACAACGGTAACAACGGATACAAGGGTAATAACAAAAACACAAACAGAAATAGAAATAATAGTAACTACGAGCCAAGACAGCATCAAGGTTGGACTCGTAACGATCAGTACTTTCATTCAAACTCTGCTTTACCACAGCAGCCACCAGGACAAAATTGGAGCATACCTTACGACCGACAGGTAAGTTATAATGCGCAACAGCAACAACAACCGCAAAAGTTTGGAGATCATAATAGGCAATATCCGAATGTGAATATAATAGAAATGACACCTGATGCACAACCTCAATCTGTGTCAGTACCTAGTACAAATGATAATCCAACAAACTAGAAACAGTCACTACTTTGCCCCAGGTCGTGGCTGAAGAATTCTTGGGGGGCGACTTCAATGTTAATCAGTTATTTGACACCACACTTGAACAACAGAATAATGATATGCCGAATAATTCTAAACAAAAACTACCTGTTTTATTTATAAGATACAACCACAATAACAATATATCAGATGAACTTTTACAAGACAGTACACAATGTCGTTTAAACACAAATGAAATTGTTTTAGCATCTACTACTGGTGTAGTAGGTGGGATTCCAACTACTATTATCCTAGATACAGGTGCAGCTGTGAGCGTTTTGTCTTTTAATTTCTATAAAAAGATGTGTGAATTGGAACCTGTGCCTGAGTTTCCTGCCCAAAACTGTAAAATAACTACTGCACTAGGTAATAAGTCATGTAGGGTTACGAAGCAAGTTTTTGTAAACGTTAAAATAGGTAATGGAACCGTACAATGGCCATTCCTGGTTGTACAAAACCTTGTGACAAATTGCATATTAGGAATAGATATTATGAGCGAGAAGGACTGCATTATAGACTTCTCCAAGGGTAAATGTATTTTAAATGATAAAGGCAGTGTAATTATTATTGATTTGGACAGGAGAACTCTAAAGCATGACAAACACTGTACAGGGTACAAGGTTCAGTTAGTACTTGACAATGACATTCAAGACATGCAAACACACTCATCTGACACAGAGCTAATGGACTTGAAAACATTGCTTGATCATAAGATAAGTGAAGCTACAGCTCTCAGTGTACATGAACGTATAAAACTACAGGAAGTGTTATCCAAATATTTACAAGTTTTTACCAAACGATTAGGTGTTATCAACACGTATGTGTACAAGATTGAAGTTAAGCCTCACAAGATCTTCTACCATAAGACATATAACATACCGTTATCTCAACGACCTGCTGTGTGGCAAGAATTAAAACAAATGTTAGACTGGAAGGTCATTGAACCATCCACCTCACCTTATTGTAGTCCTCTACTTGTTGTCAAAAAATCAAATGGAAGCATTAGGTTAGTGTTAGACGCACGAGCTATTAATGAAATAATTTTACCGGTTCACACAAAACCTGAAAATTTAGAAGAGCAATTACAGAAATTTCTAGATGCAAAATATTTTTCCACAATAGATCTCGCTAATTCGTTTTGGCAGGTGGGTATCACTCCTGTGTGGCCTTGACTACTGATAGATGCTTTTCGTGTTGAGAGATGTGCGTCTAATCTATTTCTCAAAGTATTTATGTTCGGGGGGCGAACCTATCAGTTTTGTGTTCTACCCTTCGGACTGAATGTCAGCTCTGGGGTATTCATTACAGCCCTGGATACCGTGCTTGGCGACGATTTAGTTGAGACAGTCACACACTATGTAGATGATATACTGATAGCTACATAATCTTGGAATGAACACGTTGACACTCTTCAAAGAATTTTAGAAAAATTTGCACAAGCTGGAGTCACAGCCAACCTAAGAAAATCAAAATTTGGTTGCAGTGAGATAAAGTATTTAGGACATATCATTAATTCACAGGGCATACGTCCGGATCCCAGTAAATTAGATGCTATCAGAAACTTTCCTAGCCCTCGAACTAAAAAGCAGTTAAAATCATTCCTTGGGCTATGTTCATTTTTCAGACGTTTTTTGCCACAACCACTTTTGAACAGTAAACATCTGCTAAATCTACTCAGAAAGAATCAAGTTTGGATCTGGTCGGAACAGTGCCAGAATGACTTTAATACAATTAAACATGCTTTAGTGAATGCTAACATATTGAGCCATCCAGATTTCAATTTAGATTTTTGTATGACTTGTGACGCTTCACGTACTGGCTTGGGCTGTTGCTTATTTCAAGTTGTAAAGAATAAAGAGGAGGAACAGATAAGAATTATTGGGTTTGCGAGTCGCACTCTAACTGAATGTGAGCGTACATACTCCACTACTGAGTTAGAAACACTTTCCATAGTATGGGCATTCAAGAAATTCAATTATTATTTATTTGGAAAACATACGATAATTTACACCGATCACCAGGCCCTGACATTTTTGTTAACTTGTAAACTTGTACATCCTAGACTATCACGATGGGCAGTTACACTTCAGAACTACTCTTTTGAAATTAAGTACATAAGAGGTAAGGACAACACCATTGCAGACACTTTGTCTAGACTTCCACAAGGTATGAATGATACCAACAGTGACTTAGAAAATATAAATGACTACAGGATTCTCTTAATGCAAGACAAGCAGTATCACCAATATTATATTGATAAGTGCAGAAACATGGCTGAATTACAAAAATCTGATCCTCACTGGTATAAAATAATAACATTACTGGTAGAAAAACACAATCATCCTTTGACTAAGTATTACAAGTTACACAATGATGTGTTATTTTACCGCCGACATCCAAATGCTACTAACTGGTGTGTATGCATTCCCAAAGAGTCCGAACGTAATCTAATTTGGCACACACACTTAGTTTGGGGTCATTATGGGACGAAAAAGTGTTTGGCAAAGCTCAGCACATACTGTTATTTTAGCAATATGAGAAGAAAAATTTACAGGGAACTGAAAACATGTGTCATATGTCAAAAATCAAAACCTCAGAATTTATCCACAAAAACAGATTTACATTCTATTTTACCTAGTAAACCCTTGGAAATTCTGTGTACTGACATCAGTGGACCGCATCCAGCAAGCTCTGGAGGCGTCAAATATATCTTAGCTTTTTACGATATATTTTCTAAACATGTAAAACTTTATGCTTTAAAATCCGCCACTGCAAATGCTATAATACGAAGATTCTCAAGTGATTACCTGACGCACGTGGGAAAACCTAAAGCAATTCTATCAGATAATGCAGCATACTACTCTGGGTACAAATGGAGAAATTTCTTGAAGGACAATAACATCAAAAGTATATTTATTTCGAGGTTTAGTCCACAATGTAACGCGACTGAGAGACTTTTCCGAGAATTAAATCGATTCATGAGGACCTATATTTCATCAAAACATACTAATTGGGTGTCCTACCTAAGTCTTTTCGAAGACGTACACAATAACTTAAATATTTACGATACGAATTACACACCTAACGAGATCATGTTCAATTGCAAACAGAACGATCAGTGGATAGAACCATTACCTAAGTTGTCAGACAAGGAAATCACACCTGAACAGAAAATAAAAGAAGTATTGACTACATTGACACATCACGCACAAATACGAAACAAACATCACAGAAACATAATAAAAAGAAAACAAAATTCGAGGTAGGAATGCTTGTACTACTTCGTACTCATCATAAATCTGTAGCACTCAAACGACGCAACGCTAAGTGGCGTCTGCTATATGAAGGACCTTATATAATTGTTAACATACCGCATCCTGGTGCGTATCTGTTATAACATCCTAGAACTAACAAAATTATTGGGCTATACGCACACCGAGATCTTAGAGCATTTCATGCTGAATAATGTCAAAGTCATACCCATCAAAATATTGCTAAGCAACTCGAAAAACTCTGTTGTTACAACACAGATAATAAGTAGTATAGAAATTTTCATTTCAGCGGTTCCAGTGACGCAGTTGAAGACAGAAGAACTCTTCTTTCAGCGCGCGCCTCCACCTGAAAGACGGAATATTAAAGTAAAATTTATGATTACGTAGCAGTGGATGACATATTAATTTTTCACGGAACATTTGTTACTGAAGGTACCACTGACTTGGTGTGACACCTGACGAACTGACAGACGTCATCTGTGAAGCGATCTTTTACTTTGAGAAATAGATTAGACGCACATCTCTCAACACGAAAAGCATCTATCAGTAGTCAAGGCCACACAGACACTCTACACACACGCACAAAACGCGAGGAATCGAACATTTTCTCTCTCTTACTATTTTTAATATTTATTGAGTGGTGAAAACGCCTGGTCTTGCCTACTGATGTAATGAATGTTGTGTCTAACCTATCTTAATTTCAGATGACATCACAAAAAAAAAAACATCGATAATATCCCAGCAAAACCGCTAAAGAGGATGTAAATACACTCCTGGAAATGGAAAAAAGAACACATTGACACCGGTGTGTCAGACCCACCATACTTGCTCCGGACACTGCGAGAGGGCTGTACAAGCAATGATCACACGCACGGTACAGCGGACACACCAGGAACTGCGGTGTTGGCCGTCGAATGGCGCTAGCTGCGCAGCATTTGTGCACCGCCGCCGTCAGTGTCAGCCAGTTTGCCGTGGCATACGGAGCTCCATCGCAGTCTTTAACACTGGTAGCATGCCGCGACAGCGTGGACGTGAACCGCATGTGCAGTTGACGGACTTTGAGCGAGGGCGTATAGTGGGCATGCGGGAGGCCGGGTGGACGTACCGCCGAATTGCTCAACACGTGGGGCGTGAGGTCTCCACAGTACATCGATGTTGTCGCCAGTGGTCGGCGGAAGGTGCACATGCCCGTCGACCTGGGACCGGACCGCAGCAACGCACGGATGCACGCCAAGACCGTAGGATCCTACGCAGTGCCGTAGGGAACCGCACCGCCACTTCCCAGCAAATTAGGGACACTGTTGCTCCTGGGGTATCGGCGAGGACCATTCGCAACCGTCTCCATGAAGCTGGGCTACGGTCCCGCACACCGTTGGGCCGTCTTCCACTCACGCCCCAACATCGTGCAGCCCGCCTCCAGTGGTGTCGCGACAGGCGTGAATGGAGGGACGAATGGAGACGTGTCGTCTTCAGCGGTGAGAGTCGCTTCTGCCTTGGTGCCAATGATGGTCGTATGCGTGTTTGGCGCCGTGCAGGTGAGCGCCACAATCAGGACTGCATACGACCGAGGCACACAGGGCCAACACCCGGCATCATGGTGTGGGGAGCGATCTCCTACACTGGCCGTACACCACTGGTGATCGTCGAGGGGACACTGAATAGTGCACGGTACATCCAAACCGTCATCAAACCCATCGTTCTACCATTCCTAGACCGGCAAGGGAACTTGCTGTTCCAACAGGACAATGCACATCCGCATGTATCCCATGCCACCCAAAGTGCTCTAGAAGGTGTAAGTCAACTACCCTGGCCAGCAAGATCTCCGGATCTGTCCCCCATTGAGCATGTTTGGGACTGGATGAAGCGTCGTCTCACGCGGTCTGCACGTCCAGCACGAACGCTGGTCCAACTGAGGCGCCAGGTGGAAATGGCATGGCAAGCCGTTCCACAGGACTACATCCAGCATCTCTACGATCGTCTCCATGGGAGAATAGCAGCCTGCATTGCTGCAAAAGGTGGATATACACTGTACTAGTGCCGACATTGTGCGTGCTCTGTTGCCTGTGTCTATGTGCCTGTGGTTCTGTCAGTGTGATCATGTGATGTATCTGACCCCAGGAATGTGTCAATAAAGTTTCCCCTTCCTGGGACAATGAATTCACGGTGTTCTTATTTCAATTTCCAGGAGTGTATCTGCAATTCATGAAATCAAATGTGACACAATGTAATAACCTATAGCGATGTAATGATGATGTAAACATGTTTATGTGCAACTATATTATGTTTATGCTAAGAAAATATGTGACGTGTGTATGTATAATTACTTATTTTTTTAACTGATGTATAGTGTAACTGTTACTATGTAAAAATTTGAACAAAACGAGTGCCAAAAAGACATTGCATAGTGAACCTCTGTTCACGGACATTAACGAACATTACTAACTCTGCAACTACGCGGAAACCTATGTGAAAGAAACTGTTAATGCCATTCATTATGCAGCGTATCAATGTAAACGCGATGAACGATTTCCTTGATTAATAACTACGAACATTTAGGTGAGCTATATTCAGCAAAAAACTGAAAATGTGAAGTGCATAATTCGTGCATCGTCTAGTGACATTACTACAGTACCCAACTTCAAGATGTTAACTGGATTAAATGGACACAAAGTGCCTGTCCAGAAAACAACACGACGGGTGGAAGAATTTTGGTTGGAACTTCAGGGAATGAAATGTTCTCGAAATGTGACGGACACTCTTACCTGGACTGTCCAAGGATCGACGCCAGCTATGTGCCGTCCGAGGTTCTGCAACCAAGCTTCCACAGAATGTAAAAAAACGAACTGCACGTGGACCAATTACTCGACGGGTCACGTCTGATCTGTAATAAGCAATGCTTTTAGTCACAACCAACTGCATCACTACGACTATAATGGAAATGAGAAATGGACACGCTTATGTATTAATCACGTTGTTATACAACGATGTTACTGTGATCAAAAAACTTTACCACGACGATACTAACCTGTAAAAAATTATTGTGCAGCGGATGAATATGAACTGTAATAACGACACGATGTGTATAGGTCAACGCACCTGAAAAATACGGACATTTTTCTTTGAAGTATTTCAAAACAATACTATGTAACTAAGAACATTCAACAATCTAAGTTGTATTGTGTTATAACAAATATTGTAATTTTAAAACTAAGTTACCTGTCATAGAATGTAGTCTTCATATGTAATCTTGGTTGAATATTTTCTTTGTGCAACGACTGAAAAACGCGCGCACACGAACAATATGAACTGCAATACTGTGCCGCGTGATCTAACTGTACGATATAACGGCAGTCCCGCAGTTACACAGACGCTTCTGCGCATGCGCGCACTCTATCTGCCAACATAAGAACTTTTACGGCGCACCCGCGTCATTCAAATTTTGTATATAATGTGTATAATGTGTAATGTAAGTCATGTAAATAGTTGTAGATAACTTAGATTTTCTTGTGCCTTTAGGTGAATTGCTCGCCTGCAGGTGTGTCCTTTCGCCTCGCAATTCAGGGGGCAATATAAAGGCACATTTGCATGCCGAGCGTGAGTTTCCTCGGAAACGCGAAATATTAATTAAATAAATAATCAGTGACAAATAAATAAAGCCTATGGCACACAACTGCAGCGCTGTGTCGCTGATAAAACAAAAGCACAATTACGTTACTCTTATGTTTGATTAAGAAAGAGAGAGCTCAGGTTGAAGTGGTGCGAGAAGCACATATTTTTTTTTATTGTCTGGCACACCGCCATATTTCATGTTATAGAAGAATACTGCGAGTTGCAACCACACTAGGCACTCGATTCTGTAAAGAATTATACTTATAAAAGTAAGTAGGATTATGAACTGTAGGCGTATTCATTGAATATATCTGATTTAACTAACTGTGTAACTTTTTTATGTTTAGTAGACAATCACCTCTGTACGACGTATTGGCATGGCTGGCAAATTATTGTAATATTGAGATTTAGATTATGAGTCCGTACCTACCGCAGCAGTCTTTGGAAACGATTTAATTACGAAGTCCGATTATTCAGTTTTATTCACGGTCAACTACGAGTAACATTGCCTTTACGAAAAAGCCATTGTCAAGCGTCTGATCGAATAATCAAACGTCCACGTTCCAGATAAGCGAACACAATTGCAATCACAATCACCATCATACAGATAGAATAATTAACATATTTAAAAAATAACAACAATATATTTTCATTAATTTATTTTATTTATTTTATATGCTATAAACGAACTGAAATTGTTTTCAGAAATATTACATTATACGAGAGCAATTACAGGTTGTTATTTATTAGAAGGAAAAACCAGTCGAGGTTGCAAGCTTTTACTTTTTATTCATTTGATGACCAGTTTCGGGCCAAATCAATATGACATAGTCGAAAATGGCATTTCTGAATGTGTCAAAAATATAAAATGAACATTTACCATGCATACAAAAAAGTTATTTAGTGCGGACTACATGCCACAGCCTAACGTTTATTAGACTACATACTTCGGTTGAGGATCGATTATGTTTTGGGTATACATTCGATATGTATTTGAGACAAGCAAAGACAATGTCAGACTGTGGTGGCATTGTCGGTAGTAATCGAATTGTTGCGCAAGTTAATGGTGTTGTTCATCGACAGATGTGCTCAGCTGCTGATATGTGGTATTATGATGAAGGCTGCAGCTTTGCGACGGAATTGACATTAACAGATGTATATGCTCTCTTGTATCGTGAAGCAGGATCATTCACAACAACAATGGCTTCTTTCATAAGGTACAAATAACAAATATGTAGCAAACGTTGTGTAACTGTTTTTTTTTTTTTTTGCGGTAAAAAAAGCTTAGATGGCATCGCACACAGTCGTGTAACATGATAGTTATGCATTCTAAAATCAGGCCGCGAATGATATTGCCGCTGAGCGCCCAGAAAAAGAGCAAACACAGAATTTTTTAGCGTATTAAATTTTACGACAGTATTTTGAACCGTACGTAAGTTAAAAGTTTTATGCTTAGTAGGCTACATTATAATTGTACTCTTATAAGAATATATGTGTCGTCGAACTTCTTGGAAGTTCCGGAGAAGCTGTGGTATTATAGATCATAAAGCAAAGGCCATAAATGTGTTAGTGAACATTTTTTGTAGTCGTCAGTGACATGTTTTCAGTGAGACACGTATGAACGATACTAGTAATTTAATGCATGTTTGTTTTTCATAATACGTGTATATGCAAAAATATTCTGTTCTTTTGTTCGTAAGCCATAAAGTTTCACCTTTGCAAGTTACGAAGTTTACTTAATAATGCTATAGTAGTCGCAGTGACAGAACAGGGGTAAACGTAATGTATTGCACTTCGGTCAGGACTCGGTGACCTGTATTGCATTAGCCCCACCATGCGTGTTGTTGACATAGCACTTGAAGTAAAACTGCAATTTGTTCCTGTCTTCAACCTCTTCTTTAACAAATTCCTCTAATTTTTATAAAAACTTTCGTCACGTATATTAATAAACATTTCGTAGTTCTGTATTCATTTCTAATACTGCAGTATTACGTAATCACAAAACAAAACATCTGTTTCCTTTTCCATGTTGTTTTACATTTCTTGTAAATAAAATCGTCACGAATATTACAGAGGCCAGAGCTGTTCACCTCAGTTGCTTTGTGTATCATACCATGTGTAAAAAATTAATTTCCATACTTATCTTAAAGAGTACTGCTATCGGTTTTTTAGCCGCTTTACGCCAGCATTACAGCAGAAGCCGATCAGCTGAAAAGACTACTTTCTTATTAGCAGATGCAAAAGAATGCACAATGTAGGTATTTGGAGCATACAATAGTCATTGGTGAGTTCAATAAAGACTATTCTGGAGCAAATTGTAAATTAGTTTGAGGGTTAAATTCCCGTTTATATTAAATAGTAGTGTAATCTGTCTGTAGATTTTGCTGCTTTTCAATTTCCTGTTGGTTGTCTTGAGAGTGACCTGAAGTCAGATGTCAACAGTAGGTTGAAAGGTGATAGTTTGTGAGTTGGCAAAATTATGAAATATGGATGCGAAACAGTAGTTATGGTAACGGACTGATTTAATGTGTGACATAGCCCAAGTTTTGTGTCCATTGTTAGCAATATGGTCTCCACATTTAAACTTTTATTTTTAAATGTCTAAAATTGCAAGACACTGCATAATTTGGAAATATTGTGTTTCATAATAGAGAATTTGCCATCAAATCTTTCAGTGTTTCATTTTTAAAAGTACAGTATGGGCCTATAGTGTTAAGCGCCTGTGTGAATAAGACAACCCACAATAAACAAATGTAGAAGATTCTGATAGGCTTTTCGTCAATGTAAATTGCACCTGTCCATGTTGTCGCAGCATGTTCAAAATAACTTTTGACTGTTCTGCATGGAGCAAGGGAAGGATAGCATTGTTGGCTGCAAGTGCCATTCATGTCCACAGAGGTTACTAATATATGAAACAGTGTGCTAGTCATGCTGTAATATCATTTAGATTCCTGAGTCTCCATTCTGTTAGTCTGACTATCGTGCATATATACTCTCAAGACACCAGCAACTACCAATACCACAACATAAATCTCAAAAACATTCACCACCACAACACTTAATCTTACCACAAAAAAAACCCTAGAAAATCAAAATTGGAATCAAACACTTCCCTTGACCTGTTATCCTTACGATATCTCCACATATAGTCATCCCTGGTCAAAGGTGCCTAACTTCAGTAAGCCTCACGACTTCAGCCAACTGACCGAATAGCTGAAGAAATTTTATTAGAGACAACACACTGCCCCCTATCATCGCCGACAACCGAAAACTGTTGACCTTGTCAGTCATATTCATACCTACCAAAGACATAAACAAAGCAATTTCCCAAATTCTCACAAGACAAACAGAAAAAAAACTACAATAATGTTGACATAACAAAGCCAAAATTGTTAACTCACTGAAAAATATTCCACTGAAAGCACAGTCACCACCAATACCATACACGTGCAATGCTACCACACAAATGAACCCCATACCCTATATGCCACATAACACGCTACTCATAAACACACTACCGGCAAGTGGAATCGGACGCTTCTGTTGACCCAAAAGATTTTTGTAGTCAGGTGTATTTCTTTCAAGAAAGTGATTTAACAGTCAGCATTTGCAGATTTTTTTTAACAGGATTAGAACTAGAACTTTTCTATGGCCACTGAACGTCACCATTCATCTTCAAAAATATTAAAAAGCCACCATGGCCCCAAATCTCATCTCCCCCTACACACTGTTGTATGGACGCCCCTGCTTAAATCCTTACATACATGTGCATCAGAAACTAACTGTAAATGTATACAATTATGTAGAGTGTGAGCATATTGTATAAAAAGGAAGGTGGCTAAACAGGTTGGGCTGTTAGCTGTTGGAAGCTGTGTAAAACTAAATTTAGAGACATTTAATCTGCTGTTTGGTTTTATTACTATTTGCACCTCAACAAAGGCCTCTGAGAGCTAAGAACCAATACAGTGCATATGTGAGGTGTGCTTTTTATGTGGGTTGGATGGTTGATTTGGGAGAGTGGACTAAACAGCGAAGTCATCGTTCCCATAAGATTAGGAAAGGGTGGGGGAGGAATTTGCACATGCCATTCCAAAGGAACCACACTGGAATTTGCCTGAATTGATATAGGGAAATAAGTTGTTGTTGTCTTCAGTCCTGAGACTGGTTTGATGCAGCTCTCCATGCTACTCGATCCTGTGCAAGCTTCTTCATCTCCCAGTACTTACTGCAACCTACATCCTTCTGAATCTGCTTAGTGTCTTCATCTCTTGGCCTCCATCTACGATTTTTACCCTCCATGCTGCCCTCCAATGCTAAATTTGTGACCCCTTGATGCCTCAGAACATGTCCTACCAACCGATCCCTTCTTCTGGTCAAGTTGCGCCACAAACTCCTCTTCTCCCCAATTCTATTCAATACCTCCTCATTAGTTATGTGATCTACCCATCTAGTCTTCAGCATTCTTCTGTAGCACCACATTTCTAAAGCTTCTATTCTCTTTTTGTCCAAACTATTTATCGTCCATGTTTCACTTCCATACATGGCTACACTCCATACAAATACTTCCAGAAATGACTTAATGACACTTAAATCTGTACTCGATGTTAACAAATTTCTCTTCTTCAGAAACGCTTTCCTTGCCATTGCCAGTCTACATTTTATATCCTCTCTACTTCGACCATCATCAGTTATTCTGCTCCCCAAATAGCAAAACTCCTTTACTACTTTAAGTGTCTCATTTCCTAATCTATTTCCCTCAGCATCACCCGACTTAATTCTACTACATTCCATTATCCTCGTTTCGCTTTTGTTGATGTTCATCTTATATCCTCCTTTCAAGACACTATCCATTCCGTTCAACTGCTCTTCCAAATCCTTTGCTGTCTCTGACAGAATTACAATGTCATCGGCGAACCTCAACGATTTTATTTCTTCTCCATGGACTATAATACCTACTCCGAATTTTTCTTTTGTTTCCTTTACTGCTTGGTGAATATACAGATTGAATAGCATCAGGGACAGGCTACAACCCTGTCTCACTCCATTCCCAACTGCTGCTTCCCTTTCATGCCCCTCGACTCTTATAACTGCCATCTGGTTTCTGTACAAATTGTAAATAGCCTTTCGCTCCCTGTATTTTACCCCTGCCACCTTTAGAATTTGAAAGAGAGTATTCCAGTCAACATTGTCAAAAGCTTTCTCTAAGTCTACAAATGCTAGAAATGTAGGTTTGCCTTTCCTTAATCTATTTTCTAAGATAAGTCGTAGGGTCAGTATTGCCTCACATGTTCCAACATTTCTGCAGAATCCAAACTGATCTTCGCCGAGGTCGGCTTCTACCGGTTTTTCCATTCGTCTGTAAAGAATTCGCGTTAGTATTTTGCAACTGTGATTTATTAAACTGATAGTTAGGTAATTTTCACATCTGTCAACACCTGCTTTCTTTGGGATTGGAATTATTATATTCTTCTTCAAGTCTGAGGGTATTTCGCCTGTCTAGTACATCTTGCTCACCAGATGGTAGACTTCTGTCAGGACTGCCCCCCCCCCCCCCCCCCCAAGGCTGTCAGTAGTTCTAATGGAATGTTGTCTACTCCCGGGGCCTTGTTTCGACTTAGATCTTTCAGTGCTCTGTCGAACTCTTCACGCAGTATCGTATCTCCCATCTGATCTTCATCTACATCCTCTTCCATTTCCATAATACTGTCCTCAAGTACATAGCCCTTGTATAGACCCTCTATATACTCCTTCCACCTTTCTGCTTTCCCTTCTTTGCTTAGAACTGGGTTTCCATCTGAGCTCTTGATATTCATACAAGTGGCTCTCTTTTCTCCAAAGGTCTCTTTAATTTTCTGTAGGCAGTATCTATCTTACCCCTAGTGAGATAAGCCTCTACATCCTTACATTTGTCCTCCAGCCATCCCTGCTTAGTAATTTTGCACTTCCTGTCGATCTCATTTTTGAGACGTTTGTATTCCTTTTTACCTGCTTCATTTACTGCGTTTTTATATTTTCTCCTTTCATCAATTAAATTCAATATTTCTTCTGTTACCCAAGGATTTCTGCTAGCCCTCGTCTTTTTACCTACTTGATCCTCTGCTGCCTTCACTACTTCATCCCTCAGAGCTACCCATTCTTCTACTACTGTATTTCTTTCCCCCATTCTGTCAATTGTTCCCTTATCCTCTCCCTGAAACTCTGTACAACCTCTGGTTCTTTCAGCTTATCCGGGTCCCATCTCCTTAAGTTACCACCTTTTTGCAGTTTCTTCAGTTTTAATCTACAGTTCATAACCAATAGATTGTGGTCAGAGTCCACATCTGCCCCTGGAAATGTCTTGCAATTTAAAACCTGTCTTACCATTATATAATCTATCTGATACCTTCTAGTATCTCCAGGATTCTTCCATGTATACAACCTTCTTTTATGATTCTTGAACCAAGTGTTAGCTATGATTAAGTTATGCTCTGTGCAAAATTCTACCAGACGGCTTCCTCTTTCATTTCTCCCCCCCAATCCATATTCACCCACTACGTTTCCTTCTCTTCCTTTTCCTACTCTCGAATTCCAGTCACCCATGACTATTAAATTTTCGTCTCCCTTCACTACCTGACTAATTTCTTTTATCTCGTCATACATTTCATCAATTTCTTTATCATCTGCAGAGCTAGTTGGCATATAAACTTGTACTACTGTAGTAGGCATGGGCTTCGTGTCTATCTTGGCCACAATAATGTGTTCACTATGCTGTTTGTAGTAGCTTACCCGTACTCCTATTTTCCTATTCATTATTAAACCTACTTCTGCATTACCCATATTTAATTTTGTATTTATAACCCTGTATTCACCTGACCAAAAGTCTTGTTCCTCCTGCCAAGAACCTTACTAATTCCCACTATATCTAACTTCAACCTATCCATTTCCCTTTTTAAATTTTCTAACCTAACTGCCCAATTAAGGGATCTGACATTCCACGCTCCGATCCATAGAATGCCAAGGGAAAACCTAAATCAGGTTGGCCGGACCTGGGTTTGAACCGTCGTCCCCCAAAATGTGGGTCTAGTGTGCTGACCACTGCGCCACCTCGCTCGGTCTATGTGTGTGAACAGTTTGTAAACAAGTTGTTTAGTTTAGCATAGTGATGGGTAGATGATATATAATAATGATAGACATGACAAGTTGCAAACTTTAAACAGAATAGACAAAATTGCTAACATATTTACCATAGATACAGAAAACACTATTTTTAAGTACTAATAATAACATTTGCAGTAGTAATCAGACATTGTAGATACAGCAAAAATACAGAGAAAATTAATTTTTACTCAATAGTAAACATAATAACCAGCATAACATAAAGTCTTACAGAAATACAGTCAGTAGGTAGATATAGTTGTATACAGGGTGTTTCCGTAAGACTGTGCAAAAATTACACATGACACAGTGGATGCTCCACTGAACAATTTGAGGTAGGCAACCGGAGGTAGGAGAAACCAGCTTAAGGAGATAATAGGAATAAAATCACATTACTGTGTACTTTTTTCATTTACATTAGCTACAGTTAACTGCAAATGGTATCACTGATCAATGGACATACCATTTGTACTATATCTTACAAAATGTGCTGAAACTGATAGCCATCAACCTCAATGCAAGAGTGATATTGGCGAGCAAGATTCTGATGTTCTGTGACAAATTTCCGTGGTATGAAACTTCCTGGCAGATGAAAACTGTGTGCCGGACTGAGACTCGATCTCGGGACCTTTGCCTTTCGCGGGCAAGAGCTGTACCAACTGAGCTATTTAAGCACGACTCACACTCCGTCCTCACAGCTTTACTTCCGCCAGTACCTCGCCTCCATGGTATGTTTCAAATCACATCACAGACAGTAACAATTGTGGCAACCAATTACATCACCATATCCACTGGGGTCTCATACACGAGTAACTTTAGATATCCCCATAGGGAGTTATCAAGGGGATTCAGGTCAGATGACCTCGCAGGTCACGGACTGGCAACTCCCTTTCCAATCCAGTGACCAGGAAGTGCAGCACCGAGATGGTTGTGGACATCCACACTGAAGTGAGGCGGTGCACCATTGTGTTTTATCCACGCCCTCTATTGAGGCCTCGTGAATAAACAGCACGATTTGGAGGAAATCTAGTTGATCAATCCATTGTTGGAGCAACCACTGACACAACATTGGTGAAAAGTCAGTCACAAGCATTGCATGGAGTCGTTGTGGGTGATACGGGTGTAATTGTTGTTTGTGGAGTACCCGTCACATGCTAGTATGTGCAGTGCTCATTTCACGTGCAATACAATAAATACTTGTAATGGGGTCTGCTGCAACACGTTCCAGCACCTCTTCAAAATTGGGTGAGTGAGTGGTCGTAATATTGCCAGGTCCCTCATTTCTTCTTTTCAATGAACCAGTATCCCGCATTCATCGATCAAGAGAAATAAATACTCGTCATGATGGATGGTGCTTGTTAGGACATTGTTACGTGTACAGCCTTTCAGCAACGAGAGCATTGCAACGTACTTCCCAATACATAATGTGCACGTTAGTGAGTTCTGTGAAACTGTGCCAGTACTGCTCCATCGTATTGTGCTCTATGTCTCTGGATCCCACTGAGTAATGAATAGGTCTGTTGTTGATTCATAGCATGTTTGTCATGGGACCATTTAAATACAACGCAACAGAGCCACCTTACGGACAGGTAATGTAAATAAAACTTGTAACTCTTCAGGCTTTCCCGGTGAGATCTTGACACGTGGAATAATCGGGTCTGCTGCCGGATGTTTGTGTCGCTCTGGCACAATATTTCGGCCACGTAACTCGTTGCCTTCTTCGGGTGCTACCTGAGACTGCCGTATTGGAGGATCTTGTCCAGTATTTATGCCTAGAGGGTACTGCATACTCTCTCTGCCGTCCGCGCCCGCCTGACGCTGCTTGTAATGTGTTCTCTCTTCCCCAGTGCTCCCTCGGACGTCCGCGCCTGACCTGGTCGCCATCTTGGCAGCTGTCTGAGGCCCATCCAGTGTTGGGCGTTCTGTTTGCAGTCCGTGCCCGCCTGGTGCTGCTCCTGAGGTTTTGGCCCTTCCCTAGTGCTCCCCCGGCACCAGGGACGGACGTCTGTGGGAGCACCAGGGAAGGGCCAAAACCTCAGGAGCAGCCCAGGCGAGCGCGGACCGCAAACAGAACGCCCAACACAGGATGGGCCTCAGACAGCTCCCACTGATGGCGACCAAGTCGGTCACGGACGTCCGAGGGAGCGCCGGGGAAGAGACAACACATTACAAGCAGCGCCAGGCGGGCACTGGCAGTAGAGAGAGCACCCAGTGCCCTCCAGGCATAAATACTGGACAAGATCCTCCCACACGGCAGTCTCGGGTAGCACCTGAAGAAGGCAACGAGTTACGTGGCTGAAATATTGTGCCAGAGCGACACAAACAACTGGCAGTAGACTCGATCGTTGCACATGTAAACAAAACTTGTTTCATGACTTCCTAGTAATCAAGCTCTCCTCCTCGTTTCCTTGCAGGAAATAAAGAATGTACTTGTAAATAAACAGCACAGTACGTGTAAGCTTGTACACCTGGTAGTTGTAAATAAGCTGGAAAACAGTAATGCTAGACAAAGCGGTAGACAAGTTTACTTCCCTATTTCTCTATGTCACGTTAGATTTTTGCACGCTCTTACCGAAACACCCTGTATGGGTGCCATAGTGCAAAAAAATATTTTCCTATTCCACTCATAGATGGAGTGAGGTAAAAATGGCTGTCTGTTTGCCTCCATATAAGCCCCAATGTCTCTCGTCTTAGCTTCATGGTCTTTGTGCGAAATGTACATTGGTGGCAGTAGAATCATTGTGCAGGAAGCTTGAAATGCTGGCGCTCTAAATTTTCTCAGTAGTGTTTTGCTAAAAGAACATCATCTTCTCTCCAGGGATTCCCATTTTGTTTCAGAAAGCATCTTGAACCTTAGGGTAGCTAATTCGACAGCACACTTCTGAGTTGCCTCGATGTCATCCTTTAATCCAACCTTGTTGGGATTGTAACGCTCGAGCAGTACCCAAGAATAATTCACATGTGTTTTGTATGCGAGCTCCTTTGTAGGTGAGCTACACATTTATAAAATTCTTCCAATAAACCAAAGTCAACCATTTACCATCCCTACTGCTTACCTTATCTGGTCGTTCCATTTTATATCATTTTGCAACTTAATGCGTAGATGCTTAATTGATGTGCTGATTCACCGTTATACTCCAATTAAAATTACTTTGTGATTGACATTTCAGCATTGCATTCGAGTGGTAGGGGCCAGCCGCCATCCTATTGTATTTGTATCTCATGTGGCACATGTTCACTGTGTTGCTGTTTTGTAGGTAAATGCAGCACTAGCACCATGTCCCTTCTAATTCCATGCTAATATGTGGACAGGAACTTTTACATCTTAAGGAAATTTTATTATGTTCAGATTCAAAATGTGTTCAAGAGTTCTGCAGCAAATGATGTTAACTATATAGGTTTGTAATTTTGAGGCTCCATTCTTTTATCCTTCCTCTACACAGGAATCACCTGTGCATTTTTCCATTTGCTTGGGACTTCGTTCTGAGCAAGAGATTTCGATAAAAGTCTAAGCGAGGAGCCAATGTCAGACAGTACTCCCTGTAAACCTGAATTGGGATTCCATCTGGACCTGGAAAATTAATTGTTTCAGCTCTTTCTGTTACTTATCTGCCTAGGAATTATTATGTCCTCCATCAGGAAGTATGCATGACATTCAGATGATAGTATGTTTTTGTGATCCTGTGTGAATGATTTCTCAAATGTGAAATTTAAAGCTTCTGCTTTCATTTTATTTTCTTCTGTTCCTGCACCAGAGTGGTTGACATGTTGCTGGATAGATATCTGTGACCTCCTTTGTGATTTTGCATAAGACAAGAATTTCATGTGGTTCTCTGCAAGAGCTTTCGCCGACGTACGACAGTGGGAGTTGTCGTACGCTTTGTGCATCTGTCTTTTTACAGATGCGTGAATTTCTCCCTAGTTTGGCTGTTGACATTTGCGTAATCTTGTTTGCACGGAGAGTGCAATAGTCGCTGCTTCTGCAGCATTTTCTTATTAAACAACGGTGAGTCTTCCCCATCCGTAATCCACTACTCAGATAATACTACTTCTGAGTGCAATTTAAAATCAGTTTAAACTTTGCCCATAATTCCTATACATCCATCATATTGGACCTAAATGATGTCCATTCATTGTCCAAGTTGAATGCAAACACCTGCTTATCTGCTCCTTCCAGCATAAATGTGCCCTAGCCTTCTTCACAGATTTATTAAATTTAGTAACCATCATCACTATGATAACATCGTGATCTCTAGTTTCTGTCTTTATATCGACACTGTCAATAAGGTCAGTCATGTTTGTAGTTCCAAACCAAATAATTCTGTTTTGTAATCTCATTTACACTAGAACATAGCATCAGGGATGCAGTTTTTACACTTATTGTATATGTATACTCTTCTTCTCTATTCTCTGTACTGCCAGTTCTGTTTCAAAATTTTCTGTTGTAAATATCTTTCTGCCTATCACATGTCCTCACTGTCTCTCTCTTCCAGGTACTTCACCTAGTCTGTACATACTAGTTGGTAAAGTTGTGTCATATGCATATATGATCACCATTTGTTTATGTAATAGGCATATCATTTATGTACAAGACAAAGAGCAGATTGAAAACCCTACTTAAGTCTCTGGTTCAAATGCCCTGTGCACATGTAGCATAATGTAGTCTTCTTGTCAAGTGATGAATATCAGCCTGTCACACATGCTGCTCATCAGAAGGAACTAAAGTCTGCTTGATAGCTGGCTTCCTGGTTGAGTTTTACTGAAAAATCCCACTGGTGTGGTATTTTATGTAGGTGTCAACTCTTTTCCTTTTTAAATAACAAGGTATTTTCTTCATTAAATTGTTGCTGAACATCTTGACTTTAAAGAATCTGTGTGCTGGTATTTTTATCTTGCTTTTAAAAATGATTGAAGTGAAAGAATAAATATGTTTGTTAGGTGATGTACTTTTCCGAAATCTGAATTTCACATGTGTAAGGCCGGTATTACACTATCAATTTCTTTGTCAAAGATTTGATCAAAGATGTGATCCAATATTCCGTCCAATATATTTGACAAAGATCTTTGACATAGCGCTAGAAGGGGTATTACACTGTCATCAAATTTTTCGTCAAAGTTCAAGATGGCTGACAACAACTTGTTATTTAACCGCAGCAGTTCTACGTACTCCAATTGCATTGTGTGCACATGCGGAAAAGAAGTGGGGGGGGGAAATGGAACCATACAGACGAGGTTGACAGTCTTAAAAGTCCTGGGATTACAACTTGATAATAAATTCAGTTGGGAGGAGCACACCACAGAACTGCAGAAAGGCCTTAACAAATCTGTATTTGCAATTCGAGTGTTAGCAGACATAGGCAATCTGTATTTGCAATTCGAGTGTTAGCAGACATAGGCAACATAAAAATGAAAAAGCTTGCATACTTTCATTCCATAATGTCATATGGGATAATATTTTGGGGGTAAATCTTGAAGTCAAACAAAAGTTTTCAAGGTCGAAAAGCGTGTAATACGTATTATTAGTGGAGTAAATTCACGGACCTCCTGCAGAAACCTCTTCAAAGAACTGGGTATACTAACTACTGCCTCTCAGTATATTTACTTCTTAATGAAATTTGTCGTAAATAATATATCTCTTTTTCCAACAAACAACTCAGTTCATACATACAATATCAGGAACAAAAATGATCTGCACAAGGACTTAAAAGCACTTACTTTAGTTCAGAAAGGGGTCCACTACTCAGGAACACTCATCTTCAATAATTTGCCAGCAAACATAAAAAATTTAGTTAGAAATAAAGATCAGTTTAAAAGGAGCCTGAAAGACTTACTACTGGCCAACTCCTTCTACTCCATTGGCGAAATTTTTAATAGAAACAAATGATGTATTGTATTTATTCATACTATTAGTATTGTTATTTCAGCTTAAAAAATTGACATGTTCCACATCCACGAGGATCTCCTCAGCACGGATCTATGGAACGAAAAACTAATCTAATATGGGTGAAGCCGTGGGTTTTACGACGGCACGATAAAAGCATTCAACAAAATTTGTTACGTGAGCTTACAGTGGAAGACGTCAAGTCGTACATCAATTACTTAAGAATGGATGAGCATACATTTCTGTATGTGCTCAATGAAGTGTATCCTCATATCACAAAGCACAATATTCACTTAAGAACTGCTACATCTTCAGAAGACAGTCTCACTGTAACACTCCGATTCCTTGATACAGGAGAGGGTTATGTTAGCTTGGGTTAGGTTAGGTCTCCAATCTTCTTAATCTATTTTTGTATTCAGGGTGCCTCACGTTGTAAAGCGCCTCATCAGCTTCAGACATCTCTATTAATTTTGTAGTTGTCGGCACACACCAATTGTATTTACCGGCAATGGTTATAAAAACACTACAGACGACAGAACGCTGCAGCGATGCTAGCGCTCCATGTGGTAACATGTCACATTGCAGTGAACAGAAGACAAGTGGTTTCTTTGATCAAATATACAGCGAGGCCCTAGATTTGATCAAATATTGGACGACATTTGACAAAGTCCCTATTACACTATCAAAAATCTTTGACAAATATATTGAACAAAGATATTGGACAAAGAAATTTGATAGTGTAATACCGGCCTTAGTAACTTACTGTTCTGTAAGATTTGTTGTTGACAATATGTACTTGCTTGAAAGAACTGTTGCTTCCATTCATTGAACATGCAATTGTTAAATGATCTGTTTATGGAAGCCTATACTCGTCTGTATTTCAGACTTCCCAACATAAAATGTTAACAGGCTTCCCACAAGAATTGAGTTTCATGAGAAACAGCACATTTAAATGTTAAATGTTTTCGCTTGACTTGCTGGTGGAATTGTTAGTGTACTGTGCATATGTTCACTCAGTACTGTCCTGTGGTATTCTGCATTAATACAACTAAATTTAAAAAAGTATTTGAGGCATCTGGTATCAAAACAGACCAAGTCACTGAAGGCATATTTTTCAGTATGGATGAAAAACTGCTGGAGATAATACTCTTTCGCTGCTGTGTTCCAAATGGTCTAACACTTTAACTTTCATTGTTTTGTGAAATATGATCCATATTGAACCTTTCTCCATCTTGTCCTCTTCTTCTAGAACAAAATCGCAGTGACAGCACAAGTTTGAATAGTCAAGGATTTTGGTAGTTCAAGGATAGCACATTGCGACTACACTCGATTCTGGTGGTCAATTACCACCATAGAGGCCCCCCCCCCCCCCCCTAGTGCAGAGCATGGCGAGAGGTGGTGATGTAGGTTAGCATGACGCGCTCTGTCTGTGTGGTCATCTAAATATGTCCCTGCGGTGGAAAGAGGGCCCACTGGTGTAGGGCCTGTTAATGATGAAGTCTTGTTGCCATGTCTGTCAGTGGAGCGAGTGGCTGAACCGGGATTGGGCGACCCAGCGGTGCAGGAGCGTGGCACGCGGGAGAGGTCCTTGACAGGGAAGGATGATGTGTCCACATGGAATGTGTCAGAGGGCGTCGGCCTGTCAGTGGGCTTACTGGGATGGGGGGAAGTTGATGGGAATCTTTCACACCAGACATCACACATAACCTCCGAGCTGGGAGGAGGACATAAAGCCCTAGTGTCACACACACTGTCGGAGCAGGAAGGAGAGCTCGGCTGGTTAGGAGCACTGGGAGCAAGGGACCGTTCGGAAGCAGGATCAGGGGGGAGTTGTCCTCCAAGTTTGCATCATCGTCGTGCCGCCAAGCTGGTTTGAGATGTGAGACAGACACTGTTCGTCTTTTGCCACGGAGCAGAATGCCGAAGGTCTGCGGCTAGCGGCATAGTACTTTATGTGGGCCCAAATAGGGGGAGGTTGCACCGTGTCGAGAATATCACGTAGTCACAAACATGTAGGTCTTTGTGCATGAATACACGATGGCCTGTGTGTGCCCTTGGCGATGGGAGCGTACCTGCGCGATGAAGTGTCAGATGTGTTCTATTAACATCGGAGGTTTGGACTGCGCGGGAGTGTTGGAGTTCGGGTCATTCCATGTCAAGTCACCCAGGCCTTGACACCAACCATGTCATATTTTGATGGAACTTGGTACGATTACTTCTTTTATTATCCTGAAAGCACTTGTAAAATTTTTTTGCTCTATCTCTTATAGTTTTTTTTTAATAAATTTTTAAAGTTTTTAGATTTGGCGTTGTTTCAGCAGTCACAAATTGTAACTTAAACGTGTCCTCACAACTAAAAAAATTTGTATATTAAAGAATACTCAAGATATCAGTATGAAATTTTGGAATAAGTTTGTGTATTATATGTAAATGTTAAAATAATTACCATAAAGATATATTAAAATTTTCCAAATGAAAAAAAAATTTACTTTTTTTTTTTTTTTTAGCTAATGGATGTTTAGTTTTACAAAAACTGCAATATCTAGAGTCTCAGACCTGATAGAAAGCTCAAATTTGTTTTAAAATACTCTTAATTGTATAGGCTATTAGATGAAAGAAAAATTATATTGGCTTTTTAACCTGTTTAATAGTTATCTAATTTTTAAAATAATATTAATTATATTTTAAAAATAAAAAATACCAAGTGACTTAGAGACCAAAAATAAGTTTTTGTCTTCTTGGAGTAACAATGTACACTTGGATTTTGTTTTGTTACTCCTGTGTTTTGAAGTAAAAAATTATTACAGTGTTACATAGTGCTTGGATAGTATTTTATTAAGTTTATTCCAACTCTCAGTAAGTACTGTTACTTAGTTTACAGAGATTCTTTTCCAGTATCCTATAAAAGTAACCAGAACAGTAATCAGACCAAAAGTGAAATCAGTATATCAGATATTCAAACCTGTAGTGTAGGGTTATTTAAAAAATCTGACTGTTTCCAAACAACCTACACACCTTCAAAAAAAGTTACAACCGGCGTCAGAATTGAGTGAGGAAGAAAAAGATTTGATCCACTTACGATCTGGAATTAATCTGTGTGAATTTAAGAATATATGTTCACACCACAGCTACTACATTTTAAATGTTTTTGAAAAGTATCAAACAACATGTGTAGACCCACTAAAAAAACACAAAAAGCCCATCAAAAAATCGTTGAGAAGTGTAGGCTTGGATCTTTCTAAACAATTACTGACAAAAAATATTAGCATAAAACCTGGACAAAAGCTTTGCTCAACATGCCGTAACTTTTGTGAGGAAAAATTAAGAGTTGAAGTCAATGAAAGTGAAACAGATGATGAAGTCATGGTTGAATTAGAATCATTAGAATCCAGAAATGAATCCCTCGTACAAACAAACATTGCTCTTGATTATTTAGGTTTAACACCGATAAAGCTTCATGGCTTGTCAGAACAAAGTAAAGGGTCTTATTTTAAAAGGAAGGTTAGCAGTATTGAAAAGACTGCAAAAAAAGGCGGTTTCAAAAGCATTAAAATATGATGCACCAAGTTCTGATGATGACGAAGAAGATTAAAGTGTGGTTGAGAAAGCAAAGGATTTTGATATAATGATTTCTCTTATGAAAGAGAAGATTTCATCTGTTGGGAGGTCTAGAAAAATCCAGATTCTGACCTTGGCTCCAGATTCTTGGACTCGAAATAAAGTGATGAAAGAATTTAATGTAAGTGAGTACATGGTGCGACAAGCTAGAAAGCTAAAATCTGAAAAGGGTATTTTGGAAACTCCTGGTCCAAAAAAAGGTAAAACTCTTTCTGAAAATACAGTAAGACTTGTAACAGATTTTTATGAAAAGGATGAAAGTTCCAGAGTGCTACGTGGAACAAAGGACAAAGTAAGTGTTCAAAAAAATGTGTACATGCAAAAAAGACTCATTTTGTGTAACTTGAGAGAAATCTATTATTCTTTCAAATGGGAGAATCCCGAGGTAGAAGTAGGATTTTCAAAATTTTGTTTCTTGAGACCTAAATGGTGTATCCTTGCTGGTGCTGCAGGCACACACACTGTATGTGTATGCAGTATCCACCAGAATGTTAAACTATTACTGGATGCTGTGAAAATTGAAGAATCTTATAAAGACCTAATTAAGATGCTTGTGTGCAACACAGAAAACCAAAACTGCATGCTGCATCATTGCAACAGCTGTCCTGCAAATACTGCACTAACAGAGTGCTTAACTGAAAAACTAAGTGAATATTATGATTTAGAACAAGAAATTGTAATCTGTCAGTGGGTTAACACAGACAGGGCAGAAATGATCAAACAGTCTATCAGTGTTGAAGACTACATTTCTTTATTGGTTGGGTCATTGGAAAAGCTCACCCCACACTCATTTATAGCAAAATCCCAATCAGCAGCCTTTAAAAGATTGAAAGAAGACCCACCACCCAAAACAGCAATTATTGTGATGGATTTCAGTGAAAATTATTCCTTTGTTATACAAAATGAGATCCAAAGTTACCACTGGAATAGAGGTGGTTGTACTCTACACCCAGTTGGAGTTTTTCTAAGAAATGAGGAAAACAATGTTTTTTGTTTCCAACCACTGTTTTATTAGTGACGACCAAGAACATGACACTGGTTTTGTTAACTTTGTACAAAAAGAAATTACAAAGTGGCTGTCATTACATCATACTGACATTGACTCAGTTCACTACTTTACAGATGGTTGTGCTGGGCAGTACAAAAATAGAAACAGTTTTAAAAATTTGACTGAACACTTGAGAGACTTTAATTTGAAGGCCCAACACTCTTTCTTTGCAACAAGTCATGGGAAGTCAATTTGTGATGGCCTAGGAGGAACTATTAAAAGAATTTTAAGGAAAGCCAGTCTACAGCTTTCAGACAAAGAACAAATAATGACAGCAATCGATGTGTATAAGTTTTGTGAAAAAAATATTGAAAACATTCATTTTCACTTTATTGACAAAAAAGAAGCTGATTTGCTACGGTTAAAACTAGAAAAACGTTTTTCAGCAACCCGAACCATTCCTGGAACAAGAAGTTTTCATAACTTCAAACCCCTTCCAAC
The DNA here is from genome assembly GCF_023864345.2 of Schistocerca serialis cubense. NCBI lineage: Eukaryota > Metazoa > Arthropoda > Insecta > Orthoptera > Acrididae > Schistocerca > Schistocerca serialis. The sequence continues at coordinate 250,896,152 of NC_064647.1, read as the reverse complement.
AAACAACTTTGAAATTAGAAGGACTACAGATAATGTAAAACCCTCCTTAGTCTTTTCTTTCCGTTCTTCTTCTGATTAGGTTCGTGTTGGACCATCCATAAATAGCTATGTGGCTGCAAATTATGATGGTAACTGGTACTTTGGACTGGTAAAAACAATATTCAATGATGAAGAAGATGCAGAAATTCTATTTCTACATCCTTCAGGACCCGCTGCATCATTTTATTGGCCTGAAAGAGAAGATTCCTGCATAGTGCCTTTGGAGCACATAGTCTGTGTAGTAGACGCACCTCAATCAAGCAGCACTGGGAGAATGTATTACTTCAAAAAAGACTGTATCAAAAGAACTGAAAGCTCTTGGATGAAGTGGAAAAACAGTTTGAATCAGCATTAATGTTTATTAAAAAGACAAAATTACTCAAAAAATTCAATGTTTCAAGCAATCAGTTGGGCTATACATAAGTGCCGTAAGTAAACTATCTTTGTACATAATTCTAATGTAATCTACTATAATTAATAAACATGTTAAAAAGCCATCATTATTTTTTTTATCAAGTAGCCTGTATGTTTAAGAGTAAATTAAAACAAATTTGAGCATTCTATCAGGTCTGAGACTCTAGATATTGCAATTCTTATAAAACAAAACATCCGTTAAAAAAAAAAGAAAAAAGTACATATATTTTTTTTCATAGAAAATATTAATATATTTTAATAGCATCATTTTTATCTTCAAATATGTATAATAAATAAACTTGCTGCAAAAATTCATGATGTTATCTAAAAGAGTTTTTAAGATAAGCAAATTTAAAATTTTGAATACAAATTAAATTGACCATTTCCGAAGGTTCAGAAAACGCAAAACATAAAAACTTCAAAAATTTATAAAAAAAAAAAAAACTGTAGGAGATACAGCAAAAAAAAAATGCAGGTGTTGTCAGGATGGTATTAGAACCATTTGAGCCAAATTTCATGAAAATCTAAGGAGGTGGGTGTAAAATTTATTTTTTATTGGGTGATTTGATATGGAATGACCCGTTCTTGACAAATTGCTCCAGGACAACAAGATGCTCCCCATACAATAAGTCTGCTGGGGAGGTTTTCAAATACTCTTTGTAGACCAAACGGACACCATGTAGGACACGGGAGTGCCTCTGACAGAGACATGTAGCAGCACATCAGATGTGGCTTTTAAAGTGTGGTGCCAGCGCTCAACCAACTCTTTGCTCTGCGGGTGGTAGGCTGTTATACTTACTTTGTTTGTACCACACAGGTCACACAGTTTGGGAAAAAAAGAACAATCTCAAATTGTCATCCCTGGTTCATTGTGACCGAAGACTGACAGCCAAACCATGTGATCCAGGAGGCAGTAAAGGCCAGTGCAACAGTCAGTTGTTATATGCGTGATTGGAATGGTGTCGACCCACAAAGTAATGTGGTCATCAATAGACAGGGTGTATTGAAAACCCTCTGAAGGGGGGAGTGGGCCATCCATGTCAAGATGTACGTGACAGAATCTGCCTTTAGGAATGTCAAACTCTCCCAGTGATTGGTATCCATGGTGACCAACCTTATAGTGTTGGCAGAGTACACATGCACGGGATCAGTTTTTGCAGTTCACCCTAACCCCTGTCCACAGGAAATATGCCATTATTAGGCACGTGGTGGCCTGAATACTAGGGTGCCCGAGGTAATGAATAGCAGCAAATCTCTTATGATGGTGGAAGACGGCCAGAACTAGGGGGCAGGCCATACCTGTGGTAATGTCACAGAGGACCTGTAGGTAAGAACTCGGAAATCAGCGCGGCTCAATTGAGAGCAAGGTAGACTCACTGTGTAGTAATTGCTATATCTCATCATCTGTCTGTTGCTGCGCCGCTACCTCATAGAAGTCCCAGATAACAAGATTTTACAAACTCATGACATGTAGTTGGCAACGATGTTGTCTGCGCCCTTGATGTAATGGACATTGTTGGTGAATTGATGTGTTAGGTCCATGGACATTGTTGGTGAATTGATGTGTTAGGTCCATGGACATTGTTGGTGAATTGATGTGTTAGGTCCATGGACATTGTTGGTGAATTGATGTGTTAGGTCCATGTGTCAGAAGTGTCGGGGGAAAATTGGCTGTCGGGCTACGCATTGCATTGGCCAGCGTCTTATGGTCCGTATATACAGGGTGGTCCATTGATCGTGACTGGGGCAGATATATCGCGAAATAATCGTCAAACGAAAAAACTACAAAGAACGAAACTCGTCTAGTTTCAAGGGGGAAACCAGATGGCGCTATGGTTGGCCCGCTAGATGGCGCTGCCATAGGTGAAACGGATATCAACTGCGTGTTTTTTGTTTTTTTTTTTTAAATTGGAACCCCCATTTTTTATTACATATTCGTGTAATACGTAAAGAAATATGAGTGTTTTAGTTGGACCACTTTTTTCCACACAACCACTTCATTTCTTCTCGCGAAAGGTGTCCACCTCCCAGCATAAATGGTCCACTTTACAATGGCTGTATCACTCAGGTCTGCCATGATCAATATCGGGGTGTCGGAGACCGGGTACACGAGTGTGACAGTGTTTGTGAGTGTCGTTTTTGTCACTTTGCATGTCATCACATCGTGGAACCTTGAGAAGTACATAAGTGTTCTTTCCTGCAAGTTTGTCCGTCAATGGTGCTTGCAGGGATGCAACATGCGGGATGTGTCATCAAAAAAATTAAATGCTTAGGAAATGGCATAGATCATGGTAAGTCTCAGGCAGAAGTAGGTCACGGATAAAGGCAACTCATTCCGACATAGGGGGGATCTGTTCCGCGGAGACAGTATAGCCTAGGAACGTCACACTAGCAGCTCGCATCTGTGATTTATCGTCGTTGATTGTGAGCCCATTCTCGGCGAGTATATTAAGGAGTCTTGACAAATGAGGTTCATGCTCCTCTGAGGTAGTTGATTAAATAAGAGTATCGTTTAGGTATGCATGACGGTAAGGGAGTGAGAATACTATGGAATCAGTAAAACTTTGCCAGGTCTGTGCAACGTTTTTTAGATTGTACAGTTTGTAGCAGTACTCATAGTGTCTGAAAGGGGTGATTATTGCACTCTAGAGGATCGTCCTTATGAATTGGGTTCTGGTGGTACACATTCTGGTAATCTATCACACTGAAAACTCGCACACCGTAGAGCTGTTGGGCAAAATCCTGTATGTGCGGTATCGAACAGTTATCTAAGATTGTCCGGGTGTTCGGTTGTCGGTAGTCGCCACACAAACAAAATAAATCATCCTTCTAAGGAACTAAGTGGATTGCTGAGGACCAGATCTTGTAGGCATCTAGTAGGCATCACAACGATGGTGTCTGCAGAATTTGCACCACAGCTGTATCCCTGTGGTGCAGCTGCATCCTCTGCTGCCATAAATACGTATGTCAGGTCATCTGATGCGGTGGCGATCAGCAGTTGTAGGTGCGCGTTCTCGGTGCGAAGTTCGTTGGTCTCGTGGTGCTGAGTTGTTAGGGCGGCCATGAGTTCTGCAGTGAGGCAGGCACATTCAGTTGTAGCAGCAGCAGGGTGTAACAGTGTGTGGCAGGAGGCAGTGGGGTGGTAGCAAAGATCCCCTGGTATCCGGTTATTGGAAGTGTGGTGCAGAAGGGCTCCTGCTTCGAGGTCCGGTGAAAACCCAGAGTTGTGTAGGAAATCCGTGCCAATAACGGGGCAGTCGACACCGACGACCCAGAATGTCCAAGTGCAGTGTAAGGCAGATGAGAGATGCAGTTGAAGTTCGGCCGAGCCCCTGACACAAATAGCAGAGTTGTCGGCTGCCTGGAATAGCATAAAAGATGGTAAGAGTGCAGGTAGAGCACTCAACTTGGGAATGATGCAGGTGTCGGCACCCGTGTCTAAGAGGAAATTGAGTGTGTCGATCCTGCCGGCGTGATGGGGTCGGGAGTGGTTAGCAGTCAATGTGATCGGCGCCCTGAAGTGTCGGTGCGAGCCGTGGTGCCTATTCGGACTCGCGCTTCTCATTTGGGTGGTTGCAGGGCGCGTAACAAGAACGCCTGGTGTCCCGAAACATAATGTACCAACATAGTGAGTACGCTATGTGTGGCACCTGGCCCAGTGAGGTGTCGGCATGGGGTGAGGCAGTTTGCTGCAGCGTGGGTGTTGGCGGGGCAGCTGGGCGAGAAGCGGCAGCAGGTACGGTGGTCTGGCCGTCAGGTTGCACCCTCGACTGCCAGTACGTGCCCCGCACCTGACCTCTGCCGGCCGGCCAATGAAATGGAGGAGTTGAGGGACAGCGCTGTGCTACCAATTTCCACTGTATGCGAAAAACCGCCACACGTGAGCTGGCGATGTTTAATGATGCTGTGTGCCTGGTCCGGCAGGTGCAGCTTTTCTTCCAGGACGGCATTTTTGTGAGCCAACAGATGTAGCTGAAGACCTGGCAGCAATTTTACGAGCCACAATGACCAGAGTACATGGTCGGGGTGTTTGTCCGTGCCTACCTGAGCTCGTAACTGGCGCCAAAGTTGAGAAGGTGTACAGTCCCCTAAACACATTTCGTGAATAATAGAGTGGATGGCTTCTGCAGGGGTCACGTTAAGTGCTTGATGATGTGGGTTTTTGCAGTTGCATATTTGTGCTGGCTTGGTGGTGTGAGCAATAGATCACTGACCAGATCCAGCTCGTCGTGTAGATGGCTCAACAAACAGATGAAGCGTGCATCGTCTCCCAACACGCCACAGATGTCCAGGCTATTATCCACCAGAACAAACCATGTTGTGGGATTGTTCTTTCGAAGTTGTGGAAGAAAACGCGATAGGTGAGGACTTTGCGACAGCTGCGAATGCAATCGCAGGTTGATGCGTGAACATAATGAAATGCGAGTCGGGCAGGAGTACGTGCTCGTGTGTCTGGCTAGCAGGAAATATGTTTCCTTCAAATGTTGTGAGGCACTGTGGCGAAGGCAGTTCTTGTTTCACCTGCGATACGAAATCTGGGAACTGCCGCACGTTTAGACACGGTGCAGTCTGTGTGCACTACGGCTCATGGACAGTATTGCTGGTTAGGTTATGTTGTGCATGCAGGGGAACACACGGATGTGAAAATGTCCTCGTAACCATCAATTTCCGAACCACCAGCAACTCGTCAGTGAAAGAGACTGTAGGCAAACTCGTGGCCACTTCCGGATCCCACACCACGTGCCAGTTCATAAGCACTACCGCACACAAACGATATGAAATGAGAGTAGTGAAAACAGGTGCGTGGTCGTATTGGAGAAGTCCAGGGCCACCAGGATGGGGAACAGGTCACACAGTTGTCGTTTAAGAATCAGAACACCGCTTTGTATATAAAATCTATATTTGTTGAGAACACTGTATACAACACACTCTCAAGAGTCAAATGCCAAGTTAAGACTAAAGAACAAAACCACAGTGGCGGTACTAGTTTGAATAGTCGAAGATTTTGGTAGGTCAAGGATAGCAAATTGTGTTGACATTCAATTCTGATAGTTGATTACTGCCACACTCTTTTTTTTTTAAATTTGAAAATCTTGTGAAGAAAGCAATTGAATGGAAATAAAGTGACTTTGTAGTTATGCTTCTTTATAGCAGTAAAAAACAAAGTATTTCAACATAAATTGGATAATAACATATCAAGAAAAACACCAAAAAACTGAGGAGAACACAAAATTGTATTTCTGTCACTAAAAGTTTATATTTCCTCCTTTATCACTGACTGTGGGTCCAGCGCGCGTGTGCGAACATAACTGCCCTCAGGCGCAAGGCATAACAGCACACTGGTGGCGAAAGCTCTCAGAAAAGATAAATATCCCTTATCTTACTTAAAGGATATCCCTTATCTCTGTTTATAATATTGTCAGACAGCCAGATTTCAATGGCTTCTTTCACTATGCAGTCCCAGTACTGCGATGCAGGGGCAACCACTTGTGTATCATCATACAACATTTTCTGTCCCTTAGTAAGACAATGTTCTGCTACTGCAGATTTCTGTGCCTGAAATAAACAGGTGTTGTGGAAATTTTTTTTTTTTTTTTTTTTTTTTTGCTCCATGCAACAATCCTGGACCATACGAATCGTTTGTCCAGTATAGGCTTTCCTGCAATGGCAGGAAATCTTATAGACCCTGGGCTTTCTCAAACCAAAATCATCTTTCACTGAGCCCAGCATAGCTCTGGTCTTATATTGAATTTCTTTAAAATTCTTCCTATTTTTGCAGATATGCTCCCTGCAAAATGTAAGGAACACCACAGATTTGCTTGTATCTTTTGTTGGTTGCTGCATAGGTCCAATCTGTAGAGCATGACAGATCTGATTGTCAGTATAACCATTCTGCTTGATCACAGCTGTTAAAAGATCCAGTTCTTGTGTCAAAACTATCTGCATCTCAGATGGCGTAAGCTCTTTTTACCAATGTATGTAGGACCCCATTGTGTTGGTACGATGGATGACAACTTACAGCATGAAGATATCAGCCCGGATGCATGGGATTACGATAAACACTATGTCCTGATGTCCCATCATACACAATGGGATGCAAGTGGCTGCACCTGTGTTGTGGTGTTGGGACTGTGAAGTGAAAGAAGCCATTGAAATCCAGCTATCTGGCAATATTATAAACAGAGATAAGGGATATCCTTTAAGTAAGAGTTGGAACCCTGTTCTGTTTTACTGTCCTTTTTTTGTCATCAAAAGCTGTCAGTAGTGTTTGATACTGATTATTGTTTTCATGACCTTTCACCACTGGTGCACTGTTGTGCCTTGTGCTTGAGGGCAGTTATGTTTGTGCACACACGGTGGACCCACAGTCGGTGTATAAAGGAGCCGCCGTGACGTGTTTGATTTCAGTTCTGACTAGTTAGTGTGACGGTCTACTCACCTGAAGATGGCGGTCAGGTAACTGCCAAAATGTTGTGTCCAGATGACAATACGTTCCAACTGGAGACCCGACATGAATACAACCATTACAGATCTTCCAATTCAAAGTCTAGAAAACTCAGGCTCTAAAATGCAAATCTACATTCACAGGGATACTTTGAAAATCACACTTAAATGCCTGGCAGAGAGATCATCGAACCACTTTCACATTAATTCTCTATTATTCCACTCTTGAGCATCGTGCAGAGAGAGGGGGGGGGAACCTATATCTTTCCGTAAGCACTCTGATCTCCCTTTTTTATTATAGTGATTATTTCTTCCTATGTAGATAGGCGTCATCAAAATATTTTCCCATTCGAAGGAGAAAGTTGGTGATTGAAATTTAGTGTGAAGATCCCACTGCAGTGAGGAATCCCTTTGTTTTAATGTTGTCCAACCAAAATTCTGTATCATGTATGTAACACTCTTTCCCCTATTTCTTGATAATACAAAACATGCTGCTCTTCTTTAAACTTTTTTGATACACTCTGTTAATCCTATGTGGTATGGATCCCACACCACGCAGCAGTACTCCAAAAGAGGACAGACAAGTGTAGTGCAGGCAGTATTTTTAGTAGATCTGTTGCATCTTCTGTGTGTACTGCCTATAAAACACAGTCTTTGGTTCACCTTTCCCACAGCATTTCTGTGTGTTCTTCCCACTGTAAGTTTTGTAACTTTTTCACAATTGTGATTCCCAGGTACTTAGTTGAATTTATGGCCTTTAGATTTTATTGATTTATCGTGTAACTGAAGTTTAACAGATTCATTTTTGCACTCATTGGAATGACCTCACGCTTCTCATTATTTAGGGTCAGTTGCCAAGTTTTGCATCATACAGATTCAGTTTTGTCAAATATAGAGATGGTTTGGACCGTTGCTGTTATATAAATAAATTGTTGATGGTGTACAGCAACCAGCCACAAATTGGTTTCAGGCTACTTTATTCAAAAAGTACCATTACCAGTTTTGAATATTTTACAATTCATCAGACGGTTTTTTTATGCTTTCATCAGTACAGATGAAAGCACGAAAAACTGTCTTATGATAAATTGTAAAAAAAATTCAAAATCAATAGCAGTACTTTTTTAATGAAGTAACCTGAAACCAGTTTGTGGTTGGTTGCCGTACACCATCAATGATTTGCTTTTCTAAATCATTTTGCAATTTGTTTTAATCTTACAATGACTTTAAATCTGTTCTACTGCTAGCTCTTCACTTGATAGTCGGCAGTAGGGACGAAAACAGGAAAAAAAATTCCAGTAAACATGTGCTCTAATGTGTATACCTCAAGAGCTAGGAGCCCATCTTCAGCCAATTTTTTTCACAGTATCGAAGATGAAGTGCTGATAGCTCTTTAAGGTATGCCTTTTAGAACCCATTTTTACCAGACTTTTTTGCTTCAAATGATTTTCCCTGTCATATACCTGAGAATCTACCATTTTTCCTGGGGCACCCTCTCGGGTTACTGGGCAGCAAATCGAAAGTCTTCAGAAATTTAAAAACAATATAAAAGAACACCTCAATAACCTCTCTTGCAGTATACTCAAATATTTTAAGTCGTGGATGTGTACTACACATAACTCCAGTGTTTTTTATTAAACAAATCTTGACTTTGACAATATGTAGATAGCTAACAGTGGTCTGCTTGAAGTAAATGCATTATTTGAAGTATTAAGTAAATACAGCAGCTGAGAGTAACATAACAGAAGGAACAGGGCTTTTTTTTCCAAAGTATCCCTTGTCCTTCTATTTAACATATACAAAGTAATCAGCACATAATTCCCAAAACTATCACTGTAGGTAGATTAAAATACTTTACAAGTATAGAAGACCACCTAGTCAGTCATCGACAGATATACAAAAAAAGAGTGAAAACTTTGCTATGTTTTGGGGACACACACACACACACACACACACACACACACACACAAAAATAGAGAGAGCGCTAGGACTGAAATTCAGAAGGGGGACTGTGGTGACAGGAGGGAGGGAGCCGGAGGGGATGGGGACAGGTAGCAGTGACATGGTGGGTGGAAGCAGGTGTCCTGTATGGAAATTTAGGTGGGACAGTTAAGAGGTAAACAGGCTAGGCATACGACACAAGGGCACTGTGCTTGATGACATGGCATTGTGGATTTCGAGAGGGTGAAAGGACAGAGGAATGGGAGACTGCTGGTTAGGGGTGTGAAGACAGAGTTAGCAGAGATTGATGCCAAGGGAATTGGAGGAGCGAAGGATGTGTTGCGAGCGTAACTTCCATCTACATAATTCCAAAAGAAGGTGCTGGAGGGAAATATACAAGTGGCACGAGTGGCGAGGTGGTCACTGAACTGGAGCAGCTTCTTGCACAACTGGGGGTTAAGCTCTGTTTTTGGCAACAGTTTGGTGGTGGCCATTCATTCTGCTGGACAGCTGGTTTGTTGTCATCTGCATGTAAAATACTGTGCAGAAATTTCAGCTGGTATGCAGCACAGCTGCTTACACAGTAGTCCAGCCTGTGATGCGGTAGGATAAGCCTCGTACAGGGATGCTGTAGGATCTCCTGGGTGGGTGAATGTGACAGGTCTCACACCTGCGTCTTCCACAGGATACGACCACTGTGGCAATGTGTTAATAGTGGCTTAGGGACGGATCTGGATATGGTGTAGGATGCTTGGGCAATGGACTACCACTTTAGGAGAGGTGGAAAAGATAGTGGGCTGGATGTCCCTCATTTCCAAGCACTATGTTAGATATGCCAAGCCTTGCGAAGGAAGTGGTTCAGTTCCTCCAGCCCAGGGTGAAATTGGGTGTAGAGTAGGCATTCCTTTTCTATCTGATCCTTGGGGGTGGTTGTGAGGATTAGGATTTGTGGGCGGATACTGCATGGGAAATTCCTTTGTGTATTAGGTTTGGGGGTAGTGCCTGTCTGTGAAGGCCTTTGTGAGACCTTCAGCATATTGGGCAGGGAAATTCTCATCATTGCATATAGGCTGCCCACACGTGGCCAGGCTGTATGGGAGTGGTTTCTGGGTTTATAAGGGGTGGCAGCTGTCAGAATGCAAGTACTATTGGTGCTTAGTGGGTTCAATATGGACAGAAGTGTGGATGGAGCCATCAGAGGGTCACTGTCCCAAAAGGTGGCACATTGGGTTGAGGAGGACCGGGTAAACCAGGTGGGAGAGGTTCTGAGGTTGTGAAGGAATGAGGATAGAGTACCTTGACCTTGGGTCTGTACTGTGAAGATATCATCCATGAATCTGGACAAGAGGTTTGGCATTTTTGGAGGCTAGCTTGTGTCTGTATATGTGCGGATGGATATGTGTGGGTGTGTGCGAGTGTATACCTGTACTTTTTTTCCCCCTAAGGTAAGTCTTTCCGCTCCCGGGATTGGAATGACTCCTTACCCTCTCCCTTAAAACCCACATCCTTTCATCTTTCCCTCTCCTTCCCTCTTTCCTGATAAAGCAACCATTGGTTGCGAAAGCCAGAATTTTGTGTGTATGTTTGTGTTTGTTTGTGTGTCTATCGACCTGCCAGGGCTTTCGTTTGGTAAGTCACATCATCTGTGTTTTTAGATATATTTTTCCCACGTGGAATGTTTCCCTCTAATATATATATATATATATATATATATATATATATATATATATATATATATATATATATATGTATATATATATATATGTATATATATATATATATATATATATGTATATATATATATATGTGTATATGTGTGTGTGTGTGTGTGTGTGTGTGTGTGTGTGCGCAGTAAATTAAGCAGGTAAAAAGGAATACAAACGTCTCAAAAATGAGGTCGACAGGAAGTGCAAAATGGCTAAGCAGGGATGGCTAGAGGACAAATGTAAGGATGTAGAGGCTTATCTCACTAGGGGTAAGATAGATACTGCCTACAGGAAAATTAAAGAGACCTTTGGAGAAAAGAGAACCACTTGTATGAATATCAAGAGCTCAGATGGAAACCCAGTTCTAAGCAAAGAACGGAAAGCAGAAAGGTGGAAGGAGTATATACAGGGTCTATACTAGGGCGATGTACTTGAGGACAATATTATTGAAATGGAAGAGGATGTAGATGAAGATGATGTAACTTACCAGACGAAAGCGTTGGTATGTTGATAGACACACAAACACACACACACACACAAAATTCCAGCTTTCGCAACCAAAGGTTGCTTCATCAGGAAAGAGGAAAGGAGAGGGAAGGATGAAAGGATGTGGGTTTTAAGGGAGAGGGTAAGGAGTCATTCCAATCCCAGGAGCGGAAAGACTTACCTTGGAGGGAAAAAGGGACAGGTATACACTCGCGCGCGCGCACACACACACATATCCATCCGCACATATACAGACACAAGCAGATATATGTAAAGGCAAAGAGTTTGGGCAGAGATGTTAGTCGAGGCGGAAGTGAAATGTAGAGTGAGGAGGGTTTTGTGAGAGGCGTTCAATGAATTTGAAAGTAAAGTTCTGTGTACTGACTTGGCAGAAAATCCTAAGAAATTTGGGTCTTTTGTCAAAGCAGTAGGTGGATCAAAACAAAATGTCCAGACACTCTGTGACCAAAATGGTACTGAAACAGAGGATGACAGACTAAAGGCCGAAATACTAAATGTCTTTTTCCAAAGCTGTTTCACAGAGGAAGACTGCACTGTAGTTCCTTCTCTAGATTGTCGCACAGATGACAAAATGGTAGATATCGAAATAGACGACAGAGGGATAGAGAAACAATTAAAATCGCTCAAAAGAGGAAAGGCCGCTGGACCTGATGGGATACCAGTTCGATTTTACACAGAGTATGCGAAGGAACTTGCCCCTTCTTGCAGCGGTGTACCGTAGGTCTCTAGAAGAGCGTAGCGTTCCAAAGGATTGGAAAAGGGCACAGGTCATCCCCGTTTTCAAGAAGGGACGTCGAACAGATGTGCAGAACTATAGACCTATATCTCTAACGTCGATCAGTTGTAGAATTTTGGAACACGTATTATGTTCGAGTATAATGACTTTTCTGGAGACTAGAAATCTACTCTGTAGGAATCAGCGTGGGTTTCGAAAAAGACGGTCGTGTGAAACCCAGCTCGCGCTATTCGTCCACGAGACTCAGAGGGCCATAGACACGGGTTCACAGGTAGATGCCATGTTTCTTGACTTCCGCAAGGCATTTGATACAGTTCCCCACAGTCGTTTAATGAACAAGGTAAGAGCATATGAACTATCAGACCAATTGTGTGATTGGATTGAAGAGTTCCTAGATAACAGAACGCAGCATGTCATTCTCAATGGAGAGAAGTCTTCCGAAGTGAGAGCGATTTCAGGTGTGCCGCAGGGGAGTGTCATAGGACCGTTGCGATTGACAATATACATAAATGACCTTGTGGATGACATCGGAAGTTCACTGAGGCTTTTTGCAGATGATGCTGTGGTGTATCGAGAGGTTGTAACAATGGAAAATGGTACTGAAATGCAGGATGATCTGCAGCGAATTGACGCATGGTGCAGGGAATGGCAATTCAATCTCAATGTAGACAAGTGTAATGTACTGCGAATACATAGGAAGATAGATCCCTTATCATTTATCTACAAAATAGGTCAGCAACTGGAAGCAGTTTATTCCATAAATTGTCTGGGAGTACGCATTAGGAGTGATTTAAAATGGAGTGATCATATAAAGTTGATCGTCAGTAAAGCAGATGCCAGACTGAGATTCATTGGAAGAGTCCTAAGGAAATGCAATCCGAAAACAAAGGAAGTAGGTTACAGTACGCTTGTTCGCCCACTGCTTGAATACTGCTCAGCAGTGTGGGATCCGTACCAGATAGGGTGGACAGAAGAGATAGAGAAGATCCAACGGAGAGCAGTGCACTTCGTTACAGGATCGTTTAGTAATCGCGAAAGTGCTACGGAGATGATAGATAAACTCCTGTGGAAGTCTCTGCAGGAGAGACACTCAGTAGCTCGGTACGGGCTTTTGTTAAAGTTTCGAGAAGATACCTTCACCGAAGAGTCGAGCAGTATATTGCTCCCTCCTACGTATATCTCGCAAAGAGACCATGAGGATAAAATCAGAGAGATTAGAGCCCACACAGAGGCATACCGACAATCCTTCTTTCCACGAACAATACGAGACTGGAATAGAAGGGAGAACCGTAGAGGTACTCAGGGTACCCTCCGCCACACACCGTCAGGTGGCTTGCGGAGTATGGATGTAAATGTAGATGTAGATGGGAACTTGCCCTTCAATATATCCTCTCTTCTCGTTACCCACCAGGCCTCAACCTCCGCTAATTTCAAGTTGCCGCCGCTCATACCTCACCTGTCATTCAACAACTTCTTTGCCTCTGTACTTCTGCCTCGACTGACATCTCTGCCCAAACTCTTTGCCTTTACATATGTCTGCTTGTGTCTGTATATGTGCGGATGGATATGTGTGTGTGTGTGTGCGCGCGCGCGCGAGTGTATACCTGTCCCTTTTTCCCTCTAAGGTAAGTCTTTCCGCTCCCGGGATTGGAATGACTCCTTACCCTCTCCCTTAAAACCCACATCCTTTCGTCTTTCCACCTCCTTTCCTCTTTCCTGATGAAGCAACCTTTGGTTGCGAAAGCTTGAATTTTGTGTGTGTGTTTGTGTTTGTTTTTGTGTCTATCCCTGCATTATCTGATCGAAAGTATTTGGACACTACTATGTAATGTAATTGTAGAAGCTCTCTTGTAGCCCTCGCCCCAGTGCCATCGGAAATAAAGTCCACGGTTAAAAAGTGGCACAGCATAGCAGGACCACAACATCAAGAGAAAACAAGCTGGTGACCAGGATTGTGACTAATTAAACCCAAACAGTTCAGTTTTTCACAGTCTTTGACAAAAGGAATACCAGTTGGCCATAGCAACCAGGTCGACAACAAATATTATTAACTTGTTAGAGTATGTTCTCAGCAAAATCACAAGAAGATAAATGGACTAAAGAGAAGATTTTCGGGTGAGCGGTTTTGGTAGCGACGGGTGCTGTGATGACTTCCAATGGTAACACTCCATACGGCAGTGGCTACATACCAACTGTCCAAGAGTTCATTATATACACACACACACACACACACACACACACACACACATACAATGGCACCAGCAGACCGCTACAGCTGGTACGGCAAATTAGGTTAGCTGTACAGTGTAATGCCTCCAGAATTTGTGTATAGTTATTTAACCTGGAATAATTAACTGTGAACGACATTGAGTGATAGTGTAAATTCATTTACAAACAACAAAGGTTTTTTTTCTTCTTGTAATAAACCCTTGAAGTTTACAGTAATTTAGATTACATGCCTATCACAACCAGAAGTAGGGATATTATGGTTTTAGCAGCAATTCTAGATAAACGTAAAGCAGTAAATAAATAAGAGATGTCCAAAAACGTGGAGCTGCTAGATGAACTATTGCATAACAGCAAATGTCAAGTGGATAAACTGCATGAACTATCTCAAAATAATACAAAATTAGACAGTTTAGTCACAAAATAGATAAACTTTCCAAATTAGGGGAAATCTTAGCTAATTTACCTAAGGAGTTCGTAACAAAAATAGAGGAGCATAGTGATATACTTAGACAAGAAGTGAAAATACAGTTTAAAGATGTAAATGATAAGCTGACACAATTAGAGAAATCATCTTTGAGCAATTACGAAACTATGCAGTTAAATCGCAGAGACTCAAGATAGGGTAGAATTCTTAGATCTAAATAAAAAAACATATTGAAATTTCTAGTGATCAGAGTAGGCTGTTCATTTACTTTGGAGAAGTGTCTAGAAGAAATGGTAGTAGAAGAAAAAGTAGACACCAACATTTCTATTTCTAATTCTGTAGATGATACTATTAATAATAAGAATGAGTTACAGAATTTATGGAAGGAGTTAGAAGACACTAAGCAGGAACTTCGAAGCAAAATTGCTATATCTGATGTTGGAGTCTCGTCAGAATTATTAGAACAATTACAGATGGGAAGGGATTTAGTTGCGCTAAGCAGTTTCCAAAGTTTAAAGCCAAAAGGAGAAGTACATCCAACACATTTCTTAAGAGTATTTTCGCGCAATGTGCCTCAGAAAAAGGATGATAAAAAAAATAATAATTTTGCACTAGGACTTTTACTAGCGGATGCAGCTAAATGGGGAAAAGCTCATTCAGAGAAATTTAAATTGTGGGGAGATTTTTATAAAAAATTTAAGTCAAAACATTGATCCACAAGTTCGCAAGAAAAATACGCACTAGAATTATTAGGTCCTAAATATTATAATAGTTCGTGGGGTACATAGAAGAAGTATATCAAGTGGCATCTGACTACGCTGAAGTATTTAGAAAACGCACTAGATGAAAAACATTGGGTTCAAGTGCTGGTAGCGAGATTTCCCTGTTTCACACGTAAAGAAATATTATACAACAGGTGAGGTGCTACAGAACAATTCTTAACGTCTGTAGAAGGTTTGTATACCCTGAATAAAGAAGGAGGCAATTTCAATCCTGCAGAAAATCGGAATACAGGGAATAAAAATACAGGAAACGAGGAGGAACATTGCACATCTAAATTTTCCATGAGAAAAAAAGAGAGTAATATTTGTTGGATGGATAGGAGCCCAAATAATCATAGTAGGAAGAGAAATAACAGCGAAAGGAATAATTCACAGGTTTTCGCAACCAGTGATCCAAGCGCCATTGACACTACCATAAAACAGAATGCATCCTATGTCAAACAAAGTACAGATACAAATAATTATCCAATGATGATATCGGGAAAAGGGAACATCGTGGGATGTGGACCAAGATCCAGGATGTAACTAAGCGATTGTAGGCCCATACACTGAAAAATTAAATACGTTCACTAATATGCTACCTACTAGAGAATGGTTACTACATGAAGACCTTATAAAAGAGGAGGATCAATTAAAACCGATAATCAGAAGAAAGGTATTAGATATAGATCTTGATATTTATATAGACTCAGAAAGTGAAATTTCGTTAATTTTAAAGGAACACGTGCACACTCTTAGAAGGAAGAGTAGATGTCCCATGTTACCGGTGACAAGAGTATACATCGTAGGAACAGCGGGTAGTAAAGGAAAGCAAATTAAAGAAGAAACTCGGCTGCCTTTAGAGATTAGTGACATTGAATGTATGCAGACACAATTAGTAGTTCCGAATGTGAACCTCCCAGTACTATTAAACCTAGATTGGCTATTAAAATATAAAGTAAAACTTAACTTTGATGATAGTGTTATACTGGACCAAGGAGGGCTCTTATCACATTATACCGTTCAAAGTGAATACGTTGTTAATTAATAGGGGTTTATTACTAGTTGCCACTGCTCAGTTGGTGAATGAAGAAGAAGAAACAGAAAATCTGGAAGGGTGTCAGGAAAAAATAAATATTAACTCTCAGAATTCTAACATATTAACTGAAGAGCAAATACAATGATTTGTATACAATCTTAATAAAATAGAGTGTATTTTTTGAAAAACCAGGAGTGATTGGCAGTTATGTTTGTTAATTGTAAAATTATATCATGTAATGAAGGCAACCACGGGCCCTGTAATAAACTACTTAAAAGGATATTTTATAAATATAGGAAAACCGAATAGATTATTGACTGATATTGCATCACAATTTACGATGAACAAGTTTAAAGAACTTTTAGCTTGGGAAGGAGTTAAATATGTATGTATAATGAAGGACCACCCACAATCAAACCCGTGTGGTAGGGTTATGAGGGAAATTGGTCATTTATGTAGAACATACTGCTCTGACAAACATACAGTGTGGTCAGATGATTTCAGAGCTCCAAGTAATACTGAACGAACTACCTCTTAAGTCAACAGTATTGTCCTCTGTAGATGTATTAAAGAAGAATTTTATCAGAGATCCTCTGCTAAGGTTATTTAAATGGCCATCATTAAGAAATATAGATTCTGAGGAAGCTATTAAGATAGTAAATGACAATTTGAATTGGCAGGCAGAATTAGGAGTACACAAATACAATGAAAGGGCACAAATATCATTATTTAATATAAGAGATTTAGTACTAATAAGAGTATTACCAAAGTTTAGATATGAAGAAACAGGCAAGTAAGTTTATCCCAAAATTACTGGACCTTTCAAGACGATAAGGACACTACATCCCACCACAGTATTTCTTATCGATCCCGAAATGGAATGTGAAAAAGGACTTTATAACATTGATACAATAAAAAATTTTAAGTCCTCAGGGAAATCTGCCCCTTTTGCAGATTTGACGAGGTGACCACTGCCAGGTTCCTTGTTAATTGTTTCATTTTTTTCCACGTTAGTTTTCTATGGGGCAATTTCTTCTACTTTAACTATTCTATTGTCTTTCAACTTTTTCATAATATCTCAGAGAGATTTTGCCATCGTTAAGGGTGTCTGTTAAAAGGGTACAGACATACCTATATTTCGAATATGTAAGTATAACATAATCTTCGTAATTCATTGCAGGAAGGTAAATATTCACTATAAAATTGAAGAAAATACTAGAGTGCAATAAAATTAGGTATTTATTTCTACAGTTTTTATAAAAGTGACAACAATATGTTGATATATTTTTTTCCTTGCACATAAACAGTAGGTTGGGTTTTATGTATGTTTTATAGGGGAAGTTAACTGCTGGAATGAGTAATATATTTTTCTAAGCCCAGTAGTACCTTCTGGTGTTTGGTATATATAGAATGACCAAGTACTCACACAGTTCCTAAGATCCACAGAGGTGATTTACGAAGACGTTAGGACAAATGGCAACAACTAAATAACGAATAACTACCAGATGTCTACTTGCTATCCTTAAGGGTAGTAAAGGTAATCTGTCTTTGGCGTCTATCATCTTTTTCTTCTTGTTCGTAATGCACTTACGCTTATACTTACTTCCTTCCTTCCTTCCTTTCTTTCTTCTCTATTAGGAGTATCAATTCTATCCTCCCTATGCATGTGTTACTATAGCTGTAACCCTTCTCTTATCCGGACCATATACTGGTAATGACACCCTGTTGTCACACGCAAGGATGAGAATCATGTCAAAAATGACATTGCGACACAGACCTGTCACTTTTTACGCTCATGTCCGTATCCATTAAAACATTCATGTCCATATCCTTTATGTATGCACATTGTAAGCTAAGTTAGTCAGAGGCACTTGTATAACACATAAATAACAAGAGTTTGAGAAATAAGAGAAAAGAAGAAAATAAGAAATTCATGTTTTATATAGGTTTTGGATAAGATCACTATGGCCGAGAAGAAATCTTCAATATTAGAAATGGTAAAAGCTGTATGGTCAGAGACTAGCCGTATGATTGTAAGCATGATAGTGGAGTGTATCCAGATTTTTAGATAGGGTGGAGGATGAGTGGGTAGGTTTACCTAGGAAAAAGGGAACATATACCTGAAGTCGGATGAATCCACAGAAGGAAGGACCTGAACTGATTTGGTAGGAATGAGAGGATAGATTTACCTAAGAAAGAAGGAACATATACCTTAGATCAGGTGGATCCAAGGAAGGAAGGATGTGAACCATTTTTTTAAATTATATCAAACAATGGAAAATCTAGGAAGGAATGGGACAATATTATGAAAAGGAGAGTTGCTACTCACCATATAACGGAGATGCCAAGTTGCAAATAGGCACAACAAAAAGACTGTCACAGTATAAGCTTTCGGCCAACAAGGCCTTTGTCAAAAAAAAAAAAACACACACACACACACACACACACACACATGACTGCAGTCTCTGGCAGCTGAAGCCACACTGCGAGCAGCAGCAGCAGTGCATGCTGGGAGAGGGAACTGGGTGGTGGTAAGGAGGAGGCTGGTGCGGGGAGGGGAGAGATAGCAAGGTAAGGGTGTGGGACAGTGAAGTGCTTCTGGGGAGCTTGCAGGGACGAGGTGTAGAGATGGTAGGGCCTGCTAGGTTCACTCGGGAGGTTAGACGGAGGGCAAGGGAGAGGTGGAGGGAGGAGATAGCGGAAAAGGAGAGACGTAAAAAGACTGAATGCATTGGTGGAAAGGGAGCTGTGTAGCCCTGGAGTTGGAACAGGGAAGGGGCTGGATTGGTGGACAATGACTAATGAAGGTCGAGGCTAGAAGGTTATGGAAACATAGAATATATTGCAGGGAGAGTTCCCACCTGCGCAATTCAGAAAAGCTGGTGTTGGTGGCAAGGATCCATACGGCACAAGCTGTGAAGCAATTATTGAAATGAAGAATGTTTTGTTGGGTGGTGTGCTCAGCAACAGGGTGGTCCAGTTGCTCCTTGGCCACAATTTGTCAGTGGCCATTCATATGGACAGGCAGCTGTATTACTGGTGGGTAGTAGGTTTGATAGGGACAGAGATATTGATGGAGCCATCTTTGAGGTGGAGATCAACGTCTTGGAAGGTGGCTTGTTGGGTTGAGCAGGACCAGGCAGTACAGCTTGTTCAATATATCTGTCCAGAGACCTAGATGAGGCTGCGGCAAATATAGAAATACAAAACTAAGAAATAAAATAAATGTAAACAAGGAAACATTCTCCAAAATAGTAAAGCATCTGGACTTACCGAGAGTCTTTAGATTCCTTAAGGTTTTCCTTCTTGAATACACGTTGAATGAACAATTCTGAGATTTTTAAATGTTGAAAGTAAGATAAGATGTAAGGTGAACATGTAACTCCTTAAGGTAAATAGTGGGGTAAATTTGGCATCCCATGGTAATTAAACCAACCCTGTTATTAAAGAATTATAGTGTGAAAGTTGCAGATTATGTATATAAAAGAGAAACTGTCTCTTGTGTCAAACAGTCCTGTTGGGAGAACATCCGCAACCGAGCATTATAGCAGAGGTTGAAAATACCGCTTCGGTTGTAAATTTCTTTATTTTCACACGACCGGTTTTGGACTGTTATGAGCCCATCTTCAGGTATTGTACTGGAAACAAGCAAAAGATGGGAGACAAGGGTGCAAAAAGGGGCAGCTTGTTTTGTATTGTCACGTAATAGGGGAGAGAGTGTGGCAGATATGATACACGAGTTGGGATGGAAGTCATTAAAGCAAAGACGTTTTTCGGTGCGGCGAAATCTATTTACGAAATTTCAGTCACCAACTTTTTCTTCCGAATGCGAAAATATTTTGTTGAGCCCAACCTACCTAGGCAGGAATGATCATCAAAATAAAATAAGAGAAATCAGAGCTCGAACAGAAAGGTTTAGGTGTTCGTTTTTCCCATGCGCTGTTCGGGAGTGGAATGGTAATGAGATAGTATGATTGTGGTTTGATGAACCCTCTACCAAGCACTTAAATGTGAATTGCAGTGTAATCATGTAGATGTAGATGTAGATAAAGCATCTGTACCACATCATCATTCATAGCTACAATGTGTGAACCGAACTTGGTAGTCTTCACATCGAACCTTACCTGTAGTTGATGAGAATGTTAACCCTACTTTGAAAAGGGCAAAAATGGTTTACTTCTAACTGTAAACTGAAGTGTTTGTGAAAACTTATTAAGTTTTCTTTTTGTTTCTTTAGTTATTAATGAGTGGGTGTACTGGATGATATATGCCTAATAAATTACTTGTAAAAGTTGTTGCATTACTAACATGCTTTCAAATTGTTGTAGCATGCAAACAATACATTTCCGGACTAAGGTTCCAATTCAAAATATTTTAAATTCAGTGCCATCCACAAGTCCTAGAAGTTATTTAGAGGAGTTTTAGAGTACCTAGTACAGGCAGAAAATAATATGGAACCTGGGATACTGCCTTTTGGTACTTCTATTTCCATCTTTTGCCTCTGATAGTAAATTCATTTTGTGGTTGGAGTAAACTGAGATCAGTCCTACAATCTTTTGTTCTTTTTGTAGATATGATTCAGACCATTTTAACTGTCCCTTGAATACCTGACACTTCCAGCTTTTCTAAAAGAATGCCACAATTGTCCGAGCGTAGCAATGTCATTAGCAAATCTAGCCATTGATATCTCACCTTGAATTTTAATCTCAATATTGTACCTTCCTTTTATTTCCAGTATTGCTTCTTTGATGTATACATTGAATAGTAGGGTGAAAGACTTCATCTTTGTCTTATATCACCTTTAAACCAAGTACTTCATTCTTGGTCTTCCATTGTTATTGTTCCCTATTAGATCTTCTACATATTCCATATGAGCCACCTTTGCGTACAGCTTACCTCCTATTTTTTTCCAAATTTCGTACACCTTGCACCCCTTTACTGTGACGAATGCATTTTCCAAGTCAACAAATCTTAAGAACTTATCTTGATTTTTCTTCTGTCTTGCTCCTATTTCATACACAACTTCAGAACTGCCTCTCTGGTGGCCTTACCTTTCCTATAACCAAAATAATGTCATCTAACACGTCCTCCATTTTCTTTTCCGTTCTTCTGTGTATTATTATTGTCAGCAACTTGGATGCATGAGCTGTTAAGTTGATTGAGCAGTATTCTTACACTTGTTGGCTCTTGCAATCATCAGAATTGTGTGGATGATGTTTTTCCGAAAGTTTGATGGACATAGCCAGTGGGTAATTCCACATCAAATCACGCAGGTCTTGTCACTCATCATCTCAGGTTTCTTTGAAACTTTGCACATTTGCTTATACTTATAATATAAGAACTTGTACAAAATCTTTTTGCTCTCAAAGTAAAACTTTTTTATATCAAATTTCAAATGTAGTGATATTCTGATAATTGAACTCTGCAAGAATGTCAATGCAAAATGGTAGTTATCTACAAAAATGCTCGCAACTCAGGTGTTAATGGAACTTTTGATTTGGAATTTCTTTCATAAGTTAAGAGAACCACATACTAATAGACATGTAATTATTTAAGCAGGAAAGTTACAAAGAACATTACAAAAAAATTTAATAATTCTCACTTTCCAATTTCCAGAAAAAGTGCAGACTCATTGAAAAATGCGTATATCACATTTTTCCAACTTGGTGGGAACTTATAATTGGACTTAGGTAATTCCCAAGACAGTACACATTGTAATAAAATAAAATTATAAATGGGTTTTCTACAAATGGACACACAAATAAATCTGAAATCACAATACTTCGTGTTGTGATGGAAAAAAAAAATTCTAAGTATGATCATCCATACCTGACACCCACTGCTTCAGATTTTCACGAAACTTTTTCTACTAGTTATTTTCCGCGTGGAAATAGTCAGTGCAAAATTTCTCGTGGTACTTCACATAGTTTGAGGGGAAAAATGTAAATTTTTGACAAACATAAATGCCACAGCAGGTAAAAATAACAACAATGATAATAATAATAACTGAAAGTACCTTATTTTCAACACTTCACTGTCATATTTCCCCAGATGTCACAGATGAGATGTATCTTTATTGTAAAAGAAATTACAACTATTCTTGACGTATCGGAATGTAGAAAATCAACTTAAGCTGTTGTGGCCCAAACAGTGATTTTTAAATATGTAAAACACTTTCTGACAGCTGATACAGGATTTATTTTTATTGAAACTCTGATATTATTTTTTAAAAAAGAAACAGCGCCCTGAGTTTTGATAGATATTGGATGTTCATTTAACATATATCACACCATTGTTCAGAAGATCATTCAAATTAGATTATGTAAACCGGCAATCTGTAGTAAGGCTTCCTCATGAAAGCACAGAACAGAAAGTTATAAATTTAATTGAAACCTTTTAATTACATAGGTTAACTTTATTTAGGGTGTCAAATTAGCATCTTTATACAACAATTATTCCAATCACGCTAATGTTAATTTAATATAATAGAGGGAAACATTCCACGTGGGAAAAATTATATATCAAAACAAAGATGAGGTGACTTACCGAACGAAAGCGCTGGCAGGTCGATAGACACACAAACAAACACAAACATACACACAAAATTCAAGCTTTCGCAACAAACTGTTGCCTCATCAGGAAAGAGGGAAGGAGAGGGAAAGACGAAAGGAAGTGGGTTTTAAGGGAGAGGGTAAGGAGTCATTCCAATCCCGGGAGCGGAAAGACTTACCTTAGGGGGAAAAAAGGACAGGTATACACTCGCGCACACACACACACACATATATCCATCCAAACATACAGACACAAGCAGACATATTTAATATGTCTGCTTGTGTCTGTATGTTTGGATGGATATGTGTGTGTGTGTGCGAGTGTATACCTGTCCTTTTTCCCCCTAAGGTAAGTCTTTCCGCTCCCGGGATTGGAATGACTCCTTACCCTCTCCCTTAAAACCCACTTTCTTTCGTCTTTCCCTCTCCTTCCCTCTTTCCTGATGAGGCAACAGTTTGTTGCGAAAGCTTGAATTTTGTGTGTATGTTTGTGTTTGTTTGTGTGTCTATCGACCTGCCAGCGCTTTCGTTCAGTAAGTCACCTCATCTTTGTTTTTATATATAATGTTAATTTAATATGTACATGTTCAGCAGTGAAGATCCCTGAAACTATTAATGAAATTTCTTAATAGCATCTCTGTTTTTAATCCATTGTGGCACATTATATTCTGTTAATTTAATATCTTTTTCATTAAA
Source organism: Schistocerca serialis cubense (assembly GCF_023864345.2). NCBI lineage: Eukaryota > Metazoa > Arthropoda > Insecta > Orthoptera > Acrididae > Schistocerca > Schistocerca serialis. The sequence continues at coordinate 250,872,668 of NC_064647.1, read as the reverse complement.
GTAATACATTCCACCCAATGATTTTAATTTAGGTACGCCAACAGCACATAAAATGTTTTCCAAAGGCACAAAGACGAGAGTCTTCCTTCACATGCCAAAAGAATGACACTCCTGGTCCTGGTGGGAGGAGAAAAAGTAGTTCAACATCTCATTCTTCATCACAGACATTTCTGTTGAATGCAGAATACCTCCTGTCATTGTATACAGCTGCTACAAAAGAATTTTGTTGAGGGTGAGTGCATGCCCATAGTGGGGCATTTTCATTGAATGAAAAAATCAAGGAGGGCTTCTCAAAAGAATCACAAGAACATGGTATGCAATGGTGAAAATTCCTGGTACCAGGTATAATGTGGATTGTCGAAAATCTCTTCTCGAGGTTCTTGTGTAAGAAATCTGTCCAATGGTCTGCGTTTATCCACTGGCTGAACTCAGTTTCATCATCAGCATCTTTGTAAGCTAATTCCTGTTTTAATAATTCTGACAGTTTCTTATCACTGGGACAATTATCACAGTGAATAAGCCTGCAGTTGTAGTTTCCAAAGCGGCGTACAAGAAATTTTATAAGTTCTTTGTATGTTTCATCAATGTGTTCCACATCTGAAAGCAGTTTCACATTTTACAGATTAGCAGATACCATACAAGTGCGTGAACAAAATTTAGAAAGACTAATGTTAATGTTTGGAGTCTCCCATTTAAAGCAAGAGTACAGTTCTCTTAAGTTGCAAAGGATGCGTCCTTTTTACATATACACATTCTTCTGAATGCTAACTTTGTCTTTTGCTCCTGGTAACGTTTGAATATATTCATCATTTCATCATCAATAACTTTCCCCCTTTTTGGTTGAGGAATTTATAAAATACTCATTTCTGTTTCCAGTTTCCATCCTTGTTAAATCACATACTCACTAACATTGAATTCTGACATGTTTTCTTTCGACAGAGGGTGGAAGCTAAAGTTAAAATTTGAAGTTTCTCAGGCACTCTTACAATGACCACTTTTTCTTTCATTAGCAATATCATGGCATCAAAATCTTTGGCTTTTGCTACAATTTCATCATCAAATTTTTCTTCTCTACGGTCAGAATCTTCAATACTGCAATCTAATGCCCAGTACACTTTTCTTTCCAAAACATGGCTTCACTTGTTATAGGTTCTTTTTGCCATATGAAGCCTTGTTGTAATTTGGAATGGAGAGACATTTTAAGGGACAGTACCCCAAATTATGTAAAGTTTTATTTGCATCTTCTATACTTTGACTTTTTAGTACTGATTTGTGAAATGTCGCCTTCAGGTTATGTAGATTCTTTTAACGTGTAATGTTTTAGACAAAGACAAGTAAACTGACCTCAAAGATTTTTTAACTGTTTGTCTGCGTTTTTGAAAGGCTCACAACAAGTTCTTTGATTACTTCCAAAAACGTTTAAGTAATATTATCTGTGATGTCCACATATAGTAGCACTTTCTTGATCTTGTGGAAAGCTTATATTGGAATGCAGGGGTATCAAATCTCATTTGTCTTGACTCAGCTCTTCTACTTTTTGTAGAGTTTTTACTAAGGTATAGGTTGTCAAATGACATGTTATTTTTAGTAATTTTCCAACAGTGCATGAATTCATTTTCTATTGCAATTAACTGAGTGGTAATTCGCTTGAAACACACTTTATACAAGTGGAATGATAGGGCTGCAGCACAGACAGATATGACCTCTCACACAGAAGGATAAAGAGCAACTGAGGACAAGTAGACTAATTGTTGCATGCCAGTTGTTCTCAACAATGAATTTGAGCAATTGTTGCATTAATAATAATAATAATAATAATAATAATAATAATAATAGGAGTGACAGTCTGTCGTGCTGACCACTCAGCTACCGGGGGCGGGCAATTGTTGCATACCTATAAAGGTTTCAAACAAGCTACTGCTGTTAGGAAACTTTTTGTTGTTATTGACATTTGCATAATTTTGTATTGTATCAATTTTGGATTATTATATTGTAGTTAATGACAATTGTCCAAGTTTATATTATTACTATTATTGTTGTTGTTGTGTTAACACTGACTACACCAATTGCATGTAAATATGCTCGAAGGTGGAATAAAACATCTGTATTTGTAAGAACACTTTTTTATCACTGTGAACAGGTGATAAGTTGAACACATAAATCATATATATTATAGTTTTTAAAAAATTACTGAATTAGTGAAATGAAATAAATTTTCACCCTTAAAGTTAACTTGCCTGCCTAGAATGAGTTATACTTGAAATATGCTGATTTGATACCCTTGCTTCTGAAGCAGTGAGACAGTGAATGCATGAACTTAACCTAAAACGACTCTTTTTTTCCATCCCAGCAAAAAGTATTTTGATTTCAGGTGTATGTGTCAATTAGCAGAAGACCCATTAAAATATTTATTTTATTAGAAAGCTTACAAGCTAGGTGCTTATTTTAGACCAAAATCAGGTTCCCAGCAGGTTGGAGAAATGTGATATAAGCATTTTTCCACATCCTCACGCTTTTTTGAAATAAAAAATTAACATACATTAATATTTTTTAAAAGACTTTGTTTGTAACTTAATTGCTTCAATAACTGGATATCTGTCAACTACACTATGTGATCAAAAGTAGCTGTACACCTGGCTGAAAATTACTTAAAAGTTCGTGCCGTCCTCCATTGGTAATGCTGGAATTCAATATGATGTTGGCCCACCCTTAGCATTGATGACAGCTTCCACTCTCGCAGGCATGTGTTCAGTCAGATGCTGGAAGATTTCTTGGGGGAATGGCATCACATTCTTCAAGGAGTGCTGTGCTGAGGAGGGGTATCGATGTCAGTTGGTGAGGCCTGGCATGAAGTCAGCCTTCCAAAACATTCCAAAGGTGTTCTATAGGATTCAGGTCAGGACTCTGTGCAGGCCAGTCCAATACAGAAATGTTATTGTTGTGTAACCACTCCGCCAGAGACCGTGCTTTATGAAAAGGTGCTCAGTCATGTTTAAAGATGCAATTGCCAACCCCGAATCGCTCCTCAACAGTGGCTGAACAAGAAGATGCTTAAAACATCAATGTAGGCCTGTGCTGTGATAGTGACATGCCAAACAACAAGGGATGTAAGCCCCCTCCATGAAAAACTTGACCACACCATAACACCACCGCCTCCAAGTTTTACTGTTGGCACTACACACGCTGGCAGATGATGCCCACAGAGCATTCGCCATACCCACACCCTGCCACATTTTGTACCGTGATTCATCACTCCATACAACATTTTTCCACTGTTCAATCATCCAGTGTTTACACTTCTTACAGCAAGTGAGGTGATGTTTGGCATTTACCAGCATGATGTGTGATTTATAACCAGCTGCTCAACTATGAAATCAAAGTTTTGTCACCTCCCGCCTAGCTGTCTTAGTTCTTGCAGTGGATCCTAATGTAGTTTGGAATTCCTATGTGATGGTCTGGATAGCTGTCTGCCTATTACACATTACGATCCTTTTCAACTGTCGGTGGTGTCTGTCAGTCAACAGATGAGGTTGCCCAGTACGCTTTTGTACTGTACGTGTCCCTTCACGTTTCCATGTCCCTATCACATGGGAAACAGTGGACCTAGGGATGTTTAGGAGTGTGGAAATATCGCATACAGACGTATGACACAAGTGACACCCAATCACCTGACCACGTTCGAAGTCTGCGCAAGTTCCACAGTGCACCCCATTCTGCTCTCTCACAATGTCTAATGACTACTGAGGTCACTGATATGTAGTACCTGGCAGTAGGTGGCAGCACAATGCACCTAATATGAAAAACATACATTTTGGGGGTGTCCGGATACACATAGTGTGTATGCCTTACATAACTTCTAAAAAAAAATTCCAAATCGAAAGCTTGATAAACACCTGAGTTACGGGCATTTATATAGATAAGTAAAATTTTGCATTGACATTCTAGCAGAACCCAGTTATAAGAATATCATTACATTTAAAATTCGTTGTGAAATAAAGTTGTAGTCTGAGACCAAAAAGATTTTGCAGACGTTCTTATGTTATAAGAGTAAGCAAATGTGCAATGTTTTGTGAAAATCTGAGATATGGATTGCAAATCCTTGAATTATTGCATGTTTGGACATAGAATGACCGCAGTCTCATACATTCTATACACAAACGTGAATAGTCATTTTGTTGACACTTCCTCCAGTGCTTTTAGAAATTCTGTTGGAATGTTATCTATCCCTCCTGCCTTATTTAGTCTTTAGTCTTCCAAAGCTCTTTCAAAATCCTGTTTCTAGTACTGACCCCTCTCTTTCTTTCCTCTTGACTATATCCCCCCCACCCTCACCTCCAAACACCTTATCAGATAAGGCCTCCACCTCATAAGGGTATTCATTGTAATCTTTCCACATATCTGCTATCTCCTTCGCATTTAACAGCAGAATTACCATTGCATTCTTAATGTGACTTGTATTTCTGAATTTCTCTGAACATTTTTGTACTCCCTTCTTCTGTTGAACAACTGAAGTATTTCTTCTGTCCCCTTGCTTTCCTCACAGTTACATTCCTTGTGGCTATGTTTCCCTTTCCAACATTTGTGATTGCCCTTCACACAACTGTCTACTGAGGTATTCATTATCAAGGAACTTCAAGCTTATCTCTTCATTCCATAGTATTTCTGTGTACCACTTCTTTGCACATCGATTCTTCCTGACTAGTCTCTTAAACTTCAGCGTGCTTTTCATCATTACTGAAGTCCATATCTACTCTGTATATGCCTTACAATGTAATATCTGGTTTTGGAATCCCTAACTGACTGTGATGTAATGTAACTGAAATCTTCGCATCCAAGTATATCTCTTCGCCTTGTGAGTCTTTAATAGAATATCAGCTATTATACCTAAAATTTATTGCAGAATGCAGTTAGTCTTTCTACACTTACAATCTCCCATAACCCTTTCTTCTACTCCTTCCCCTACAACCACACTCCAATCTGCCATGACCATTAAATTTTCATCTCCCTTTATGTACTGAATTTCCTGTTCAGTATCATCATAAAGGTTTTCAAACTCTCCATCTCTTGTTTGTGAGATCAGCAAGAATACCAAAACTATTGTGTTGGTTTGCTGTCAGTTCTGATGAGAATAACCATATCACTGAACTGTTCATTCTCTGTCCTACCTTGCTATTCGTAACAAATCCATATACTGTTCTCGGCCAGGTTGATGTTACTCTATAGTCATATGACCGGAGATCCTTTGTCTTCTTAGCTTTTTACTTCACTGACCTCCACTATATCTAGATTGAGGCACAATCTCACACTATTCAGATTTTCTGTTTTCCATACCGTGTTCAAACTCCTGACGTTCCACAAACCATCTCATAGAATGTTACCCTTTTGTTGGTTATTCAATCTTTTTCTCATGGGTACCTTCCCCTTGGCAGTCTCCTCCTGGAGATCCAAAAAGGTGATTAGCCCAGAATTTTTTGGCAATTGAGAGATCTTCGTGACACTATATTTCAGGTACAGGTCACATATCCTGTATTACATATTATATTTCTTTAATGCAGTTGTTTCCATTGCCTTCTGAGTCCTCATGCTGTTGATCATTGCTGTTTCTACCACCTTTTAGGAGCTGTTTCCCACACCAAGGCCAGGAGAATGCCTTGAGCCTCATCCTTCTCCTCCACTCTCATTGACAAGGCCGTTGGCAGAATGACGGTGTCTTCTTATGTCGGAAATCTACGGCCGCCACTGGCGATGATTTTTGTTCAAAATTTGAGCAGTGGTGAGGTTCAAATCTGGAGCTGAAGACATTTTGATTACTAGACCTTCAGGGGTGATACTGGGTGTAGATGGTTGTACTGTATTCCTAGTTCCCCCACTCAGAAGTAGTTCTCGAAACATTGTAATTAGGGTGTCGCAGGATAGCTGCCATCTGTTTACAAGATCACTTCTTGTGGCATTTCCATGAGCAAGCAAACCTGTGAAAATTTGTGCTGCCTATCCTTCTTCTTCTTTTTCTTCTTGATCGTCTTCTTCTTCTTCTTTTAGTGTTCAACCCTTAGGTTGGTTTGCAGCAGAGTGCCATTCCTCTCTTCTGTCTGCCTTCCTCTTCATTTACACGTTTGTGTTACACCCAACGTCATTCATAGTCTTTGCATGTGTGATATTCTTGGTTGCCCCCGCTGAATCCTTCCCTTAATAGCTCCTTCTGCTATTGTTCCAATGATGTTGCTGTGTTGTAGGCTGTTCCCTACAAGTTTGTCTCCTCTTGTTTGGATGTGCCTCCACAGAGGTCTGGTTTCCTGCACTCTTCTAAACACCTCTTCATTTGTTACTTTGTCTCTCCAGCTGATCTTCATCATCCTTCTGTAGCACCACGTCTCCAGGGCCTCTAGCCATCTTCTCTCTTCTCTTCCAATTGTCCAAGTTTCACATCCGTAAAGGGCCACACTCCAAACGAAACCTTTCTTGATACATTTCCTTATTTTCAGACTGATGTTGTTGTTGGTAAGTAAGTTCCTTCTCCAGTTAAATGGAATTTTGGCCTTTTGTATTCTGCTCACAATTTCTTTCCAGCTTCTACCAAAAACAAGAAAAAGACTAAAGTGATGGTATGCAGTACAGGAGCAGAATATGAACCTCTGAGAATGAGAATTGGAAGAGAGGAGCTGGAAGTGATAGAGGAATTTACTTACCTATCCTTCTATAAGTTCAATATCCCTTTCTCGTCCTATTTGGTACGATTCCAACACACTCGAGTAATATCCTAAAGTGAATTGTATTCTTGTATTGTGAGCATTCTCCTGTTTAGACTGATAAAATGTTTCAAGTATCTTACCAGTGAACCAAAACGTGCCATCTTTTTACTTAGACAGCTGAGCCAGTGTTATCATTTCATTTCATATCCCTACAAATTGTTGCACATTATTAATATATGACGTGAACAGAAAGGATTCCAGCACTCTTTTGCGTGGCACTACTGAAGTTCCTTCGTACATCTATTGATGATTTTTTATATAAGACCACCTCCTTGCATCCTTCCTATCTCCAAACACAAATTCACAGAGGGCCAAGCGAAGACACCTCTGTGTGATGTCACGGCACTAGTAAAGCATTATTGGAGTCGAGTTATTTATTCGCAGTGTTTACAAGTCATTGTTCTTCCACACCGGCCTCAGGTGTTGCTCATTCTTCACCAGACTGGGCTTTTACTCATTCGGCTGTGTGACCGTTCCTAGATGACGTCCATCGAGTCATTTCAGTGGTTATGTGCCCAGGAGATGATGTCACTGACCCTGGGACTGCGGCAGACTGCCGGCGAGCAGGTGCAGCCGTTTCAGGCTGGCCACTGGAGTGAACTCGGTCCCACTTAGAATTCTACAGTGACCCACACACAGTGTACCTGGTGCCGGTAGTCGTGTGATTGATTGATCTCCTCCCTATCCCTAACAGATTTCAACACTCAAAGGAGCCCGAGTGTTGAACAGGAATGTGGGCCCCGAGATACACTGTTGTCAGCTTCAATATTGAAGTCTGGTATCGGCAGCACTCTCCGATCTCGTATTGCCAGAAGGCAGTTGATTTCTCCTTTGGTAGGTGGTGAGCAGCATGAAGTTTGTGAATTGATGGCCTTAATCTCAAGCACATCTTTGGCTAGTTCATAGACTCTGCTGGAGCTTCTAGGTCATAGATTGACTACAGTATTATAATCATGGAATGGAGTGTTATCACTTTGAATGCCATTGATCCCAGTGGTCAGCTGAGGATGAGAGTTCGGGTGCTGGAGTATTTAAAGGGAGCTAGTGTGAGACTATCACGTAAGGTTCAGTTCGTAAAGACCAAATGTGTCGTCCTTATTCTGCTGTATTCACTTAACAGGCTAACTGCCGTATCGGCCCGTGCAATGTGCCCTTGTGGAAGAGAGACAGTTTCTTGCAACGTGTCTTATGAGGTAACAGATATGCTCGTTGTGCTTCCCTCAGATTCCTGTCACAGTCCCCTTTCTGCTAAATGCGTATCCTTACTCGGCAGACAGTGTCGTTGACCTGACCCACTTGCAGCATACGGCTTGCTTCCCACTTCCGCCTCTGTCTCTGGCATGATTTGAATTTGGCTGTGGAAATGTATGTTTTATTAAAGTGTTCTAGTTTCTACCCTGTACTATTCTGTGCCGTAACAAGTTTAATTTGATACCCTGTGTTATCATACTTCCACTAATGTGTACTGGGTGCTTTTTGAAAGAAATTTTTTGGGTTTTTGTGAGATCTTTCAATAAGATTCTGCTGCAGTAATCATTGAAGGAAGTCTGCAGTTGTGCATTGTCTTCTCGACAGCCAAATCTGTTTCACACGACCTTTTTTTTCTATATATAGCCCTATGCTTTATTTTAGACATATTTTTTAGAAGTTACTTAATAGTGACTATATACTATGGCAGATCCCTCCCACCATGAACTTTTCTGAAAGGTACATATGTATCCAGTGCTTGGTCAGCTATTATTCTAAACTTGATCTGATGTTCTGCATGCTCCTGCCCAGACTTAAAATGTTTCAATTTCTTCCTTGAGATATCATGCTACTGCTTTTGTTTCTAGTTTGCTGAAAATACAAATATTTCTCCTTGGTTTAATTGCAATTTGGCAATCATTGTACGGTTGTAGCAACAATTGTATGCTCCTCTTACGCTGACACAATGAATGTGTAAAAATGACAATTTTGGCTTACATACTGTACATCATCGAGTTTCAATTTTCATGTTCCTTGTTAAGGCAAAAGCTCATATGAATTCTCTTGGTAGTGTAGGAAACAAATGCAGGTTCTATTACCTCAAAAATATGTAGAATGAGTGTACTTCGTAATTCCGCAACAGCAAATATGCCATTTTCATGACTTTGGCATGCTGTTAGAATCCTAAGTGCATTGGGGGAGGGGGGGGGGGGATATGAACGTGATACCAATACATACATACATTAATTAGATACCCTTGCAAATGTTCTTAAGTGCTATTATAATTATGTACTTCATTGTTTATGTCCATTGCATGTAACAATATGACTGATATTTGTAACACTTCAACTGTTCATTTAAGAGCTCAGTTCATTATACACAACATTATTGCTGAACACGAAAGTATTTTAACAGCGTATCTGGGAATAAGATTGCATGCTATTTGCTATTCTTTAGTTGTGAGTATGTAGTAACTTTGAACAGTATGAGTAAAAGAATGAGAAGAGTAGTTAGTATGGGCCAGGAGATGTATAAAAAAAGAAAAGAAATGATTCTAATATTTTGTGAAAAAGGAGCACCAAATGTAAAAAAGTGCAGTATTGTCACAAGAAAATTCTGGAAAGTTTTAATTCATTTTCACCTTCCTTAACAGGTATAAGAAAACACTTAGTTTACAGAATACATATAAGTATATTCGTTTACAGAATACATGTAAGTATATTCAGCAAAAGTATTTTGTTTCGTCGTTCAAATGTAAATAGTATAAACAGGTGCCAGTATGCCAGTCTCATTTTTAAATAATCAATATGGCACTTATTACTTGTGCAATGACACACAGTAAAAGAAGATTGGTTTACATTGCCACGTGTGTCTATGAGTACACCATGTACCAGAAGCTACGCAGGAGTGTGTCTGATGGATGTGGGAGTCAGCAGAACAACTCTACTTTCATGTCTACTTGTAATTGCTTAGTCCGAGAGCCACCCAAACTTACAATGAATTGATCATATATTTTTCAAAATAGGTCATAGAAAAATTGAATGTGACTGTATTCATTTTGTGATATTGAAAATGAAGAGAAAAGAAAAGTGGTATGCCATTCTGCCACTCCGAAGAATGGGCACAAACCATTCAAAAGTTTCAGGAGGAATCCTTATCCACACTATGTTGTATATTTCCTTTACTACTGGATCTGTGCCATTTACTAGCAGTGACTGGAAAGATTGCATAGAAACATAAGCGTTCTTAAAATTTTTCACACAGCATATAAAGAAAACTGTTCACAATAAGGACATATATAACAGATGAAACAACATTATTTTCTCCAATCCACTTTGATCACTGTTGAAAAATTCTCCAATAGAGTAGAATGGATGCTGTTTAAAGTCCTGTGTAATTTTCCTTTTGAATAATCCCAGCAGCAGACATTGCGCTTCTTGAGACTGTGTTGAACATTTATATACCAACCATTGGAAACCTATCTAGTGTTCCAGACAGTTGACATTTCTGTGTTCCTTTTATTGCAGGTGTCATAATTATATATTCATTACCTTGTGCCGAAAGCTCTTAGGTTTTCTTGTACACTGATGAGGCAGACGAAACACATACTGGCTGAAAATGGTCATTATTCCTAGCCAGTTGAATATAGGCTTGCAGTGCTCTAGTCTTTCGCTAAGGATAACCCTGGCAGCTTTCTTTTGTAGCATAACACATCCTCGTAACCTGAAGAGTGCCCTCATAACATTGGTCCAGAATTAATGTGGCTATAAAGAAGAGCATAATACACTTTCATAAGGTACTGGTCAGGGCTAATAGAAATCCTTGGGTGACAGAAGAGATATTGAATTTAATTGATGAAAGGAGAAAATATAAAAATGCAGTAAATGAAGCGGGCAAAAAGGAATACAAACGTCTCAAAAATGAGATCGACAGGAAATGCAAAATGGCTAAGCAGGGATGGCTAGAGGACAAATGTAAGGATGTAGAAGTGCATATCACTAGGGGTAAGATAGATACTGCCTACAGGAAAATTAAAGAGACCTTTGGAGAAAAGAGAACCACTTGCATGAATATCAAGAGCTCAGATGGAAACCCAGTTCTAAGCAAAGAAGGGAAAGCAGAAAGATGGAAGGAGTACAAAGAGGGTCTATACAAGGGCGATGTTCTTGAGGACAATATTATAGAAATGGAAGAGAACGTAGATGAAGATGAAATAGGAGATACGATACTGCGTGAAGAGTTTGACAGAGCACTCAAGGACCTGAGTCGAATCAAGGCCCCGGGAGTAGACAACATTCCATTAGAACAACTGACGGCTTTGGGAGAGCCAGGCCTAACAAAACTTTACCATCTGGTGAGCAAGATATATGAGACAGGCGAAATACCCTCAGACTTTAAGAAGAATATAATAATTCCAATCCCAAAGAAAGCAAGTGTTGACAGATGTGAAAATTACCGAACTATCAGTTTAATAAGTCACGGCTGCAAAATACTAATTCAAATTCTTTAGAGACGAATGGAAAAACTGGTAGAAGCCGACTTCAGGGAAGATCAATTTGGATTCCATAGAAATGTTGGAACACGTGAGGAATACTGACCCTAAGAAGAAAATAGATTAAGGAAAGGCAGACCTACGTTTCTAGCATTTGTAGATTTAGAGAAAGCTTTTGACAATGTTGACTGGAATACTCTCTTTCAAATTCTGAAGGTGGCAGGGGTAAAATACAGGAAGCGAAAGGCTATTTACAATTTGTACAGAAACCAGATGGCAGTTATAAGAGTCGAGGGGCATGAAAGGGAAGCAGCAGTTGGGAATGGAGTGAGACAGGGTTGTAGCCTATCCCCGATGTTATTCAATCTGTATATTGAGCAAGCAGTAAAGGAAACAAAAGAAAAACTTGGAGTAGGAATTAAAATCCATGGAGAAGAAATAAAAACTTTGAGGTTCGCCGATGACTTTGTGATTCTGTCAGGGACAGCAAAGGATCTGGAAGAGCAGCTGAATGGAATGGACAGTGTCTTAAAAGGAGGATATAAGATGAACATCAACAAAAGCAAAATGAGGATAATGGACTGTAGTCGAATTAAATCGGGTGATGCTGCGGGAATTAGATTAGGAAATTAGACACTTAAAGTAGTAAATTAGTTTTGCTATTTGGGGAGCAAAATAACTGATGATGGTCGAATTAGAGAGGATATAAAATGTAGACTGGCAATGGAAAGGAAAGCGTTTCTAAAGAAGAGAAATTTGTTAACATCGAGTATAAATTTAAGTGTCAGGAAGTCGTTTCTGAATGTATTTGTATGCAGTGTAGCCAAGTATGAAAGTGAAACGTGGACGACAAGAAGAGACTAGAAGCTTTCTAAATGTGGTGCTACAGAAGAATGCTGAAGATTAGATGGATAGATCACATAACTAATGAGGAGGTATTGAATAGAATTGGGAGAAGAGAAATTTGTGGCGCATCTTGACTAGAATAAGGGATCGGTTGGTAGGGCATATTCTGAGGCATCAAGGGATCACCAATTTAGTATTGGAGGGCAGCGTGGAGGGTAAAAACCGTAGAGGGAGACCAAGAGATGAATACACTAAACAGATTCAGAAGGATGTAGGTTGCAGTAGGTACTGGGAGATGAAGCAGCTTGCACAGGATTGAGTAGCATGGAGAGCTGCATCAAACCAGTCTCTGGACTGAAAGACCACAACAACAAAAGGTACTGGTCAGTTACTACAGCCTTTAGTCTCCACAGAAGGTATATTACATGGAAGAGCTTGGAGCACACATACATTGGGAGCTCATTCATTGATAGTTTGCTGACTATCCTGAAGCCCATCAGTTTGAGAGCCTCGATATTATTCTGGCGTCCAACATTGCTGAGGCTGCATATCAGATGATGTGTTTTTTCCGTGTTGGTTTTTTTTCGCGAACCACTCTGTGATGTTTTCAAGAAGCATATCTGTTGCTTGTAGAGCTTGTGCAGCAATTTTTCCTGTGGCAAAAAGGGTGTTGTCATCAGCGAACTATAACACAGTGGTTACAACCTATAGCATTGACAT